>NC_085841.1:316227401-316574401 GCF_035594765.1 Anolis carolinensis
GCCAACCTTAAAAACTGTGGCATAGACACTGAGAACTGGGAAGCCCTGGCCCTTGAGCACTCTGATTGGAGGTCAGCTGTGACCAGCAGTGCTGCGGAGTTCGAAGAGGCACGAACGGAGGGCTTAAGGGAGAAACGTGCCAAGAGGAAGGAGCGTCAAGCTAACCCCGACCGGGACCGCCTCCCACCTGGAAACCGATGTCCTCACTGCGGGAGAATATGCGGGTCAAGAATCGGTCTCTTCAGTCACCTAAGAACACACACCCAAGATACCAAGGTTGGAAGACTATCGTCCTCGAACGTCGAGGGATCGCCTAAGTAAGCATGGCTGGAATCACTGGGTTGCTGTGAGTTTTTCGGGCTGTATGGCCATGTTCCAGTGGCATTCCCTCCTAACATTTTGCCTGCATATGTGGCTGGCATCTTCAGAGGTTGTAAGAGCTTCCCTGGCTGCCATGTTGTTTCTGGGCTCAGTTCAAATGTTGTTTTTTGTGGGATAGTACAGTAGTTACTTTTAAACCTCTTAATAGTTTGAGATAAGAATTCTCCTCATGTACTTCTATATGTTTAGTATCATTTTTCTTCTCAGCAGGATGTTGTTCTCTGCACCAACTAATATTATATCACTGTCCCTTGGGATGAATTAACAACACTTTAGTAAATAGAGACGTAATTCTGAATTTGGAAGCATCACACTACCGTTTCTACCTGGGAGTTTTCCAGTTGAAGTTCTGTGAGCCGCCCTGAGTTCCTTTCAGGTTGAGAAGGATGGGATATAAATGCAGTAAATAAATAAACAAGAAGCCTCCTGTGGTGCAGCGGATAAAACCACTGAGCTGCTGAACTTGCTGACCAAAAGGTCGATAGTTCGAATCCAGGGAGCAGGGTGAGCTCCTGGTATTAGCCCCAGCTTCTCCCAATCTAGCAGTTTGAAAACATGCAAATGTGAGTAAATCAATAGGTAACTGCGCTCCATTCAGTCATGCTGGCCACATGACCTTTCAGGCGTCTGCAGACAATGCCAGCTCTTTGGCTTAGAAATGGAGATGAGCACCAACCGCCAGAGTTGGACACGACTGGACGTAACGTCAGGGGAAAACCTTTACCTTTACCTAAATAAATAAATACACAAGAACTCAGTCCATTTCACCTTGGTAAAACTCAGGTACCCATCTGGTAATATACTGAAGGAACAAAGTGTATTTCTATCTTCTCAGTGCATATATTGAGTGAGCAGAGCAGAGGCAACACACGTAAGATGTTTCAAGAGCTGCGTACAAATTTGAGCCTCACTTTATATCCCCATGCTACCAGAGGAAAGATGGCTGAAACTAGAAATCTTATTCTTAAATAATAAGAATTCTGCCTCCCAAAATGAACATTTTCCTCCGTCCCCACAGATATGAATAGTTTTTACTGTTTCTCTTTCTGTCATGCTAGAAATTTGTGAAATGAATGACACATTTAATGGGGGGACTTATTTGAAAGGCAATGTCCTAGTTTTGTCCTGATCCCTGCAGCTACATGCTTCCATCAGGTCAAGATCAATAATGTATGAAGCATTGGCCTGGTCTAAATTCTCAAATTGTAACAGAAATGAGTCTTTCTCTTCAGTGTTCACTAATGTCAGTTTTTAAAAAAAAGATGTGATAGACATAGTCAAAACAACAAAAAATAGCATCTTATTCCCATGCACTTCAGTCTTTTTTTTCCCCAGTCATACTTGTAAATGCTGTCACCGGAACAGATCTTGAAGTGTAATTCTATGTGAATTAAAGATTACTGAGGAAAAACCTGAAGGAAAAAATAGGGAACTTGCTGAAAGGAAGTATTTCAGTGCAAACCAGTAACCTCTCTTCCATAAGAGATAACAGCAGCTGGTGAGGCTTGTGTATTGCATGCACCCATCTGTAATTTTGCACTTATTATGAAACTGGGCATATTCCAATAAGAATGTTTCAGTCTCCATGCCAGATTTTGCTATGAGATTTATTTAATGGTCATGATAGAAAAAAGGGGGGGAAAGGCATTTAAACTGAGATTCTTTTATCATTGTTGTTTTTCTCCAAGTGGGCCTCAGAAAAAATGACTTTTGACACTTTCTATACCAAAGGACAGAAATTTTAATTATTTCTACAGAATAATCCTAAATGTATAAAACTCAATGTTCAATGTGGTCAACTGGAAGGAACACAGCACAACACAGAAGCTAGTATACAACTAGTGTTTATGGCTGTGCAACCATATATTCCATTATTCTGAGTTCATTTGTCTGTCTCTCTGTTTGCATATCTTCACAGAAAATGAGATGGTCCCAACAGAGATTCTGCAGTTTGTATCATCAATTCATGAGGCTAGATTGGCAGGTACGTAAGACAGCTTCTTTTGTAGGACCATCTTATTTGTGGCATATCCCCCCAAGGGAAGCCCACCTGACGCAATCTCTTCTGAACTTCTGACAAACAGTTAAGGTTGTATTATCTCATCTGGCTGGATTACACTCAGATGAAACAGGCATCAAAATTGGAGCAAAGAATACCAACAATTTAAGGTTTGCAGATGACATCATACTACCAGGAGAAAAGAGGAAAGACATGGAACAATAGGATGATCAAGTTCAGGAAGAAAGTGCAAACACAGGGTTATAGGTGAAGAGTAACAAAACAAAAATAATGACCTTAGATGATTTACATAACTTTAAAGTGAATGACGAGACTCAGTTTTAATCAGAATGAAAAGGGTAATAAAGAAAGCAGGTTATTAGGACTTGAAAGGGTAGCTTACCAGCTATGAAAGTACTACACAAGACCTTCCAGCTAAAAAAAAGGAAAAGGTTTTCCCCTGATATTAAGTCTAGTTGTGTCTGACTCTGAGGGTTGGTGCTCATCTCCATTTTTAAGCCGAAGAGCCGTTGTTGTCCGTAGACACCTCCAAGGTCATGTGGCCGGCATGACTGCATGGAGCGCCGTTATCTTCCTGCTAAAGCAGTACCTAGTGATCTACTAACATTTGCATATTTTCTAACTGCTTGGTTGGTAGAAGCTGGGGCTAACAGCGGAAGCTCACCCCGCTTCCCAGATTTCTAACCACCAACCTTTTGGTCAGCAAGTTCAGCAGCTCAGTTATTTAATCTGCTGCGCCACCGGGGCTTCAAGTTTAAATAAATATAATTGATTACCAAAATCAGCATTGTCTATGCCATCATATTTCCAATTATGGTTGTGAAAGCTGGACAGTGAAGAAAGCTGATAGGAAGAGAATCAGCTCATTTGAAAAATGGTGCTTGAGAAGAGTTTGAGGATACTATGGAATTCCAAAAATACAAAGTCCGGTGAGGGAGAAAATCAAGACTGAACTCTTCTTATAAACCAAACTGATTAAGTTAGGTCTAGCAAAGTGGAAAGCAGTTGGCAAATAAGACTTTTCAAGACCTGAGCAGGGCAGCAAATAATAGGATGTCTTGGACATCTTTCATTCCCAGAATTACCATAAGTGAAAGCCGGCTTGATGATAGACGGCAATAAATTATGACCAGCCTTTGGCTTTTGATCTGTTTTTAAGAAATTGTAGAAATATTTTAAAAAATATTTTGTTATTCTTTTATACCTTCAAGTTAACTCCGAATTACAGCAAAACTAAGGTGACTATCACAAGGCTTTACTATTGCCTTCCTCTGAGGCTGAGAGTGTATGACCTGCCAAACAGGTATTCGAACCCTGATTTCCAGAACTGTAACTCAACACTCATACTAAGCCATTCTGGCTCTTAAATCTGTTTTTAAATAGTACTTTTTAATATTTCTTGTACATTTCTTTGAGAACTCTGCATGGTTAGAGAACTGATTAATCAAAAATATAAATAATCAAAATAATAGTCAAGAGACTCAATTAGTAGACTGCAGACTGATATAAAACATGTTTCTTCAGATACATGTGCTCATAATTGTAGCCTTTCAACATAAACATTCTATTTATCCATGTACAAGTTTGTAATACAAATAATTTGGTTTCAGGCAGCCACTGGCTATTAAGCTCCATAGCCAAAAAAATGAATTATTATTATTAAAAATTGATTTACTTTTGAATTTGACTTCAGTGCATTTTTTTCAATGTGCATTCTCTCTAAACCAGGAATCCTCAGACTTTTTAAGCAGAGGTCTCATTCATGGTCCCTCAGACTGTTGTAGGGTCAGACTATAGTTTGAAAAAAATATGAACCAATGTGACTCAAGGTGGCTAATAATCTGAAAGTTTGTTGTTGTGTGCCTTCAAATCATCTCAGACTTAGGCTGACCCTAAGTCTAAAGTTTAGGGCATTAGCCTGGTAAATGACCTTGAAGGGCCACATCGTGCCCACGGGCCTTAGGACCTTTTTACACTGCCATATAATTCAGATTATGAAAGTGGAAAAACCACATTATTAGATTTGAATTGGATTATATGAGTCTACACTGTCATATAATCCTGTTCAAAGCAGATAATTTGGATTTTATATGGCAGTGTAGAAGGGACCTTAGTTTGGGGACCCCCGCTCTACACCTACTATTACTCTTCAGGGATTTTTTTTTCTTTAGGAGCCAGAGCTTTCAGAGATTGATTTCTAACATA
The DNA here is from genome assembly GCF_035594765.1 of Anolis carolinensis. Classification (NCBI taxonomy): domain Eukaryota; kingdom Metazoa; phylum Chordata; class Lepidosauria; order Squamata; family Anolidae; genus Anolis; species Anolis carolinensis. Next base: position 316,232,008 of record NC_085841.1, read on the forward strand.
GACTTACCCATATATCCTCATGTATAGGTTAAGGGCAGGTTTGGAGGCCACAATAATGGATATTAATATGACTCATGGACAAGTTGAGGGTCATTCTGCAGAGAGGAAAGAACACCAGAGCTGGCTCAGGGGACCAGCCCCGTTGGCTGCTGCTGCCATTTTTCCTGTCCAGGTGTTCAAAAAAGTCAAAAGAGGCACCACAGCAAAGAGAGTAGAGGGGGTTGGTGCTTCTTTTTGGTTCTCCTGGGATCGGCTAAGCTCTTGAAAGATTAATTTCTTTTCTGAACCCAAGTAAATCTTGTTCCTTTATCAAAACACTTTACAAGTGCAGTTGCACTTCACTGAACTTTTTTTTTTTTTAAAAAAAACATACACATTTTAAAATAAATTAATGGTACCACATAGGGGAAATAATTATATAGCTTGTATCAAGCTATGCCAACACAGTAGGCACCACTCAAACTAGCAGCTTCCCCAAGGAACAGCCTTCCCACCTGGCACCTTAAGAGTTTTACCAGCAGTCACAGCTGCTGGTATCTTATGACTTTGTACCATGGAGATTAGTCACTGGATCTAATGATGCCTCAGACAGGAAACTCAGCTGGAACAACTTTCCTCTCCTCTGTAGAGAAGGTGGTGGAAGAATCAATGGACTCAGCTGGCACTTGGAAGTACCACAACAAGAAGGAAGGAAAAACAAAGCTATGAGTTATGACCTTGTGACTATAGAGCATTCATTTTATTGCCCCTTTCAGAGCTAACAGGGCTTCAAGAAGGAAGGGACTTCTTGAGGTATGTGGGCTCGAGACGTTTACCTGATGGGCCACATTTGTGGAGTTTGTTTCCAAAAGGTAGCAAATCCCCCAAAATATCAGCTTGTTGTTGGCTATGTGTAGAATATTAGGTACAGATCAAATTACCAAAATGTATAGGACTTTTATAGCAAAAGGTACCATATCCAGTTGATGTTTCATGCCAAAAGGTCTCAAATCCTGTCGTGAGTTTCATTGGTGGAATTTCATAGCCAGATGATTATATCTTAAAGTGTTCTAGCATCTCATTGGCAGAGTGGTGTTACTTACTCACTTGTTTATGTAATGGCCGCTGGGATATAGGCAGGTTTAATAACAGTTTAGTATGGGTTTTAATAATGGATAATGATATCTCAGATAAGTATATGGAACAAGCTGTTTCTACTGATAAACATCAGAAGAGATCACTGAAGTCAAGGAGATAAAGTAAACAAAAGGAAGAAAGGTACAAGAAACATGCTTTAAAGAAACCAAAGATAAACTGTAATCGTGATGCTGATTTCTATGTGGCTTTAAAGCTGTCTAATTGGATAAAACAGCAAGAATTTGGTATGGATCATTAAATATTCAGTACTACAAAAATGCTAAAAGACTGACTATTTGATTGGACTTCATGCTGCTTATAGTATGGAACCTGTCTGTCAACACAAGGCTAAAAGGCAAGGATTGCAATAGGAAAGATAAAGGAGGTCCAGTGCAAGAGTCATGTGCAGGAGGCAAAAAAGAAAGATATGGCGGCACTGCTAGAAGCCGTGAGGTAAAAAAATATAAACCAGTGGAGATTTTACAGAGGGTAATATAGATATACAAGAAAATGATGGAGAAAATATCTTATTTTTTATGATGACTAAATATCTTAAAAATATGCATATTCATTATGCAAAGAAAAACACGTGTTAACAGGCCACAGTGGTGCAGTGGGTTAAACATCTAAGCTGCAGAACTTGCTGACCAGTGAGCTCCCGTTGTTAGTCCCAGCTTCTGCCAACCTAGCAGTTTAAAAACATGCAAATATAGGTACCGCTCTGGTGAGTAGGTAACAGCACTCCATGCAGTCATGCCAGCCACATGACCTAGGAGGCATTTATGGACAATGCTGGCTCTTTGGCTTAGAAATGGAGATGAAACCTGCCCCCCCCCCCAGTCGGACTTGACTAGACTTTACCTTTACCTAACAGGGAAGTTGCTTTAATTGAAAAATTAACTCTATAGAAGGGAATACTTGCTATTACATAATAAGTAATAAAACATGCTTTGTAGTGTAATGGAATTACAGTAGAGTCTCACTTATCCAACATAAACGGGCCGGCAGAACGTTGGATAAGCGAATATGTTGGATAATAAGGAGAGATTAAGGAGGCGCCTATTAAACATCGATTTAGGTTATGGTTTTACAAATTAAGCACCAAAACATCATGTTATACAACACATTTGACAGAAAAAGTAGTTCAATACGCAGTAATGTTATGTTGTAATTACTGTATTTATGAATTTAGCACCAAAATATCACGTTATATTGAAAACATTGACTACAAAAATGCGTTGGATAATCCAGAACGTTGGATAAGCGAGTGTTGGATAAGTGAGACTCTACTGTATTTATATTTGTATTTTAAATTGTAGTTTCATACCAAAGGTACTGAATCCAAATGTGTTTCTTGAATAATTCCATAATAAAGGGTGAAATGTCTTTGAGATATATGTAAATATGGTGTTTGGAACAAAAAGAATATACAATATGAGCAAATAATGACCAAGGTCACTTCAATTGCATATCCTCTGCAGATTTATTTCAGTTCCTGCAGAATTAGTTCAGATGTATTTGGTACCTTTTGGAAACAAACTCCACATTTGGCCTTTGGGCAAATGATTCTGCACTTCTGTTTACACAAACTTACAATGCAGAAACATTTGATACACAGTGTGTAATATTTAGGATCACAGCCCTACAAAAAGTATACTGGAGAGCTGCATAAGGTGCAAAGAAAAGCACCAAATTATTAAGAAACTGGTGCAATTCTTTGAAGAAAAGTCCCAGTTCATTAGAGCATTTTAGCTTTAGAAAAATAATCAGTGAATGGGTTAACCATAGGGCAATATACAACAAGGCATGGCATTATTGTTACCAGATGTGCCTTATTTGAAGACCAGAAGGCTTGTCTCTTATATGATTGACAGGTGTACATTATTATAAGGGAAGTCTCCTGTGTGAAGGTTGGAAAGCTCTTCCTTGTACTTAAGTTGAATAAGATGTAAAGAGAAAATTCTGTATTATAAACACAAAAATGATAGCATCATGGAATGTATAAAAGTTGACAATACTTTCGACTTACAGAAAAATATGTAACTGATGAACTGAATACTTTCATTTCGTATTTAGCTAGAAGGCTAATTTGTTAATAGCTGCTTCTGGATTGTCAGCTGTGCTGTCCCTTCTTGATATTTTGAAGATGTTGGCAACACCTTATGGTGTGCAAATGAATTTTTCTATAATATTGGAACCCAGGTTCATTAGAGAAAGTGAGTGGGGAAAGACTCGGAAGAGATAGCAGGAAGAACCTCTTCTATGGTGCATAGGTTATAATGATGGCTACTTATTTGGACAGATTTGGATTGGGGTAATTTTATTTAACTATTTGTCTTAGCTTGTAAGTTATCTTGAATACTACTTTTTTTGGGGGGGGGGGAAGAGGATATAAATGGGTGGAATATACCATGTTGCTGAGCACTGAAACCACTGATTTTCATTTTATATTTTTGCTTCTGTTTCAAACTAGACAACACAGAAAGCCTTATATCAAACACCCTTTACTATTTTTTTTCATCAGAAGTTAAAAGAATATGCTTAGAGTTCAGCACACAGATGCTCTCCTCTCATATTGAGGGATTTGGGATGGCTCTTCACATGAGACCTAGCTTCTAGCTTGTCTTTTGGCAGGTTTTGCTATTATTCCTGCCAACCAGTAAGTCACATTTTTTTGCAATGGCAACAGCATGGCAGGAAGAAGTAACAGCAGGATGAATTTGTCAACAGGAAATAAAGATCTGTGCTGTTGCTGCTGGGAGAGATCTAAGTCACATTTATGTGACAGTTTTGAAAAGGTTTAATTTCCATGACTGTAAGAAAATATCAAAAGACTTTACAGATTTTGGTGTATCTCAAAAGCACAGGCAACACCATTTATTTGTTACTATATTAAGTATTCCCCTTTTTTTGGAATAACTTTTTTTACACTTTGGATATTTCAGGCATACAAATTTAGTAAGATAGTTTACATGTATTTCACTATACTAAAACTATTTTCTCCTGCATAGTTCACATCCTCCACCAGCATGCTTCTTCTTCTTTCTTTCTTTCTTTCTTTTTTAAGGGATATACGAGGCCATTAAGTCATAAAATTGTATTAATCAAGGTTTGGAAAAAAATAGTTGTTTTAATTGACATATTTCCAGAGCTAATATATATTGTGATTTTTAAAAAATGCAACCATAATTTTCACTTTATATTTAGTCTTACAATCTCCATGGCATCTAAAAATGGATTTTGCTTTGAAAAGCTGTTGTCCTTGTTATGTACCTTCAAGTCAATTCTGACTTATATCAATCCTATCGTAGGATTTTGTTGACAAGATTTATTCAGCTTTGTCATGGCCTTCCTTTAAGTCAGAGAACTTGGATTTGCTCATGGTCCCCTCTGGGTTTTTATCACTGAGTAAGAATTCATACTCTGTTCTCCAAACTCAAAGCTAGTACACCACACTGACTCTTATTAGTATCCTATTTGATCCTAAAGAAATATATGTTTGGTTGTGTTGTAGACATAGAATGAGAATAAGTCATTGGTGTCCCTCAAAATTCTTGGTGCTGACCTCTTCAGAGTCAGGAACAAATATTCTCTGGTCAAACTGCTCAGGTAACAGACTCTTCAAATTAAAAATTACATCATACGGGTTCATTTGCCTGTGTTATGCCACTTGCTATCCCCCTTTGCCATGGTGTACATCTACTTCCAGCGAGACTCTGTGGCAAAAGGGGAAAGCAAGCGGCATACGCTGCCACCACTGCATCCTGTGTTGCCTTTGCAACAATGGAGGGAAGCCGGGCAAGGGATGCTTTTCCCATGGAATGGGGCCGGCAATAAGTTGGGCAATGTGGGGCAAGGGGCGATGGGTTCTCCATGCTCCTCGACAGAACCACACAGATTCGCCACAATGCGTGGCAAATCCCAATCTTGATATGATAAGGTTTTAAGATAGAAACCTGTGCATATTCAAATAAGGGTGAAAAATCCTTACAAACTGGCCCCGCCTCCCGTGGCGCGCGCCCTGTCCCAGCCAGCCTGGATGGGCCTTCTGCTTCGGGCCTGGGCCTTCCGACTGCGGCGGGAAGGCCCATTCAGGCCTGAAGGAGAAGGGCCATCCAGGCTGGCTGGGCCTCCCCGCCGTGGCCCACACGCCCTGGCCCCGCCTTCCGTGCAGGATGGGAGGCAGGGCCAGGGCATGTGCGGTGTGGGAGGCGGGGCCAGGTCTGGCCATGCCTCCCACGTCGCGCAGCCACGCCTTTCGCGTCGCACGGCCACGTCTCCCACGGCGCGGGGGGGGGGGGTGCCAAAATTTATTTTGCCTACTAAGGCAAAATACCTATGGACGCCTCTGCTCATGAATTTCATATGATTTTCTTAGGCAAGGAATACTGGGAGATGGTTTTGCCAGTTCCTTCCTCTAAAATGGGGCCCATAGCACCTGGTATTCATTGGTGGTCCTTCATTCAAGTACTAGTGGGTCCTGTGTTTACCCACTACTGATCTTTAAGACTACTCCAGGCTCTACCAGCAAACCAAAATAACTTTTATATTTATGTTTCAAGACTGTCACACCAATACACCAATCATTTTATGTTATCTTTTCATATCTTAGAAGCCTGCTAACACTGAAGTTTTCAAAATTCTAGGCATGTCTTCTATAACCTTTTGAGGAACAATTTAAAAAGCAACATAATTCTTTACAGTGAAAGAAGGAGCTCCAGCAATTACCAAGTGATGATTTCAGTTTTTTTCCTATTTGATTTGTTAAAACCACTGCCTTAATCAATTTTATAACTATACTGGTTTTTAGAAGATTTAAAACATTTGGTTCTATGTATACACATGCACTGAAATCATTATCCTAGCTGGTATGTATTCCTTCCCACTCCTAATGTCTCCTCAGAATGCCTACCCAGAAAGTAAATGTTGCTGAATATGGTTGGACTGCAGCTCTTTTATAATTCATAAAGTCAGGCTGGGTTTTTGTTATTTATTTTTTTTAACCCCATGTGGAAATCAGAATTATCCATTAAGCAGAATGCCTCACAGCTCAGTACAGGATTTGCTGTTGCAAAGGAATGTAAGAACAGGAAAACAGCTGTACTGAGTTAGACTAAACACTCATCTAGCACTCGACCTTGTTTGTTATAGAGGCCAGATGAAACACACAAGCACACATGATGACTGCTATACTCGGGTTTTTTTTTCCTGTTTTGAAATAAACTTGCATTGAATGTCATACTGCAACCAATAGCATAAAGGTATTGTAACCATCACTACTAATAGTCACTGGGAGCTTAATGGATTTGTTATTGTGCGCATTCAAGTCATTTCCAACTTATGGTGACCTAAGGGCTTCTTGGCATGATTTGTTCAGAGGGGGTTTCCTTTGCATTTGTCTGAGGGTGAAAGAAGGTGACTTGCCCAAGGTGACCTAATGGCTTCCTTTCCTTTCCATGGCTGTGTGAGGATTCAAACACTGGTATCCAGAGTAGTAGTCCAACATTCAAACCACCATGCCACACAGGCCATATGACTATAAATAACTAAATGTCTTAATAATCATTCATGCTTTTTTCTACCTCCATTTTAAAGCTGTACCAGTTGGTTTTGAATACTACATCTCTTAGCAGTGAATTCCATAGTTTAATAACTGACTAAGCCAAGAAATATTTCCTTTTGTCTTGAAATCTCCCAACATGCATTTTTAAAGGGTGTTCCTGAGATCTCGTCCAGTGAAAGAAAAAGAGAAGAACATTGTGAACACTTAAGAACATATATTTAAAGCGGAGACTTGGGAAATATTCAGGTTTACTTGTTCTTCATTTAAAGCATTGATGCAGCACTCCTTGCCCGAATGGCCTGCAGAGTAGATTACTAGTCAGTAAAAGAAAGACACTGTTCTCAGTTTTACAGTCTAAAATAATATGTTGCAAGCAGAAAAGGCAATGAATAAGGGAAATGAAAATAAGATTTTTCTGGCACACAATTCTTAATTTTATATGGAGCTACAAGAACCAACTGCAGAAGAAATGTGATGTAAGCTTTGTAATGCAGCTAGAAATAGTTGGTCTTGTTTGTAAGACCAAATAGAGTAGACTGTGTCTAAATGGGTTAAATAAAATGTACTCACCTTGAATCTACTGTGAGCAGGACATAAGACATATGGCCAATTCCTCAGCAGAAATACAGCTTCCAGTCATTAATCCAGCACATGATGAACCAAGGTTACTCCAGAACTTGTAGAGAGGAGTTTCCTGGACTGACCCCTGGCATTTTTGACATGTGGAGAGCTGTATTTGGGTTAATCCAGTGTCTATACATCAAAAAGACCCATTGGTGTTTCAATGGCCAGAAGCAGCTCCCTGGCAGAGCCTTGCTGGCAATGTCATTTATGGTGATCACATGGCTAACACAACATTGCCAACAAGGATCTACTTTTGTTTAGTGAGACAGTGGTGGCACCCAGGAGAATAGGGCAATGGAACTTACGTGCCGTTGGTCCAGCCATCCATGTGGACTGGGTTTTAGGGCACTTCCGCAAAGGCATGTGTGGACTCCTTATGAGAACTCTGGACACCATTATTTACATGCAGCCTCTGTTCCAATTGAGAAGATAACTGATCCTCACTTGAGCTTCCAGCTTCTCTGTATCTGTTGGCAGTTGGAGGGTGGTAAACCAGCTTCTCCTACTGATAGTGGCCATGCTTTTCTTCTCCTTGTCATGGCCAGTCGGGAAATATGAATAGAGTTTGTCATTTATATCTGAAATGATGGAGGGTATGAAATAATAGACAACAAAATATGCTACATGTCTTTTGACTATTTTGACATCCTTTGTAAAGGTTAATGAAATTCTCCCTACTCCGAAATGTGCCCTATAGCTTGGGTATTAATAATGTTCCTTTCATAACAGGTAAGCAAAACTATCAACAGCTTCACCACCTTAAGTAGTGTAAATTTGGTTTACGTTTACTGAAATAATATATATTTCTTCTTCATTCTTCATGATACGGAAAAGAAGCATTTACTACCACGATTTCACCACTGCCTTGTCAGAAGCAACTTTGAAGCAGGCATTTAACAGCTACGCACCATCTGCTCTCTTTAAACAAGCACTTTTCCCAAGCTTGTCTGAAACAGAATCAGAACGTTTGACAGCCATATTATGCTTAGAACTGAAGCACACAGACAATGGGCAGGGGAGCCTGGAGAAAGTGGAGGAGGAGGGAGGAGGTGGCAGCTACAGACTAGTGAAGGCTGAGAATCCATTTCTTTGACACCTTTGGAGGAGCAGTACACATATTCATTAGCTTTTCTCCAGAGTCATCGTGCTTAAATTGATTAGAGGCAAGCTGTATGTACTTACATATTTATTTCAGTTTGTTTTCATTATCTTATTTATATAATACAACTACACCACAAAAGTCATAGTTTTTTTTAAAACCCACAGAAGAAGTTTTAGTTAAGGAGGCAGGAAGCCAACTTTGAATGCAGTCCTTTCCCTCACTTGAGTACCGATGGGGAGCTGTTGCCAGTCTGCCAAGTATCCACATTGAATTGCCAATAAAGTATGTTTTGTATGGCCAGGCTGTGCTGCAGTGAAGACCCTTTTCATGCTCAGACAGGCAGAAACCAGCTGCTACTGGTTCTTATGCCAGTGATAATACCAGATAGGGCAGCCCAGGATAATGGTTTTTAAAAAGGATCTGTTGTACTGAAAACCACTCCGCTCCGCTCCCCTTCCAGATTGCAGGCTCATCGCTACAATATACTCTTCCTACTTTCAAACAAGTTGGCAGGGCTGAGGCAAAGCAAGAGATATACCTCATCACCACTTGGCTCTTCTCAGACCTGATCTATATTCCATTGTTAATTCAGCCCTGTATACTCCCTCCAGCTTTCCTGATCTGAAAGGAGCAGTCCTGATTATCTCTCTCAGTCCACTTTCCCAGCTGCTTTTTCTGTTCTTCTTTACCCTATTCCACAATTGTGAATGCTAAGATTACATAGTTATGCCCCCTCTAAGGTATCAAATCATTTGATTCCAGTGACCAAATCCTCCCAAATTATCTGCAAGACACATCAGGGATTTGTTGGATTCCTCAGCTTACTTCAATGGTTTGGGAGCAAAAAAAATCTATTTTAGGGGAGCCCTAGGGGCCAAAAAAACTTTTCAGGGAAACCAAGTCACAGCAGTACATGTGAAAAAGATCTTGAAGTCCTCGTAGACACCAAGGTAAACATGAGCCAACAATGCTGGCAAAAGAAAAAAAAAAGCCAATGGGTTTATGGCTTGCATAAATAGGAGTATAGTGTCTAGATTCAGGGAAGTCATGCTACCCCTCTATTCTGCTTTGGTCAGACCACACCTGGAATATTTTGTCCAGTTCTGGGCACTGCACTTTAAAGAAGATGTTGACCAGCTGGAATGTGGAGACTAAAATGATCAAGGATGTGGAGAACAAGCCCTATGAGGAGCGGCTTAAAGAGCTGGGCATGTTTAGCCTGCAGAAGAGAAGGCTGAGAGAAGACATGATAGCCATGTATAAATATGTGAGGGGAAGTCATGGGAAGGAAGGAGCAAGCTTGTTTTCTGCTGCCCTGGACACCGAACAATGACTTCAAACTACAAGAAAGGAGATTCCATCTGAACATTAGGAAGAACTTCCTAACTGGGAGAGCTGTTCAGCAGTGGAACTCTCTGCCCCGGAGTGTGGTGGAGGCTCATTTGGAGGCTTTTTAACCGGGAGCTGGATGGCCATATGTTGGGGGTGCTTGGAATGCAATTTTCCTGCTTCTTGGCAGGGGGTTGGATTGGATGGCCCATGAGGTCTCTTCCAACTTTATGATTCTACAGTTGGGAATGCCTTTACCTGCTTTAAAGTGCCACAATGTGTAATTTAAAACAGTGTCATTCATATCTCAAGCAAAAAGTATGGCCAATAAATTTTAGAAATTAAAGCACTGAACAGTCCATTATGGCACTCTCTCTCCCCCCTCCCCCTTCTTATTTTTAATTTATTTTTTAATTTTAAAAAATACCTACCTATTGGTTGTGTTAGACTGCCATCTGGTGGTATTTCTGAGAAATAATAATCTATCACATGATTGTATGACTGAACAGAATCACGGGTTAGAACTCATGGACCATCAAGTCCAATTCCCATCTCAGCGCAGGGTCTCTGGCCAAAGCATCCTCAGTAGGTAACTTCAGTCTCTTTTTGAAGATGTCGCCAATTTTAAGTATTGGCTCCATTGCCAAACCAGTCTTACTGACAAGAAGTTTCAATCAAAATCTACCATCCTGTAGCTTAAAACCACTAGATCTGTCTTACTTCTTGGCAGCTGAGAACAGGCCTCCCTTCTCCCTCTCTGTTATAACCCTTGAAGTAATTATGTCTCCCCCAGTCTTCTCTTCACCATAACCTTTCCTCATATATTTCCCCATCCATATCTCATCATCCTTGCCGCTCTTCCCTGGATTGCTCTAACTTACCTATAACATTTGGAACTGAGCACAGTAGTTCAGAAGAAACACAGAATGTGATGGAACTATTATTTCTCTTGGATTATAAACTATACTCCTATTAATATAGGATAAATAGCATTTGCTTTCTTGGTTTTTTCCACTGCCGGCTCACATTCGGTTTAAGATCAACAATAATACCATGGGCCTTTTTAAATGTAGCTATGTATTTTTCATGTTATACCTGAGCGGTTTTGTTTTGTGGCCTAAATGTAGAATGTTGCACTTGTTTCTGCCCAATGTTCTAGTTTCTTAAATTCATTTTGAATTCTATTCCCATCTTCCAATGAATTAGCCATCCTTCACAGTTCTATATCATCTGCAAACTGGATAAAGATTGCCTTCACACCCTAAACTATGTCATTGAGAAAAATGTTGAAGAATGATGGCCTTAAGATAAAATGCAAGACGCTCCACTTGAGATCTCCTTCCCTCCAGTTTCAAGTGCAGCTGCTGATGGCAACTAAAGAGTTTCCATGGCATAGTTTCCCAACCAATTATGGATCCACCTGACAGTGTTCCCATCTATTCCACTAGCCCATTGGTCAGTTTGTTAGTTAAATTATGATGGTGGGTGTTATCAAATGCTTTGCTGAAAATACATCCACACCATTTCCACTATCAACTAAACCAATGACCAGATTGGGAGAAAAAAAAATGTAAGATTAGTTTGGCAGACTTTGTTCTTAACAAATCCGTGTTGGCTTGTACTAATCACTACATTGCCTTCAAGATACTTGTAGACAGACTCCTATATCATCTGTTCTAATGCTTGAATCCCAGCATTCAGGGAGGAACAAAGCATCCCTAAAGAGAAAGGACTCTTCTGACCACGTAAGAATGAGACGCTTTCAGCTTAAATTACTTTCTGGAACAGGTAACACACACGACAACACATGCTGAGCCACCTGAAATTTATGCAAATTGTAATTCAGCCAAGCAGTCAACTGGGAATTGCGCTAATTCATTTTTTGCGGCAATAAAAGCATGCCTAATCATTTTAACTATGTGTTGAGGCCAAAATAAAAGCCAAAGCAAGCAACAGTAAGAAAGCGGTTGTCTTCTTTGCATTAAGCAGTGACATAAATTAAGTACACAATAATCACCGACGAGAATGACAGTATTATAAGAGTTAACATGTAATTACAATTGTTTTCTTCAGAATCCATTTCTATGTAGCTTAAAATATTACCACATTAAATGCATCGGTGTAGATTAAATGCAGAACAGGAGCCGAGAGAATAAATTCACGATTAATAATTTATCTGACAGACACAGGCTCGTTCTGCTTGCTAAGTATTTACAAGTATGAAGATGCCGCCTCAAATTTGTTATTTAAATCCTCTTCCCAATACACTACAAAAGAAATGCTACATCTATTCAATATTGTTCACAGAAGGCAACAGGTATTACTCAAAATGAAGTGTGTGTTTTAGAGGATGATAATTACTGTATATACTCGAGTATAAGCCAAGTTTTCAGCCCTTTTTAGGGCTGAAAAAGCCTCCCTCAGCTTATACTCGAGTGAGCATCCTAGTTGGCTTATATTCAGATCAGCTTATACTCAAGTATATAGGTAATCAGAGTTGGACAGTCTTATCTTAAATTACAGTTTTTAGTAAATATTCAAAAACATTTAATCTACTGATGCCTCAATTAATGCAATTTTATTGGTATCTATTTTTATTTTTGAAATTTACCAGTAGCTGCTGCATTTCCCACCCTTGTCTTATACTCGAGTCAATAAGTTTTCCCAGTTTTTTGTGGTAAAATTAGATGCCCCAGCTTATATTTGGGCCAGCTTATACTCAAGTATATATGGTAGGTATATATTTAAATGTAAAAGAATTTGTTTCCAAGCAAAATAAATTTTAAATGTAGATAAAATGAAATAAAATCGTGTAGTGTTGAATGAGATAACATTAAAAATAATATTAAACCTTTGAAAGCATGTTTCACTTATACTGATAGGATAGTAGATTTGTGACTGAGATCTTTTCAGCAAGTTGTGTTTTTGTTTTTGCAAACCCATGAATCAAAAATATTGGAGTGTAATAGTATTCCAGTGGATTCGAGACTCTTAACTAAAATATATAACATGAATACTTTCCCCAGACTCATTGTGAGCCACATTGTACCTTGCTTCAGAAATCTACACATCTGTAAATATTGAAAATAAGTTTTTAAAAATTTACATTTTAAAATGTGAATGGCTAAGACCTACAATGCCTTTTGCGCATCAACAATATTGGTGCCCATTTGAGTACTATTTTTAAAGCAATTCAACCATTTTGCTACTGCTTTGCCACAAACTGTTAACTAGAGTATGGGAGCTAGGTGTTATTTTTTGTGTGTCAGGAGCGCCATGAGAAACTGCAAGTCCCTTCTGGTGTAAGAGAATTGGTCGTCTGCAAGGATGTTGTTGAGGGGATGCCAGGAAGTTTTGATGCTTTTACCATCTTTGTGGAAGGCTTCTCTCATGTCCCCGCATGGAGCTGGAGCTGATAGCGCGAGCTCATCCGCGGTCTCTGCCAGTTGGATTTGAGCTGGCAACCATCAGTTCAGCAACCCAACCTTCAAGTCATCAGTCCTGCCTGCACAATGGTTTCACTCACTGCACCACCAGGCCCAGCATTCTTCAGCAAGCATGGGCACTGAGAGTTGTAGTCCAAAACATCCTTTCCCAGGCTGTGGTTTAAACAGAGGTTAGTGAGTGTCCATCCTAGCTATAATATTGGCTGTAGTCCAAAACATCATTTCTCAGGCTGTGGTATAAACAGAGGTTAGTGACTGTCCATCCTAGCTATAATTTTGGTGATATATTCTGAGTAGCCAAATACTGTTAGATGTACAAATCCTAAGAGCCAAAAGTCAGACAATAAAAGAATATAACAGAAAATGTGCCAGGTTTTAAAACAGCAAAAGAAAACAGAGAGAAAAAAACCAGCCAAGATGATGCTTGAGAAGAAGTGAAAGGCTGTCAATTAAAACAGAGTGGACTGTTGTGCATGAATGAGCATGTTCTCATCCAGAGTAATAGAATTGTGAACAAGTGTTGACAAGCATGACTCCAAACCATGGCTGTTGACAGATAAAGTATAGATGGATAATCACAAAAGAGTATAAATAATTGACTTTCTCAGTAGTAAAAATGTTTATTACTCAATAAGATTTCATAAAGGGGCTGTCTATAACCTTTTATCCAATAAGTGGCTCACTTAGTAGCTATGATGACTTTTACGAACAGACAATAAACAGTGGCCTTAAACCAAGCAGCATTTTCTTCAATTATCTTTTAATGAGCAATCATAATGATGACATTTGTTTTCTATTTTGAATTGCCAGTCACTCCATGACCTGTTTAGAAAGAACCAGCTTAAATTAATGGATGTTGCAAAACAGCAGATCTTGAGACATGAGAGCCTTTCTCCAAATATTTACTCTGGATCAATTGAAAGTCCTCCACTATGATGTACAATACTGACTTCATGGTACATAATAAATGTTGTTACTAATATGGTTGTTGATGACTGTGGCACTGTACACCATAGGAGGCATTAATTAATATATTAAGTAACTGCTTCTTTTGTATCAATGGAAGCTCCACTAGTTGAGAAGACAGCTCACTCACTACTTCTCTGGTTCTCAGTTCTGGATGGTATCTTTAGGATCAATATCTGCTGAGGATGGACAGTTCGATCTTGTATCCACATGTGACTGGAGCAGTCTATCCTTTTCAATCTGGAGAAACAACAGATCAATCAAAGATGCCTTTGCTATCACTGTATGCGTGAATCTTTCTTTGGAACTTGCTTCTTTCTAATCAATAGGCAGAATAATAACACAGATAGAGAAACAGGTGTAACAAATTAATTCTTACCCTTGTGCATATAATATACAAATAATTTCATATGTTCAAGTGAAATATCTATGTCTCAAATTTTAGTTCAGAAAAATACGCTTCAGTTATAAAATACTTTGGAAGGTGTCGTAAGAAAAAACTTCTGCAATCTACTCAATTGGTACTACATCAAGATGTATCAAGAGGACAAATCAAAGGGAATCATACTTCCACAGTAACAGGCAAAGCTTTGTGTTTAAATTGGTCGGGGGCAACAATGGCTGAGAATTAGGGGATTGCAGTGGGTTCACGAGAGACCTTGGAGGGGCACAACTCACTACTTCCTCAAAATTAAAATGTTTGGTCCACCAATATATCAAATTATATCAAAATCACAGGTTTGCCAGTTCTAGGCAGAAAAAATATCCACATGACCAAACTTCCATTTGGATTATGAAGCAGCAGAACCTATACACTGAATTGTGGCATCTTGTGTACAGGTTAAATGACCATAGGGGTGTGTTAAGCTCCACTTATGCACCAATAGAATGCTTCTGCTCTGGCACAGACTAATGACATTATCCCAGTATATCTAATGTAGGGATACTACATTTAGTCATCTCTGCAAGGCATTTGCTGGATTTTAAACAGCTTCTCAGACAACAGAACTGCATTACAACCCCCATTAACTAGCCTTGATTGCTGATGGTTCCTGTACACTCACTGAAAGAATGGACCTGTTTTTCACATTTGAAACTGTAGTACTGTTGTAACTCTGGCACATGATTGCCTCATTGTGTGAAACAGGTTTGCATCTATCTATTCATTTCAATACAATCAATGCTTGGAGAAGAACTGATTGAGGGTCTTTGTCAGGCAATCACACATTGGATGGGAGACAGAAATGGATTTCCTGTCCCCATACTACCCTCTCCCTGTATATCTGTTTGTCCTTACAACATTTTTGCATATAAGCATTTCCTACCTACCCTCTATATGTACAATCAGATGAATATGCAGATGAAAATGCAAAAGTCTTAGAAGATCACGTGAATTTCAAATATGTATCTTCTTGTGCCTCATGTTCAACCAATGAGTAACAAGAGAAAGATGTTATATTTGCTAATGTTGAACACAGAGATAACTAATATAATTTTCAATTGAGGCATTGAATATTTGCTGTGGAACTCTCTCCCCGGGGCTGTGGTGGAGGCTCCTTCCTTGGAGGCTTTTAAGCAGAGGCTGGATGGCCATCTGTCGGGGGTGCTTTGAATGCGATTTCCTGCTTGTTAGCAGGGGGTTGGACTAGATGGCCCATGTGGTCTCTTCCAACTCTACTATTCTATGATTCTATGATTCTATGATTCTATGATTCTATGATTCTATGATTCTATGATTCTATGATTCTATGATTCTATGATTCTATGTTGTATGTTGGAATCCGCCCTGAGTCCTCCTGGGGAGATGATGATGATGATGATGATGATGATGATGATGATGATGATGATGATGATGATGATGATGATAATAATAATAATAATAATAATTTTTATTTATATACCACCCTATTTCCCCAAGGGACTCAGAGCGGAATATAAATAAATCTTTTTATTATTATTATTTTATTATTATTCAGATAAACTTTCATATGGGTTCTCTGGTATCCTAAGCAGGGTTTCAATTAAGAATTTGTTTAAATACAGTCAGCCTGCCATATTCACAGATTTTGCATCTATGGATTCAACTACCCATGGACTGAAAGTATTTTAAAACAAATCCAAACGAGAAACCTTGGTATTTCATTTTTTTAAAAAAGGGACCCCATTTCACTGTGCCTTTGCATATAATGAGATTTGAGCTTTCATAGATTTTGATGCCTATGAGTAGGGGGGCAGGAACAAAACCCCTGCCAATATAACGGGTCCACTGTATGCCAATCCAAACAGCCTATGCATGGCTGGGTAACAGTCACTAAAAACGAGTTCCTAAAAATAGTTCATGAAAATAAGGTTTGTGAACCTGGCAACTGTTAGGTTTGACAGCAAAAACCAAGGCCATAAAAGGCTTCACAACTATATCTCCATTGCTGGTTTACATATAAAACCAAAGGACCGTCACCTACTATGAAACCATTTCTTTGGAACAGTTTTACTGCTGTTTTATTCAAGCCATTTGGAAATCACTACTCATTATTTTACTGAGGAGTCGGATGTTTTCTACCTATGAAATATAAAGCAGAAAACAAGGCTCACACATTGTGAAGATACAATTTATACAAGGTTTATTCTGCCTGCTTTATTGCTATTATTACCTCTTTTCTTATATCGCAGACCTTGACTTTTGCAGTGGTATCTGTACCTGCATTGCTGCTGTGATGTTTCTGCATTGCTGAGAAATTTCTGGCACTCTGACTTATATGCTTCAGAACCCAAAATATGTACCGTATTTGCTTCCACAGCAATTTTTAAAATTAGGGTATTCAGATATTCTTGATAATGATAAATATATAGAAGAAACCTCGCCATTAATTTCATTTATAAGACTGCATTAACACAGTAAAACAGTATTAATCATAACTAATTCTTTATAATATTCCCTAGATGTAGGTATGAATATTACAGACCAATTATTTTATGCATCTATGGTTGCATAAAATAATTGAAAGATTTTTTCCAATTAACATAGTGAGGCCCTGCTGTGCTGTTGCCACTAAGGGCCTATCAGTCTATCTGAAGAAATGATAATGAGCCGTTTTAATTTGTATACTACTGAGATGTATTATGTCATATTTTAATTAATGAGATGTTGTGCCTGTAGAAGAAAAGACAGCATTATTTTAAATCAATAATTTTGTTCTTTTGTGACATTAAAAACATTGATAAGGAGATTTTTAGAGGACTGGTAGGTCCATAATTATTTTGACTCAGGGTGAAAAAATGGTAAATTTCTCTGAATGAGAAATATTACTTCTGCCTTAGCCCCGCTGGATCTTTCTTGTGGGAAGCTAGAAAAGGTCTTGCTGGAAAAGGACAAAGACAAAGATGACAAGCTAGCAAAGGTCCACTGCAGAGCCAGGACTCTGAGGAAGAGAATGGGTTTATCTGGCAAAAATTCTAGATTCTGGGATGTAATGAGTGATCTCAATTTAAATGGACCATGTCTTAGCATATACGATGATTTGGCAGGAAAGCAGCAAAGATACGCCAGTAATTTCAGCATTCAACTCTGTAACAGGAATGTCAAACTTATTTTTATCAAGAAGCACATCAGCCTTGTGATTGCCTTAAAAGGGCCATTGAATCCATGGAAATAAAATCTATGGCTACAAAGAGCCAGCTATAATTTTTACAGAGGTTAGTGCTCTTTGGTTTTTACCCAGTTTGGGTCCCCAGATGTGACTGAACGACAACACCCATTACTTTTGATCATCTGCCATGAGGACTGGGGATAATGGGAATTGCAACCCAATAGCATTTCTGGCTCTGAGGTTGGAAAGGCTAAAGGACATTTTAAGGTCAGACATCAAACCCATACGCCTTGTATTCAAAGCCCACTTTCCTGACTAAACAGCTATAAACTTCAGCCTTCAGGATGTTACTGTATCACAACTCCCATCAACTGTAGTCATGATGTCTAATGATGAGGTATGCAAGGGTTGTTGTCCAGCATCAAATGACTTAGAGGGCCGGATTTGGCCTGCAGGCCATGAATTTGATACATGTGCTCTAGAAGAGGCAAGCAGATCAACGTCTGGGATTATGCTTTAAGTAGGCCTTAACCCCCCAAATTAAGGCTTGTGCGATACACAAAAAATGGTTCTAAACTGTGTTCAAAAGGGGGTGCTGGCGCTTCATTTCTAAAGTTATTTCCGATTTTTGAAGGTAAAAATTTGAAATTTTACGAAACTTCTGAATCTTAATTTCCAGCATCTCAGGTAGGAAAGTAATCAGGACATCAGGAAGTTCTCTAAAACAAAGGGAATTCTTACACAGAAGGGGTATCCATCTGGACTTTCTGAGTGGCATTACCCAATTACTTGGTTTAACATAAGGTTATAGTGTCTCAGATGAACACCCACTTAAGAAAGACATCAGAGAAATTTTAACTTGATAACCCTTTTTCCAAATGTTGTATTTCTTTATTTTCTGGCATTTCCTGTCTACAATATATCATTCATCAATGCATAGTTAAATGGGAGAAACATAATCTTGTGTAGGAGAGGGGTGGTGGGTATTTCAATAGAGTAATCAGTTTTCTAGCAACGTTTTCTAGCTGGAGGTTGATGGTGGAGGACAGTGTGAATGTTAGCAATAGCATCTGACCAGAAGCCCTTTCAGGCTAACAAGTTATATCCTAAGCCAAAAACATAACTATGTGAGACTAGAATATCAATATACAAAATAATCTTGTGGCATCTTTGAGACTAACTCATGAATATTCCTTCCGTTCACACCACCTCCATTTTTCCACCTACTGTGTTGAGCATATGGAATCCTGGTTGCTGCAGCAGGTAAGGGCACCAAAAGGAACAGACAAGTAAAGCTGCAGCTGCTGTGCCTTCTGCTTGCTAATCAGCAGAAAAACCTTGAATAATCAATTAACAATAGAAAAAGAACCAGTTAAAATGATGTCTTAAGGGCTTTCCCTCAAACAATACTCTAAAAATGTCCAGAATTCAGAAACAATTTCCTGTGTGTGTGTGTGTGTGTGTGTGAAGACTTACGAGGCAAATCCATAAGGCATTAGTGCTAGCATTTCTTGTGAGCATTACAGAAAGCAATGTATTCAATTCTTTATTAAAGGATGGAAAGCTGGCATGGTGTAGTGCATTGAGGCTTGGGGACCAGGATTCAAATGCCCATGGGGTGACCTTGGGCAAGTCACACCTTCTAGGGCTGAAATGACAACAATGGAAAATCTCTGAAAAGCTCTTGCCAAGAAAAACCAACTATAGAATTGCCATAAATCAGCTGATTTGGAGATGTGTAGCAACAACACACCATCCTGGAACTATAGCTATAGTTATGTAGGAGTCTCCCCCCCCCTTGCCCAATTCAGATGTTAATCTGTACCCCAGGAGGTTATAATAAGTAATATTAAGAGCCTGAACACTGTTCCCACCCTAAATATCTGGTGTCACCTTAGATAGAACATTTAACATTTAGGAAACACTGTGCGAACACCAAGCACAAAGTAGCTGCACGTAATAACATTATGTGGAAACTTACTGGTAGCGTATGGGGTGCAGACCCAAAATTAATAAGAACGTCAACCCTGGCCTTTGCCCTACTCAACTGTCTGCCCCATCTGGCATAAATCTGCCCATGCGAAACAAGTGAATATAGCACTGAATGAAGCATGTAGTAATCACAGGATGTCGTAAACATACACCTGTTGATAGACTTTATAAGTTAGCTGGCATTGCCCCCCTGATGTGTGATGGGAAGTTGCTGTCAATTGCTAGAGAAAGAAGGTTGAACACTGTGGAAGAAGGTTGAACACTGTGGAAGCTATCAGCTTCTTCCCAGTAGACTCAAATCAAGAAAAAGTTTCATGAGAACCAGCACTCCACTAAATGTTCCTCCAGCAACAGCAAGAGTATCCCTCTGGGCAGCTAAACCAGGAAATCCCAACTGGATGCCCCCCCCCCCCCCCCACGAGGGTCTGCTTCCAAGGGCAAACCAAGAACGGGCAACTTAGAAGTCCCTGAACAGACTCAGAAGCAGAGTTGGCAAATCAAAAGACAACCTGGCAAAACGGCACTACCTAGAAGAATCTTCTACCTTGTGCAATTGTGGAGCAGAACAAACAACTCAGCATTTTTATCCTTGTCCAAATGCCCTGCCTCATGCACAGAGGAAGAACTGTTTAAAGCTACAGACAATGCGATCGCTGTAGCTTGTTTTTGGTCGAAAATTATTTATCTGCTTGTGCTCCCTTCATTTTATCAATTTTATGTGCAGTGCTTTTGACACAAAATAAATCTGTCTGTAATTGTTTCTCCCATTCTGAAACATTTTAACACAAAATTGCAAAGGAACATATATCTGATACATTTTATGAAGTTGTAAGTTAACAGTAGAAATTGTTCTCTCCCATAGTTATTGGAATCAGCATTAACTTGTGCTTCTTCCTTTTTCTACTTTCAATTATCCAACTTGTCATCTGTTCATCTGCTCATCATACTTCTAATGTCACAACTGAAGGAAAAATGTGCATGTCTTTGGGGATGGAGAAAATATGTGAACTTCAGATGTGCAGTTTATATTTATTTATTTACATAGGTTATTTTTAACCCACGTTTCTCCCAATGTA
Source organism: Anolis carolinensis (assembly GCF_035594765.1). NCBI lineage: Eukaryota > Metazoa > Chordata > Lepidosauria > Squamata > Anolidae > Anolis > Anolis carolinensis. Next base: position 316,252,809 of record NC_085841.1, read on the forward strand.
AGGACTTGGGTGGTATGTATAAGTTGCACAAGGGTATTTCATTCATTCATTCAAATTTAGTCACACCCTTATTCGTGGTGATCACATCAATTTAAACATTTCAAGGTTTCTTGGCAAGGCTAATGGATATGTGATATGGCAGCTTAAAAGGGCAATGCAATTTTAGGCTCAAGCAATCGGGGCTATAGGATCAAGATTGAGAGATGTCATAGTTCCACTCTATTCTGTTTTGGTCAGATATCTCCTGGAATACCATGTCCAGTTCTGGGCACCACAATTCAAGAAGGATACTGACAAGTCAGAATACGTCCAGAGAAGTGTGACCAAAATGATCAGAGTTTTGGAAATCAAGCCCCATGAAGAGTGAATGATGGAGCTGGGAATGTTTGGCTCTTAGAGAATAGAAGGCTGAGAGGGAACATGATAACCATGTTTACATGTTTGAAAGGATGTCATTGTGGGTGGGGCAGGGATGCTTGTTTTCTGCTTCTCTGGAGACTAGGACATGAAACAATGGATTCAAAGTGTAGGAAAAGAGATTCTGCTGAATCATTAGGAAGAACTTATTGACAGCAAGATCTGTTCAGCAATGGAATATGCTGTCTGGACATGTGGTGGAGTCTTCGTCTTTGTCTCTGGAGGCATTTATGCAGATGCTGGATGGCCATGTTCCAGGAGTGCTTTGATTGTGTGTTTCTACTTGGATTATCTTTGTGGTCTTTATGATTTTATGATTCAGTGTCACTAGAAAATATGAAGAGAAGAGAATGATTCTGGGCAGGCCCGTAGCCAGGATTTTGATTCGGGGGGAGAGGGCTGAGTCTGAGTGAGAGAGGATCTACCCTAGCAAACCTTTTGTATCGTTATCCCAATAACCCCATGCATATGGGATATATTGAGCATGGTGATCAGATCATGATATGAATAAACAGAACAGTTTAAATAATACCAGTAAGGCCTTCTCGTGAACCACTGTGAGAGTTTGGGGGGGGGGGGGGCGAAGCCCCTCAAGCCCCCCCCCCCCCCCCCCCGGCTACATGCCTGATGCTGGGGAAAATGGAAGGAAAAAGGAAGAAGGGTCAACCAAGGGCAAGATAGATGGATGTTATCCTTGAAGTGACTGGCTTGACTTTGACAGAGCTGCGGGTGACCATGGCCGACAGGGAGCTCTAGCGTGGGCTGGTCCATGAGGTCATGAAGAGTTGGAAGCAATTGAATGAATAAAAAACAACAAGAAAAAATGAAGCAATCACCTCAATTTGTAAATGTGGTACAGCAGGAGCTACCACCACCCCTCTCCCACCCCGGCATAAACCCACTATTGCTACAATATCTTTCTGTTGATGGATAAAACTTTGTGCATCATCTGTCCTGTCCTGTATTCCCTAAATGCTCTTCTGAAGTGTAAATAGAGGGTACTGACATGCTTCCAGTATTTAAGCAAAATTCAACTGAAGTGCCAAAACTACAAGTGATAGGAATGGGAACTTGTCTTTTGCCTTGGGCAACAAAACAGCTTGAGTTGGCTCTGCTTAGAATCATGGTTTTAAGATGCTAAACAGCTTCCCAAGGATTCAGTCTGATTTAAGTTCTGGTAGGTAAAGTTAAAGAGGAGATTACAACTTTATGGAGCTTTAAAAGCTTGAAATGTAAAACTGTCATGAAGTTTATGGAATGTTTCTGCTACATTTGCACATATTCAAATATTTCATATGTGGTGCAATGTTCTTGTAACATTATAAATATATATCTGACATTTATTCAGTATGCAAAGACTGAGCTGTGCATAGTAACAGATGTCTCATATTTTATAGTATTTATAAGGATGAAGGTAAATTTGATCTTTGCTTAACATTTAAGAGAATAATTCAGCATTTAACATAACCTGTAAAACAGACAAGTCCTTTCAGAAGATTAAAGAATTAGACTTGAAAACTAAAATCAATCTAGAAAAGACAGCTGGGGTGTTGTTGCTTAGATAATGCACAATAGATCAACAGCTGTTTGTGACTTCCTTCCCTGTGAGACACATCAGCAGCGAATAAGCATTACATGCATCATTCTTTCATGCTCCAGCTTGAGTTTGCATAACAAAATAATCCATTCTCTTAAGGCACTTACTTGCAAAAACAGCAGTCCTTATTCTGCTTTAGGCTCTGATTCTTTAAGCAACATACAGGATTACAGTGTACTTATGAAAAACAAAAGAGATTCTGGTATGAAAAACTTTGTATAGGGTCACTGTTGTGTGGCAAGTTATATAAAATGTACAAAATTACAGTCAGAGAGAGCAAAGGTGCGGCCTCCATTCAACAGATTCACTTGAGCAATGTGGTTTTATGGAAGACCCTTTCAACATATGCATGCAACAATATGTTTCTGCTCTTGTTGAAGTTTTATGACAGCCCTGACAAAACAAAGCAATCCCTATTAAAACTGCTTCAATTCTCTAACATTCATTATTTTACTTTTACAGCCAAAGAAATAACATTGTTGGGTTTTACTGTTTAAAAAGGTAATTCCAACACCTGTCTTGTTGTGTCAATTTTACAAATGTTATATATCTATAAAAAGGCTGTTCAAGTGTTTTATTTACCCTATGCACATTTCCCTCCATTTCGTTTTTTTAACTGGCTTAGCTTCAAGAGAGGAGGAGGAGAAGGAAGAGCCCCAGCCCCAATGGTTCTGGTTGAGCTAAGTGAGCATCTTGCTTCCCTTGGCTCTCCAATGAGCCCATAGAGTTAGGAAAATAGACTCGTGACATGCAGACAAGACGACTCCTGGATTTCTTCACATTTCCTCCCCACCCCACAGGAAAGGTTGCACTACAAAGTTGATTTGAAACAAAATCAAGATGTCCATGCAGAAGAAATTCTAAAAAATATTATAACGTTGTTTTTTTTCAAAATTGAATCTTCAAATGGGGATTAAATGTGTTGGTGTCTTAGTTTTGTTAAAATGAAATTCATTTTTATCTTTGAAACTTCATTATTTTATGATTTGCATTCATTCTACCATTGCACAAATACTGCCATGGTCCTTGGCTATTAACAAAAGACCAGCAAGTAAAAAAGGAACAAAAAGGAACTGGCTAAAAATTCTAAATATCCCTCCCTAGTCTGCAAGAATTCTATATGCCCCTCCTTAAACAGAATGTTGCCATGGCAGTTAAAGTGGAATCATGATGCTATAAGGGTCACAGTAGCTGTTGATGATGCCGTCCTCAATGGATGTATCTAAGTTTTGAACCTACTGAGAACCATAAGTATGTTAATTTAACAATATATTTAAATATTTTGTGTGTGCTGAATCTCAGTATATATCCTTCGATTCTGATGTTATAATACAAGGGGAAGCTTTTTCTTGTTTACTTTCCTTACACTATGAATAATTGTATACTCCTATATAATGCTTTTTTCAAAGCCACAAACATTGTAACCTTGATAATTTTGTTTGCTCTTTTCTGAAACTTTTCATGTGCTTGAATATTCTCCTTTAGATGCAGTCATTGAAACAGAGGTGCTGGTATCATGGATTTGTAAAGGACAGTATTAAATTGAAATGGAATTTGACAAGTAGAAAATTGGATCTGAATTCTGTGTTGAAATTGCAGTTGATGGATTTCTTGTGTGACAGCATGGTCTGGGTTGACAGTGAGCTGAGTAGCTCAGGCCATTTTGTGGGAATCATATTTCCTTTACTATTATTTCCACAGTTAACTGTTTTATCTACTTGGTTTTCCTGTTACTATTTTATTTTTCCTTCTTACCTTTGGTATTGATATGAATGCTGATGAGGCAGTTTCATGAACCAGCTCTCTCTTTTCAAGTCACTCCAAATAAAGATAATGTACCAGACTTTTTAGCATTCAGAAAGCAGTGGTTTGTCTCTAATATATAAGGTTAGTTTTTCAATATGTTAGTTTTGTTTATTATATAAAAAAGGTAAAGGTTTCCCCTGATGTTAAGTCCAGTCATGTCTGACTCTGGGGGTTGGTGCTCATCTCCATTTCTAAGCCGAAGAGCTGGCGTTGTCCGTAGACACCCCCAAGGTCATGTGGCCGGCATGACTGCATGGAGCGCTGTTACCTTCCCACTGGAGCTGTTTTCAAACTGCTAGGATTGGCAGAAGCTGGGGCTAACAGTGGGTACTCATTCCGCTCCTGGGATTTGAACCTGGGACTTTTTGGTCCGCAAATTCAGCAGCTCAGTGCTTTAACACACTTCGGCATCGGGGTTCCCTTTTTATTATATATATAACGAGAGAATATTTCTGCTTCTGAGAAATCTTATTTTAAAAAGCCCTTGATTGTAGTTTTATCCCAGTGCTGAGTTGAAATAGGTTTAAAACACTGAATCCAGATGGGAGGGATCGTGTGGTCCTGTATAAGCTGCCATGCAACTCTCAGCATTCCCACTATTTACTATTGTAGGAAACATGAGGTCAATGACTATCATCTCTGGAGTATCCTGGTTTGTATAATCCATATGCATACCAAACTGTATCTATTTGAAGTTCTCTACCCAAAAACAGATGATGAGGAAGTAGAACATGATGATGAGAAGGAAAGCTTCATAGATACAACTGAGTGGGCTGTCCTTGACAAATGTATGTGGGATGTTTCTGGAGAGGAGGACAGTTCACAAATACAAAATCTGGAGTTATAGAATGAAGTAGAGGCTCTTTCCCCAGTCATAGACAATGCAGAATAAGAACACACTGGGGAGGATGAGGGGGTCTTGGACATATCTGGTTGGCCTGTTCTTGATGAATGCAGGGAGGGTGGTGTCTCTGAGGAGAAGGCCAGTTTAGAGCTACAGAATCCAGTCAAAAATGAAGTGGAACAGGAACAAGAACAACAGAGTCAAGTCTCAGAAGACTTGCAGAAGACCTTACAAGAGAGTGACTGTGTCAGTCATTGCAGGAGATATGTTCTAGTAGTAGGAGACTCCTTCCTGATAGTGATAGGATGTCTCAAGAAGTATGCTGTCTCCCTGGGGCAAAAATCCACCAGGCAACTGACCAGCTGTTGAGAGCCCACTGACCACCACCCTTTCTTATTGGTTTATGTAGGAACCAACGATACTGTAAGGCATGGTCTTCAAAATGATTTTGTAAGCTCTCAGAAGAAAGCTAAAAGATCTTAATGTGCAGGTTGTCTTTTCATCTCTCCTCCCAGTTGCACGACAGCCAGAAAGGGTGAGAAAAACAATAGAGGTGAATGGCTGGCTCTGCAGATGGTATCAAGAAGAACAATTTGGCTTACTGGACCATGGTCTGCTTTTTCAGGAAGATGGGCTTCCGGCATGGGATGGACTGCACCTCACAAATGTTGGAAGGAATATTTTTGCAGAGAAACTCGCAAACCTGATAGGGGAGATTTTACATTAAGTTATGTGGGGAAGGTGACAATATCCTTGGGAACAGTAGTTTATCAAGGCCTGGAGGATGCAGCCGAAAGGCTAAAGAGCGGATTAGACAAACAGAACAAGTGCCAAGTAGCAAGAGAACAATAATCTCAAATAAACAGATATAGGAAATATCCCATGGGCTTAGATGACTTAGATGACTTTACACTATTGCCCAGAGCATGGGAAATAAACAAGACGAACTAGAACTTTTAGCACAACAAAACGGTTATGACTTATAGGCATTACTGAAACCTGGTTAAGTCATATAATTGGAATGTAGTAATGGAGGGATATAACTTATTTTAGAGAAATAGGCCAAACAGGAGGGGGGGGGGTGGAGTAGCATTATATGTCAAGGAGGTTTACATCTGTGAAGAAATGCAGGATTTAAATCCTGTAAACCAGGTTGAGAGCATCTGGATAAGGGAACAAGGACTGAAAAAGATGTAATTGTGGTGGTCTACCACACCTCCAAGCCAGACTGAAGAACTGGATGAATCATAGAATCATAGAATCATAGAATAGTAGAGTTGGAAGAGACCTCATGGGCCATCCAGTCCAACCCCCTGCCAAGAAGCAGGAAATCGCATTCAAAGAAGCAGGAAATCGCATTCAAAGAAGCAGGAAATCGCATTCAAAGAAGCAGGAAATCGCATTCAAAGAAGCAGGAAATCGCATTCAAAAGCCCTCCTTCAACAACTACATTGAAGCCCTCCTTCAACAACTACATTGGCACCATAGCTTGGAATCAGTCTGAGTTGGCTCCTGGCTGTCTTCATAGTGTTTCTGTACTTCATATAAGTTTCTGAGCTGCTTTGGTCTTCAAACTGAGTATATTCTTCCATTAAGGGACCAAGGGCTTCAAGCTGTTTACCCTGGGCTTTCTTGAGCTTCTTTTTCCTCTTCATCTTCTCCAGTAAGCATTTCTTCCACTGAACTCTGGAGCCTATCTGTTTACTTGGAGAGGATGAGCAATGTTTTTTCTGCTTCCTCCTCCAAATGGGCAAAATTCTTCTCCGTCTTTAGAGACTGAAGTCTTTTGCATTGGCCATTGAATCTGGTGCTTTATCATTCTGCTTTGGCCTCAGAATCAGAGCATCAGAATCTTGAGGATGTTAGCCTTTCTGTTACACAAACGTTGTCTCACCATTCTTTCAAATAAAGCCACTGGCACTACGGTGCATGTAGAGAAAAGGGATGGCTCATGTCTATGTCACTTTCATCACATTCTCAGCCAGCCAAACTATGTATACTTCATCCCAGCACTGTAATGAGTTTGGCAGAGTGTGCTGGCAACCTATTTCTGTTTCTGACGGCCTCTGGATTTATTTGCCAGTGTAGATTCACCATTAATCACAATGAAACAGTAGGGCTACTGTTAGCAGAATTGATGACAGATGATGTTGTTGATGTATTTCTATCCAACTTCTTCTCTTCCAAAGGAAGTTCTTGGAGATTAAGACTAAAAATAATACAACATACAACCTGTAAATTAAAACCCAAAGCATATAAATATTAAAATAGGATTAAACACCAATTAGATATTAAAACCAATAAAACAATTTTTAAAAACCTGTTAAATTACATAAAGCACTGCACCCCCATTGCTCAAACTTAAAAACTTTCTTCTTTAAAAGCCTCCCTGAAAAGAAAAGTTTTAGCCTTCTGCCAGAAGGTCACAAGGAGGGGTCTAGTCTGACTTCCTGAGGCAGGGAGTTCCAGAGTCAAGGGGCAGCCACCAATAAGGCCTCTCTCACATCCCCACCAACAGCCTGTGATGGTGGGACTGAGAGAAGGGCCTCTCTTGAGGATCTCAGGCCCTGGGCAGGTTTGTACTGGACGATACTGAATAGCATGGACTTGGGTTAAATAAAGCTTTATAGGTCATAATAATCACTTTGAATTGTATCTGGACACAAACTTACAGCTGGTGGAGCTGTTGAAACAGGGGGGTTGTGTGCTCCATGTCACCAACCCCAGTTAACATTCTGGTCTTGCCTGCTACTGTACAGAAAAATCTGATGAACATTGCTGAGATTACCCTCTACCTACCCACCCACCCTGACCCTGAGTCTTATCCAACCAGGTTTCTGTATACATGCCAGGTCTGCATGCTCATCCAGAATCAAGTCCTGGATAGCAGTTGTTTTTCAATTTATTGACCTGGCATTTAACAGTGGCATTTTCAACTCAGTGGTGTTGTTAACCCTGCTATCCTATTCAGGTTATTTGAACTGTGAGACAGTTAGGGGGCAATAACCACCTATCCATACCTCACAACCTCTGAGGATGCCTGCCATAGATGTGGGAGAAACGTCAGGAGAGAATATTTCTGGAACATGGCCACACAGCCCGAAAGACATACAACAATCCAATAACCACCCTGTTTCACTCTCCAATTTGATGGCATGAGGATTGTATCAGCCTCTGCCCTGTATGACTCCAATGGCTGCCCCATGAATCTGTGCCCTCCCTCCCGCCCGCCTGCCTATAAAAAACACATTGTTCTTCTCTTGGGCATAATAACAGGTGGCTAATAAAAACAAACAATGTGCAACTCAGGCAGGCAGATGGTAAAAGCAGGCAATGAACTTCACCTCAGTCAGGTAGAATAACAGGGCCCTTCCCTCGAGCCACCCCCTTTGGTGTCATCTCCCTTTGGCACATGGATTCTGTTTCACAGGAGTCCTCATTTTATGCCCAAGACTTCAGGAGGCAAGACAGCTGTGCTGGATGGTCTTCACTCCCTATTGAGTAAGGGCATTAGTCCTGCAGAGAGCACCAGAATTCACTGGTGGCAAAGCAATTGAGTTAACTGTTGACAAAGCTGGGTCTGAGGCAAGAAGAGCAAAAAGTTGCCTCTTCTTCTCTGCAGCTTCTTGGGCCCCTTCCACACAGCTGAATAAAATCCCACGTGATCTGCTTTGAACTGAAATATATGTCAGTGTGCTCAGATAACCCAGTTCAAAGCAGATATTGTGGGTTTTTCTGCCTTGATATTCTGGGTTATATGGCTGTGTGGACGGGCCCTCAGTCTTCATGTGGACTTCTTTCTGGACTTCTGCAACTCTGATGTTGCTGCTGCTGTGTAGAAGGATTGCACCACCTTATTCATTTTGCCATCTTTACGTGTGATAGGCATTGTACCATTGTCACTGATCAGCTTTGGTATTGGGAGAAATTTATTCTGTGCCTCAGGCAATGAGGTGTATCATGCAATATCTGACTATCAGAGGGAGGTTTGAAAATATACAATGAAAGCATACATATACAATGGTGTAACAAAACAGTATTGCTTATATAAAATGGCTTCAAATATATTGTTAAGGTGTGGATGGTGAAACCCATGGATGCAAAATTCATGGATATGGATGACTACCTGCATAATTACCTATAGCATTTATTTGTTATAGTGATCAGCCTCCCCAGGATTTTTTCAAAAATATGCATTCAAATCACAGGGGCCAAGGGGGAGGTGGAAGGCTGACTCTCTGGGCTAAGATTAGTGAAGGGAATCTGAACTTCCTACAATAACTGCAGCAAGGAAAATACCCTCCTGAGAACTGTAAAATATTTTGACAGTCTTATGGTAGAGTCAAAATCATTGTACTTGTGATTTTTGTGGATATTTACGAATGCAAATCAGATCTGCTCAGTAAGCTAGTATAACAACTTTTCCCCAGAGCAGTTTCAAATGACTAATATGGTAGCTATATCATGAAAAGAGTGATCCTGGAAGATATGTGCATATTTTTTTCTAGCTACTGAACAATGCTTTACATAGAAATGTGCTTGATCTCTTGTTAGATGTGACAGTTTTTGCACAATGTAACAGCATACTAGCTGTTAAGGCTGAGTAATGTGTTAAGAATATAAAACGTGCAGGAAGTTCAAGAAATGAACAAATGGAAAGAACTGTATGCAATAGTTATTCTGTCATAATAAAACATCCTTTCCTGGTTGGGATGTGAAGAATCTTTGGAAGTAATCTAAAAATAAAATCTTTTGTGTGGGAGTTGAGGATAATTTTTTTTACTTACAATTAACTTATATAATATACTGTATTTTAATCTTTTTAAATGAAAGAGGCAGATGATTGATACTTTCCATGAAAGCTAAATCCTTTCTGAATGACATGCTTTCCCAAAAATTGCTAATAAATCATCAACATTATGTGAGTTGTGAGTTTTCCAGACTGTATAGTCATGTTCCAGAAACATTCTCTCCTAATTTTTCACCCACATCTATGGCAGGCATTCTGAGAGGTTATGAGGTCTGTTGGAAACTAAGCAAGGGAGGTTTATATATCTGTGGAAGGTCCAGGGTGGGAGAAAACTCTTGTCTGTTGGAGGCAAGTGTGAATGTTGTAATTAATCACCTTGATTAGCATTAATCGCCTTACCAGCTTTAAGGCCTGGTTTCTCCCTCCTGGGGGAATCCTTTGTTGGGAAGTATTAGCTGGCCCTGATTGTTTCATGCTTGGAATTTTTTGTTGCACAACTAAGCTGCACAGACACCTCAAAACCACGCTGGAGCCCCAGACTATGAGCAAAGCAAGTTGTTTATTGAAGAATGTATGTAAGCAAAGTTCAAAGTCAATGAAACAAGGTTTTAGTCCACCAGATACAAGATACTATAGAGTCTTGAAGCAAGGGTCCAAGAAAATCAAACCCAAGAATAAACTTCAATAAGGTATCAAAATTAGTCTAAGGAACAGAAACAAAACTGGAGCAGATAACAGGATCTTTGACTGGAACAAGGAACCCAAACTCCAAAACTTCCAGGAACAATGACTGGATAATCCAAAATTCCCTAAGAGCAAGAACAAAGACTGGAACAACTGGTGGGGACGAGAGAAAGGTCTTCTCAGTGGTGGCTCCTCGGCTGTGGAACTCCCTTCCCAACAACATCCGGCAGGCTCCATCTCTTTTGGGCTTTAGAAACAAATTAAAGACATGGCTATGCGAGCAAGCATTTAATGAAAAAGCTTTTATGGCTTAACATGGTCTGGACCAAGGATTATGTGCAAGGCTTTTGGATGAATGGATTTAAGCTCTTTACATGTTTTAAGTTTTGTATATTGTTTTTTATTGTTTAATGCCTAATTATTTTAATTGCTCTATGTTTTATTTCATTTCATTGCTGTTTATTGGCATTGAATTTTGCCAGATTTGTAAGTCGCCTTGAGTCCCCTCGGATGAGAAAGGTGGGATAGAAATGTCATAAATAAATAAATAAATAAATAAATAAAACTCAAGATGCAAGGCTACATGAACTTGGCATGAAAATCCACAGGAACATGAAAACAGGATTCTATGAGTCCATGAACAGGAACCCCGCTCAAATTATTTCAGAATTTCCAAAAAAAAAAAAAAAAACCCCATCAGTTCAAAACAAAGAAAGGTCAAAAGAGAATAAGAAGTTATTAGAAGATTTGGAAAAAAAATGAAGTAACACAAAAATACTTGTTTGTAAAAAATGACTTTCAGGTCAACTCTATAAATAACACAAAGAGATTAACAAGTTATCTAAAAAAAGAAAGGGAGAAACATGGTAACAAAATCAAAGGATGAGAATGGACAAATAAAAACCAAGGAGGAAGACTTGAGGGAAACAATGGCAAGTTATTATGAAAAGTTGTATGCAAACAAAGAAACAGGGAGGTCAGAGGGAATTGTTGTAAGAAAATTAGACCCACAGGATCAAATAGTATTGAACAAAACTATTACTAGTAAGGAAATTGAAGTTATTAATAATCTTAAACCAAACTCTTCCCCCAGACCTGACGGTTTTACCTCTAACTTTTATAAAATATTCCAATCAGAAATTATCCCAAATTTAGAAATCCTATTTAATGAGATATTAAAGAATAGCACCATCCCTGAAACATGGAAAAGATCCAAAATAATCACAATCTTAAAACCCAGTAAAGATGAGACCAATCCCAATTCTTACAGGCCAATCACCCTATGCAATGTAGATTATAAAATCTTTACAAAATTCCTTGCCAATAGATTAACAGACATAATCCCAAAATTAATAGGGGAAGATCAATACGGTTTTATTAAAAATAGAAGACTTGCAGACCCAATTAGAAATATACTCAATGCAATTAATCAAGTTACTGCAGATGATGCAGTACTTTTATCATTAACATGTGTTGGGCTGAGGCGGCTTCTAAAAAAGTTAAATGTGTACTGTAATACTGAACAGTTAGCAATTAATTATGACAAATCAAAAGTGCTAGTCTTTACTTGGAAAAGATGTTCACACCTCTGGCAAATAAATGGGCACCCAATAGAACAAGTGAAACTCTATAAATATCTAGGAGTCATTTTCCAGTCCACCAGTTCCTGGAAAGCCCAAGTGTCCCATACTATAGCAAATGTCCAGCGAAGTTACAACTCACTTATGTCATTTTTTATGGTAAAGGTGGCCAGCATGTTCCTTCAGCAATTCAAGTTTTTAATGCTAAGATCTTGCCACAAATGTTATATGGAGCACAATTGTGTGCAATCAAAAGTGTCAAGGCTTTAGAAGCCATTCAGACAAAAATTTTAAGAAGCATTCTTAGTCTCCCAAGCTGTGTGCCTAATGTAATCTTGCTACTAGAGACAGGTCAGATCTCTGTTGAGTCCCGGATGTGGATATATAAACTAAACTTTTGGTTAAAACTGATGTTTATCCCTAAAGATTTGGCCCCATTGACCCTTACTGATCGATTTCATTCAAGATGGAAAATACTAGTTGATGAGAAAATCCTAAACTTGGGATTCTCACCAAACACCATCCTAACTATGGGCTAGACAAAAGCCAAAGAAAACATACATCAGCGTATCTGGAACACTGAGCTGCAGGGCTACCTAGGTGCAGCTTCTGTTCTTCCAGTCTTTAGGGACAGTGGGAAGGCGCTTCTTCCCGCAGAGTACTTAGATAACCTTATTATCCCAAAACATAGGAAGGCCTTCTCTTTGGCTAAGTTTGATGTACTCCCTTCAGCTGTACTTGAGGGAAGATATAACAAAGTACCATACAATGAACACCTATGTCCCTGTGAGGCTGAGACAGTGGAAACTGTGGAGCATTTCTTGTTGTACTGCTCTTTTTTACCAAGACCTTAATAAACATTTTATAAATCCAATTTTACAAAGTTTAACAGGGAGATCTGTAAGGTTTTATGTTAATTATCTTTTGGCAGACCAAGACCCCAAAATTACAGCCAAAGTTGCTAGCTTTTGTGCAGCAGCAATAGATGCTGCACAAAAGATGTTGCCACAGTTTTAGAAGGTTTTAATATTTACTTCAGCATTTACCTTTGTCATTTTAGCATATAAATGTTTTATACCGTTTTAAATACCATATTCAATACTGTGTTTTAGCCTTGTTCTTCACTGTGTTTCTTAATATCTAATTGTATACGTTTCTACACTATTCTGATGCTTGTACATTTTCTGTTGCTGGTCATCAACTGTAATAAATAAATATAAATAAATATGACTTCTCACCAAATATTCCATGAAGTATAAAGCATATTGTGTGCTGATGGCAATTGTTTATTTTCTTTTTTGGCAAAAACTGATTATTAGTCTGCAAAGTTAATAATGTCATATGGCTTACAAAATTATTTTTAGTAGCTCTATATGAAAAGGCCTCTGTCTTACATTGCATAAGTGCTCTATTTGGCACTGTTTGGATTATAAATTCATATGATCGCTTCCACTGGGTGGCATTAATGTACTGGTCATATGACTTGATCATACAGTGTTGTCAATTTCCCCTCCTTATTAGTCATATGAAGTACTTGCTATTCCATCCTTCTGAAAAATGTGAGATGCACTGAGGTAAGAGTCAACTAACTCATGTAATCTAATTATAGAGTAAATCTATACAGTATGTTGTCATTTTGAAATGAAACATGACTTGTCTTCATGGAGTTAGCATTCCCCATAATAGTTTTGTTTTTGTTTCTTAAGATTTTGAAAGTAATTATGGGAGATAGTTATGATGTTATTTGCCTCATATTCAGAGCTGTGCATGATATGGAGGCACTCTACAGTTTAAGGAGAATTGTTACTAGAATGTGCAATTATATAGTTTGCAATATGAATTTGTCTGAGTCAATTTGGGGTGAGAATGGCAGGGTATTAATATGGCAAATTAATAAATACGGTAATAATTCTTGGACTGGTTCTGAATGAACTATTAATCCTAGGGGTAAAATCGTCGATCAAATTCCATAAATTATGATTGATTGATTTATTTTGGTTACCAATAAGTTGATTTCATGACTACGCTGGCAATCTCTTGGCCAAAGTTTCAATGATTTTGAAATGGTAAGTATAACAATCAATTAGTCCATTTGGCAAATGGAGTAGCAAATGAAATAGAAAGCCATAGTAATCCTTATACATTTTCTCTGTCTTGGAATGCAAAATTAGATTTGGTTTATGTGTGGTCCAGCTGAACAAGACTGCTTTATAAGAATGTACACAGAAGTTTTTGTTTACTGTTTTTTTCCTTAATCTTAATGAAAATTATACAATTTTGTGAACTTGTAAGATTATGTAAATCATGGTTTTGATTCAGTAAGAGGAAGATTAAACACAAATGACATATAAGAGCCACCAGATTTCATGAAATACAGTAATAATAATGGCCTGGAAGAAACAATTAACACGTCACAGGATGTTCAAAGAAAGTTTGTTTAATTCGGCTTTCCTATTAATAAAACAACATTTTTGAGACGTGTCTCTTGTTTCTTTTGTATGTTCCAAGGCATGAGGATAGCTATCTGTTTACTGGGTTTTTAAAGGATTTGAAGAGGACAAGGTTGTGTTCAGTAATGTCTCATAAGAACAAAGTGGAATCTACACTTTCCCTTTATGCTATTTTAGTTGCTCCCAGAGACATTTATTCACTTTCAGGAGACAATGCTGAACATGAAAGACTTTTAGACCATTATTATAAAGTTCTTGTATGATATGGCGATAAGGTTGCAATGGTATGAGAGAAGCATGCTTTTCATGGCTCACTGATTATGTATGTCTGATGGAAGGATTATATTTATTAGAATTTGTAGCCAAAACATTTACTTTAAGCCTCTACTGACTAAAGCTGCTGTGTGTGAACAAATATTTAATTTGCGTAACATAACATTGATTTTCACAATTTGCAATTCAATGTGTGTTTTAATAAACTTGAGATTTGTACCAAAGGGATCTGTGGGAAAATCCAGTTCATGAACTATTTCTTGCAAGACCTCACAGCCACAGATGCAATACAGTAGAAAGTTATTGAATTTTTTGCATTTCACAATGTAATTAAAACAAAACTAGTATATAAAAAAACCTCACCGTTGCAGAAAAGTCAACAAACAGCAAGAAGGTAATTGAGATAATTTAATGAAAGACCACTTATGAGAATAAAAATTACTGTAAAAGAACCCTTATCATTTTCATTCCATTGCTGTTGAACAAGAACCCTTCACAATGCTAGATTATTTTCACCACTTTTAGCTGAGCAACAGAAAATGCAAGAATTGTTCCTAGAGTGTGTTTGAGTAAGTGAATCACATTGTCTGTCTCCATTATGATGAACTGTGATTCTTTTAAAGGGGGTTACTGTCTAAGGATTGATTAAATGCCAGTCCCCTTTAAAAGAATCATAGCATAACTACTTAGTGGCTAATTATTCTTTGTATGATCCCATGCTTTTAGCAGCTTAAAGGGACTATGTATAGCGTGAGGCAATTACAATGCAAGGCCAGAATTCCAAATTAAAATCTCAACTGTTTGATGAACTCATGAATGATCTTTTCCAAGATGACTTCAGCTTTCATCATCCCCAACCTGGATATAATAACACTGAATCAGGGCATTGGGTGTTGCATCACTACTTGGACAACAATTCAATTCTTGATTTTACTGTAGCTGCTCAAAATCCAATGTCAGAATGAAAAGAGTATTTGTTGTTATTCATTTCCTGTCAATCATGAGTTTCACAAGAGTTGGGAAACCTCAACAGGACAATTTGGTGACACATTTGTCCATTCTCCCCATGTACTCGAGTTTCACAGGGGTGCAGTTACACTGTAGAATTAATGCTGTTTGACACCACATTAACTGCCATGGCTCAAAGTGATGGGGTCCTGGGATTTGTAGTTTAGTGAAACTCCAGCACTCTGGCAGAGAAGGCTAAAGACGGCGTAAATCTGCAACACACAGGATTCCATAGCATTTATTTATTTACCCTGTTTATACCCTGCCTTTCTCTACCCCAAAGGGGATTCAAGGCTGCTTACATATTGCAATTATTCAATGCCTTAAAAACACATATAAAACCTAAGCTTAAATGATTTGCAAATTAAAAATTAATACGTATTAGCATTTTATAACATTACATTCAGTTAAAATTACGCCATCCAAAAATCATAGTCTAAAGCCGTTCCATAGTCATTGCACATATTACACATCTATTATTGCACTGCACTATTATTCGAAAGCCTGATCCCAGAGTCAGGTTTTTACTTTTCTTCTGAAGACTAGGAGGGAAGGGACTGATATCGCTAGGGAGGGACTTCCACAGCTGAGGGGCCACCACTGAGAAGGCCCTATTTCTTGTCCCTATCTAGCATTGAGGCATGTCAGTTAAAGTGATGTCAAATTGCATTCATACTACAATGTAGATGCACCCAGAGTATTGTGGTGCAATTATAATGTGGAGAAATATGTACAAGGCCTTCCCCTACCTTCTTTCATTTCCCCCTTTTATTTTCTTTTTTTAAAATGTGAATACAGGGAGAAAGAATACTATAAAATTCTAGTAATTATTTGTTCTTAAACATGAACATGAAATCATTGAGGGCATCCATCCCTAGCTCAATGGAATCTCTGCAAGTGCCAAAGACATCTGAACTCAGTAAAATCAAGGGTTGGATATACTGAGTCTGATACCAACTTAGATTAGTAATTTGTGTCCTGGACTGAATATGTTGAACAAAAGCTTTTGGTAAGCAGCTCTAAATGCTTTCATGATGGACCTACTGAACAAATTAAATTATAAAGTAGCCAGAATTCATTTAAGAGCTCCTAAATGTCCATGATATCAAAGTAAAAATAACACTGAAATGTGCAATAAACACATTATCTTTCTAGCAGTTGCCTTTCCTAGAAGAAACAGCTTGGACTATTATTGCTGCAATCTTGGTGAGACTCATTTTGGAGTTCTATTAATATTAGTGATATTCCTAAATTGATCTGGCTAAAATTTTTTAGCAGACTCTAATAGGTATGCACTGCTTCTTTAGCTAATAAGGATACTGAGGATACTGAGAAGACATGTATAAAAGGAGGCACCTGCAATAATATGATGAATCAATATTAATAGAATCTTAACTTTTCAGACAAGTTTAATTTATGAATTTTGAATGTGAGACATTAAATGCTGAATTTCTTTCAAGCTTGGGAGGTTTAAACTTCAATTTGAAGAGGGAATACATGCACAAGAGTGGATTTTATTTCATTTAATCCCATTGACATTAATGGGATTAGTCTAGCTAATAATCTCCTCTCAGGTAAATCTCTGAATATTTACTACTGTCTTTTCTAAACTGCATTGCTTTAAACTTGCCAATCTTGAAGGAATAAGTCAATGTAAGCTCCATACACAAATACGTTTCTCTGCCTTTGTAATATTAAATCCAGATTGCTTTATTTCACAGAGGGAGGTCTCAGTGTGTTACAGACCTTGCCTTTCCCCAGTTTAGGAAAGATGATGAGGGGACCATGACATCATACTAAGCTTTCAAAGCAATAGACACATCTCACACTGAGACAACTGTGTTGCTTTTGCTTGCTCCCAGATCTATTTCACTGTGAAAAAACACACTTCTTTCCATCTATCTATACACATAATAAAAGTGAAAATCTGTATATGTGTATGTGGCACAGGTGTCTGTTCACATGAACAGCCTTTGGCCTCCACAAACAAGCTATAGTTCCCAGTGCTGAGGAGCCACCAAGTCACTCCTGCCCAGGACATTGTAGGTTACAGCGAGCACAACCCAGTGTTCCTTTCTCTCTCCATTTACATGACTCTGCCCACTGCCTCTCCCTTAACCCTTTCCTATTATTTTCTATAGCACACAGCAAACAGAGGAATTGATCAGCAACTGAATGTACTGGAGAGGTTTGGGGAGAATTCACCATGATTTATAGGAGTTGTAGGGATTGGGATGTATAGTTCACCTGCAATCTAAGAGCATGCTGAACCCAGGCAATCATAGACCTGGAACTCACTTGCCACACAGACCAAACATGGCCAACCTTGCATACCAGTGGGATTTGGGGGTGATTGACCTTGACATCTAGGAATTACAGTTCACCAGTATTCAGAGAACACTGAACACATTTGATGATGGATCTGGACCAAACTTGGCATATAAACTCAACATGGCCAATTGGGAATACTGGTGGACTTTGGAGGTGATTGACCTTTAACTCTGGGAGTTATAGTTCAGCTGTATTCCGTGAGCCCTCTGAACCCCACCAGTGACCAAACTTGGCACACAGACCAAACATGGCCAACTGTGAATACCAGGCATTGCTGGTGATTGACCTTGGCATCAGAGAGTTATAGTTCACCCGTATTCAGAGAAAACTGAACCAAGTAAGTGACGGATCTGGACCGAACTTGGCACATAGACCCAACAGGGACAACTGTGAATACTGGCAGAGTTTGGGGAAGATTAACACAATGTTTTTGGGAACTGTAGTTCACCCACATGCATTTTCTAATGGGAACATTCATAAAAATGTTTTTCTCTAAGAAATAGCATAACATATGACCAAACTGATACCGTATTACCTAACATAAAAAAAACAAACAAGGCCCTTTTCAAATAACACGGGCACCGCTGGGTACCCAAGCTAATCAGTAAATAAATCTAGCTTTGGACACTATTTGACATAGGACTTAAATGTGTGAAGGCACTATTTCATGGCAGTTGTGTGATCATCAATATCAGATACATATTGGCATGGGCACCTTCATCATCACCTTTCTCTTCATTCATGCAGTTGTTCACTGATCTATGATCCTGCACTTGTACTTTGCTATACCCTCATAAACCCACCTTCCCACATTTTTGTTATGTTGTTGTTGTTGTTGTTGTTGTTGTTGTTGTTGTTATTGCCGTCATGCAATTTCACCGTTCCAGCAATTTTTAAGACAATTATTATATTTTTTAAAAATCAAATAAGCAGCTTGGGAATAGTGAGGGTGAAGGGCGAGTGGGAGATAAGGAGAAGTCCATCACTTGACATCACTTCCAGAATGCCCACGGAGGGGTGGAATCGTCCCATCATACAAGCCAGGTGATGGGAACATTATGGGATTGGCAGCTATTGCCCACCAATAGTGGAGAACAGCTTAATCACAAGGACGAAGTAAACTGGCAGTAGGATGCACATAGCCATGTGATAGCCATGGTTCTGCTTCAATGCCAGTTTGCCTTCCACATGCAACAAAGTCCATAATTCACAGGTCTTTAAATGCTACTCCCCAGCCACAGCCACAGCCATCTAATTCTTGAAGTGACAATTTTCTTTACTAAGTAAACTTTAAGACCTAAATCTAATGGCTGGTCCCAATTAAAGTAGGTGCAGAAAGCAGTGAGATTTACTACTCGGCAATTGATTAAATGGGTTTAACGTTACTTGGAACTAGTAATTGGTTTAGGCCTAATTTTTTGAAGAATTTCTTGAGAGATAATGATATGGGAATAAACGCTCCACAAACATACCAGGGATCCTAGTTGAATTCTCATTAAGCATGCAAGTGACAGCTCAGGCCCGTAGCCAGGATTTTGTTTTGGGAGGAGCTGGGATTTTGGTTTGGGGGGGGGGGGGGGGCTGAGTCTGAGCGGGAGAGGGTCTACCCTAGCAAACCTTTTGTATCATTATCCCAATACCCCCATGCATGTGGGATATATTGAGCATGGTGATCAGATCATGATATGAATAAACATAACAGTTTAAATACTAAATGTAAGGCCTTCTCGCAGACCACTCTGAGAATTTCGGGGGGGGGGGGGGTTGAAGCTCCTCAAGCCCCCTCCCCCCACGGCTACATGCCTGCCTCCTATGGTGTACAGTGTCACATTGGAGCTGCGATTCAGCAGGTTCTGGTAGTGCTCTTTCCAACATAGTGCAATTGATGTTCTGTCCTTCAGAAGTTTGGTTCCATCTGTTGAGGCTGTTTGCCATGGTTTCTTGGTCCGTAAATGATCTTTGTGGCTTTGAAAAATCCCTGAGCATTATGGGTATCTGCAAAGTGTTGTTGTCTTCGACAACAAAATGAAAATTTATTTTAGGGTATTGGATATAATAGGTAGTATTTAATCACACACACACACACACACACACACACTAACTTAAGCTGCATTTACACTGCACAGTTAATGCAGTTTGACACCACTTTAACTTCTATGGTTCAGTGCTATGAAATCTTGAGAGTTGTGGTTTGGTGAGATACCACACACTATTGGGCAGAGAAGGCTAAGGGTTTTGTAAAACTACAACTTCCATGATTCTATAACATTGAGTCAAGGCAGTAAAAGTGGTGTCTAACTGCATTCACTCCACAGTGTAGGTGAACCCTAAGAGATTTATATAACTAGAGGCATGTTTTCAATATCTAGTCTTCATCTCACAAATGTCCATGTTGAAGATCCAGTCAAAGTTTATCCATCTTGTATAGAACATCTTTAGGATGGGAGGGTTCCTTTTTTTGACAACAGTTTCCTGCACTTCATAATTTCACTGCATACAACATTATATTGTATACATATATATGCTAATGTCAGCAGTTTTAAGGGGCAGCTGACAGGAGATTATTTAAATCTTGACAAAATGCAAAACAATTGTAAACCGTATTGATTGCAGTACTAATTACAGTGGTGTGACTGAGCACAACTTTTCAGTTTATGTGGCTAGTTTCCCCCCCCCCCCCCCAAAATTAGAAGAAATTGCAGCCAAGTGCCTTAAATCTCTCTCTTTCATGATATCTATTTTCTGCCTAACACACAAACATATTTTTGAATAATGCAGAATTGCTACCTGAATTTTATTCTTTATTTTGACTTTTCCCTGCAGTGGATGTGGTTGAGTTTGCTGTAGAACAGAAATACCTTATCTAAATCAGATGTTTATAAGGCTGGTATTTTATCACACTTTGTAGAGGTACTATAATATTTCTGTAAGAGATAGAACAATATATGTCTTTCCATAAGTATAACTGGATGCTTGTGTGGAACTTTCTACTGTGCATTCAATGCAAGTGTTGTACTAATTTATTTTGAACACACAGATGTTGTTCATAGACTTTTTATCAATAACAGTGCTATCCTCTATGAATTGTGCATGCCTTTCACATGCACAACATCTACTCAGCAATCAGCTGCCTTGTTTAAAATGTTTCATTTGGTCCACAATCATTTCTTTTTTGACAACAAAACCTGACTGAACTAACTTCTGTGAAATACCTCAGGGTAAATATATTCACAGGACCCTTTCACATTACACCGTCATAGCCCCATGATTCTAATTTAAGTGACAAAGGAATCCTAGGATTGGTAGTTTTATTAGTTATTTTAAATTATCTGCCCAGGAGCCCTAGTGCTTTCCCAAATTAGAAAACTAATGTTTTAAGGCATTTGAGCATTGGACAAGGCATTTGGGAATCACTGTTCTAAAGAATGGCACCTTTTATACCACAAAATCATATTCCATCTACGTAATAATGAAGCCAACATGAAACTGGAGGTTATCTGGGAAGGCCAAGAGCTTGAACACTGTTCCCACCCTAAATATCTCAGTGTTACCTTGGATCAAACACTAACATTTAGGAAACACTGTGTGAACACCAAGCACAAAGTAGATGCATGCAATAACATCCTGCGAAAACTTACTAATATGCATGGGGTGCAGACCCAAAATTAATAAGAACATCAGCCCTGGCCTTGTCTTATCTACTGCTGTATATACCTGCCCCATCTGGCATAAATCTGCCCACACGAAGCAGGTGAATAGCACTGAATGAAACATGTAGAATAATCACAGGATGTCTTAAACCGACACCTGACTCTATAAGCTAGCTGTCATTGCCCCCCTCCCCCCTCCCCCCTCCCCCCTCCCCATGTGCAAAGGGAAGCTGCTGCCAATTGTGAGAGAAATAAGGTTGAAAACTGTGAATGCTGTATGGCTATCAGTTTCCTCCCAAGAGACCTAAATCAAGGAAAAGCTTCATGAGAACCACCACTCCTCTAAATTTTTCTCCAGCAACAGCAAGAATATCCCTATGGGCAGCAAAATCAGGCACTTCCAACTGGATGGCCCCCCACAAGGGTCTTCCTCCAGGGGCAAACCAAGAATGGGCAACTTGGACGTTCCTGAACAGACTCAGAAGTGGAGTGGGCAAATCAACAGACAACCTGGCAAAATGAAACTACCTAGAAGAATACTCCACCTTGTGCGACTGTGGAGCAGAACAAACAACTCAGCATCTGTATGCTTATCCACAATGCCCTGCTTCATGCATAAAGGAGCAAATGTTTAAAGCTACAGTTGCTGCTGCCTGTTTTTGGTCTAAATCTATTTAGCTGCTTGCGATCCCTTTATTTATCCGTTTTAAACATATTCATGTATTCAATGCTTTTGACTCAAAATAAATAAAATAAATATTGCTTTGATTCCTCCTTAACTGCTACGTTGCATCCCATCAAGTGCTGAAGTTTGTAAAAGTTATGGCATCATTGGAGTTACTATCTACCTGTGAATGCTAAATGCCCCTCCCTAAACTACAAATTCCAGGATTCTTTGGGGTGTAGCTGTGACTGTTAAAGTGGGATCATATTGCTACAATTGTACAGGAAAAGTCCACACTCTTGTAGCCTCAGGCAATAGTCTTTTGGGCATACAAAGTCCTTTGTAAGCCCAAATATCATTAAAAACTTTTAAATTTGGCATACTGTGCAACTTTGGAAGCACCACTCCTTCAAACGTTATACCATAAGAACAGACAGGAGAACTGTAATTAACGAATTTCATTCAAATTCTTGGCTCTTTGATTCATACAGCATGACCCTAGTTCTCTATATAGGGTAAAGAAAGCAGCAGGCAGGTTGCATTTATCCTATGTTGAGATGAAAAGCTGATTATGTAGCTGAGTGCAGATGAAGGGGAAACCTCTCAGAGATTAGGTTTTGCTCTACATGTGCCCTACATTGCTGGCTGACATAATCATTTCATGGTAGTTACTTTACACATAGCCCTCCTATTCTTTCCTGCATACAAATGCATGTGCTTTATCTCTCTGGAAAAGAATAAGCCACGAGAAGGGTATACTTGCCTATGGGCACTTAGGATAGGAAGCACAAATCTTGTAATAAAATGCTTAATTAAGTTGAGAAAATGTTCTTCATCTGTACCTGAGAAGCTATCCAAATAGTTTGGATGTTTGTCTTACTCATTATATCTTTTCTTTGGATATACTAATAACTATAACAATAATCATTATGCTTGCCTTAAAACAGTGGGGCTTGCGTAGAGACTAGGGGTGAATCTATAAAGTATAATTAATGCACTTTGGCACCACTTTAACTGTCACGGCTCATTGCCATGGAATCATGGAAGTTGTAGTTTGGTAAGGCATCAGCACTATTTAAAAGAGTCGGCTAAAAACATTGTCCCATAGCATTGGGCCATGGCAGTCAAACTCTGTCCAACTGCATTAATTTTGCAGTGTAGATGCAGCCTAAGTGTTTGTTGTTAACTATTATCAAGTCAACTTCAATTTATGATGGCCGAGGACCCTTCTATACAGCCATATAAAATCCAGATTATCTGCTTTGAACTTTCCTACTGCCAAACATTGTTGTCTTTTCTAGTGAGTCATGTTTTCTCATGGCATGTTCAAAGTATGACAATCATCTTGTCTTCTAGGGTGGTTTCAGGCTCAATTTGTTCTAGAACTGATTAGGCATCTTTTTTCTTAGTCAAGTGTTTCTGCAAAACTCTTCCAGCACCACAGAACTGAAGCCATATGGAATGGCAACGGGCTGTGGCACAGGCTGGAGAGCAGCTGCAATGAATCACTGCAATGAATCACTCTGACCAGGAGGTCATGAGTTCGAGGCCCGCTCAGAGCCTATGTTTGTCTTGTCTATGTTAAAAAGGCATTGAATGTTTGCCTATATGTGTAATGTGATCCGCCCTGAGTCCCCTTCGGGGTGAGAAGGGCGGAATATAAATGCTGTAAATAAATAAATAAATAAATAGCAACCAAAATTAAACTGAACATATGTAACATGTACTATGAATTGCTCTGATTAATGGTCCTTGATTTATTTCTGCATTTGAAGAGAAAGGCAGTCCACTGTCTCTTTGCCTCAGTTGTCCATAGTAAAATATAAACAGTGATGGTTTGGAAATAATGGAGCATTCAGACGGTTATATACATGGGCTATACACACACACACATACACACACGGTGTTTGAAGTATAATGTATTTATACTTAAAACTAGGGAGTTCTTTTTCAAACACCTTGTATGTATGTATGTATGTATACACACACACACCCCAAAAACTTGGTAGTCTTTAAGGTGCCATATTATTATTTGCTGAATGTTTTTTAAAAGCAATAATATTAGTAATAACAAGAAGAATCTTTTTGCTGTCATTATTCATGTCAAATATAATTTATCCAGAAATCAAACAGACCTGAGAATTTTTTTAGTGTTGTTGCAAATATCCTTGAAACATGTTAAATCACAGCTGCTAAGGCTGCATCTCAATATACACCAATGGTTCTCAACCTGTGGGTTCCCAGATGTTTTGGCCTTCAACTCCCAGAAATCCCAACAGCTGGTAAACTGGCTGGGATTTCTGGGAGTTCTGGGCCAAAACACCTGGGGACCCACAGGTTGAGAACCACCGATATACACTTACTTAGAATTAAGCCTCATGGAACACATGAAACGTACTTTTGAAGATGCATACATCATATTATAGTACATGCTGCTTGAGCAATTTCATGTTGACTTTTTGCACAATTTTTTTTGTTTGTGCATTATATGAGTAATGAGGTAAACATCAGCAAAAGTCTCACATTTTCAGATTGGCATTCTAAGACTCCATCTCCACTTTCATATCATGCAGTTTGAAAGTCATATTATACAGTTTAACTGCATTGAACTGCTTTATATGAATCCACACTGACCATATAATGCAGTTTCAAACTACATTATATGGCAGTGAAGATGGGGCCTTAATGAGGAGGTTGACAGCTCTGAATTTTTCAGTAAGAAAAAGCCTACTGATGGTGTGATTGGGACTTTTAATTTATTTTAATATTTGTGTCTTTAATAGTTTAAAAAACTTTTTTTTTTACTTTATACTCATATTTTAATCCATTTACATTTAAAAAATTTTGCTCTGCCATATTTAATGTTAGCTACCTTAAGTCCCTATATTTTAATTGTATCAGAAGCAGCTGGAGAACATACTGCAAGTGGCTTCTGGTGTGAGAGCATTGGCCATCTGAGGAGACACTGCCCAGGGGATGCCTTGATGTATTAGCTAGGAGGCTTTTCTCATGTCCCCACAAGCTAGAGCTGACAGATGGGAGCTTACTATGTCTCGCAAATGCGAACCAGCAATTTTCAGGACAGCAACCTAACATTCAGGTCAGCAGTTAAGCCGGTGCAAGGATTTAACCCATTGCACCACCATGGGAGAAAGGTGGGATAAAAATAAAGTAAATAAAACAAACAAAGTCTGTTGTTGTTTATTCACTCAGTCATCTGACTCTATGTGACCTCATGGACCAGTGCCAGAGCTTCCTGTCAACCGTCGCCGCCCCCAGTTCTTTCAAGGTCAAGCCAGTCTCTTCAATGATACCATCCATCCATCTTGCCCTTGGTCGGCCTCTCTTCCTTTTTCCTTCTATTTTTCCCAGCATCATGATCTTTTCTAAGTTTTCCTGTCTTCTCATGATGTGGCCAAAATACTTCATCTTTGCCTCTAATATCCTTCCCTCCAGTGAGCAGCTGGGCATTATTTCCTGGAGGATGGACTGGTTGGATCTTCTTGCAGTCTAAGGCACTCTCAGGATTTTCCTCCAGCACCAAAGAAAGTGGTGTTTCTGAAATGTTGTCTCCAGAGTATTAAAGCATACAGTTTGATTGCAGGATCAAAGTGCTATTCTTTAATATTCTGATTTAGCAATTAGGTTAGTAATATTTAATATTAATTATTCTTTACTGGCAGAATCAAAAGTACATTACGAAGCATATAAAATATTAAAATCAAAGTGTATTAAAAAGTATATAAAACACCAAGTATTTATTTTAAGTAAATATTTAAAATATTTATTTTAAGAGTTTATTTTGCAAAATCAATATGTATTTTAAAAGTATACAAAACATTAAAGATTTCTTTTATTTTAAAAATATTTAAAATAATTAGTTATAATTAATATGTTTATTGGGATTTATTTTTCTTCTCTGAATTGTGATTTGTCTTTTTTTGATTTAGTTGTTTTGATTTAACCTTTTTTGGATTGTAAGTGTGACTGATATTATGTACATTGTTTCCTCTTGTTGTAAGCCGCCCCGAGTCCCTTTGGGGAGAGGGGGCGGGATAAAAATAAAGCTTTATAATAATAATATTATTAAAAAGGATATAAATATTGCATGCTGATTTTGTGATTTATTTAAAATATTTATTTCAAAATACTGATTTTGAAAAATCAAAGTACTGTATATGTATTTAAAAAGTATACGTCAAACATTACATATTTATTTTGTTATTTATTGCCAAATCAAAGTGCATTTTTAAAAAGTTACATAAAATATTATTTCTTTAAAATAAGTAAAATAGTTATATATTCTGGGTTGCTGTGAGTTTTCCAGCCTGTATGCCCATGTTCCAGAAGCATTATTTCCTGACGTTTCACCTGCATCTATGGCAGGCATCTTCAGAGGTAATGAGGTATGTTGGAAATTAGTCAATCGGGGTTTATATATCTGTGGAATATTAAAGGCAAGAGAAAGAACTGTTTTCTGTTTGAGGCAACTGTGAATGTTGCAATTGGCCACCTTGATTAGCACTGAATATCCTTTCAGCTTCAAGATCTGGCTACTTACTGTCTGGGGGAATCCTTTGTTGGGAGATGTTAGCTGGCCCTGATCGATTCATGTCTGGAATTCCTGTTTTCCGAGTGATGTACTTTATTTATTGTCCTGATTTTAGAGTTTTTTTAAATACTGGTAGCCAGATTTTGTTCATTTTCATGGTTTCCCCCTTTCTGTTGAAATTGTCCACATGCTTGTGGATTTAATGGCTTCTCTGTGTAGTCTGAAATGGTGGTTGCTAGAGCGGTCCAGCATATGTTGTGTCCAGGTAGGTTCATCTCTAAAATCAGGACAGTAAATAAAGAACACCACTCAGAAAACAGAGAAATTCAAAACATGAATAATTCAGGGCCAGATAACACCTCCTAACAAAGGATTCTCCCAGGCATTGTGATGACCCATGGGCCTTGTAGTCCTGCTCAGGACATTGTAATTCCTGATGAAGATGAAAACTTGGGTTTTTTACCTTCCCAGTCTGAACTGGATTCCTCTCAGCCAGATCTTTCCCAGGCAGATCTGGGAACCTTGCACCTGCGAGAAAGTTGTCTCCCAGAAGTATGTCAAACAAGCCCAGAGCCTACTTCTCCCGTATTCTTGCGCCGGGAGTTTTGTAAACAACAGAGAAGTTTGGATTCAGCTTCGCGCAGGAGTGCGAGGATTGCAGCTAAGAATGTGGCCAATTAAGACTGCTTCTCGTGAGAATCTTTGGGGAGTCTCACATCTGGTCTCAGAGTTAGCTTTCGGTTCTGATTCCCAGAGAACTGCTTCGGCGGGAAGCTAGACTCTATTTAGGTGTTTTACCCGCGTAGTAACTTCGCGGAGTCAATTCGTCAGCCTACGGAGCGAGTTGTGTCTGGACAGCGCGCTCCGGTTCAAGCCTCGCTCCTGCTCAAGCCTTGCCTTGCTATCCAGCCTTCGCCTTGCTTCCCAGCCTTTGTTTATCTACGGACTTTGCCTTGTTTCCCAGGATTAATCCTTGCCTTGTTCCACGGATTTATCAAGTTATTCCACGGACCTTGTTCTTGTTCTTAGTTACCTTGTTCCACGTTCAAGCCTTGTTTCAAGTATCAAGTTATTTCCTAGCCTCGCTCAAGTTTCATGGACTAAAGGACCTTGTCATCTCCCCTCACTTTGCTTGGCAAAGTGAGTGTTTCGGTTATTGGATTACAACTTTGGACCTTAATATTTCCTATTGGACATTGCTTTTTTGGACTAATTCTGACCTTTCCTGAAAGGTCTAATTCTGGACTATTTTCTACACTAGTTTTTATTAACTTTATATAATCCTACAATAAAGATATTAGATAGATTCTGGCCTCTGTGTATGGTTATTGGTGCTCTGCAGCCTGGGTCGTGACAGTTTGACTCCGCCACCCTAAGCACCAATTAACCTCGGCCAGAATGTCTACCGGAGTCGTACCTGGGCCGAGCGGCCAGCCGATTACCTACACCATCGACAAGGAAGAGGTGGACCGAATCCGTGATAAGCTCAATGCACAGGATGGAGAAATAAGGGGTTTGAAGGAACGCGGAGTTCGTCTTCCGGCCATGGCGTTGCCAACCAAGTTTACTGGAGAAGCTTCTAAGGTTCATGTCTTCCGTCGCCAATGTCAAGCTTATCTGGAGGCCCGTGCTGCCGAGTTTCCCCAAGAAGACATCAAAGTGGCATGGGTTTACAGTCTTCTAGACGGGCCAGCGGCCAGCTGGGCGACGGCACTGTTCGACCAAGCCTCTCCACACCTAAGATCAGCGCAACACTTCTTGGACCACCTCAAGGAGACTTGGGGAATCGAGGACAACTTGGAGGCAGCCGGTCACAAACTCCGTCGCCTTTTCCAAGGAGACAGACCTATGTCTCAGTATATAGCCGAGTTCCGAGTGCTGGCCCACAACACCGGCTGGAACGATGTAGCCCTCAGGGGACAATTCCGGGAGGGTCTCAACATTGAAATGCTGGAAGAAATCTCCAAGGTGGATCCTCCCCAGACCCTCGAGGCACTCATTGATCAATGTTTACGGGCTGAAGTCATGATTGCCAACAGGAAACAGTGGGTTCGAGGCCAGGGCAGTAGAGCCGGGGCAAAACCCCCCGCTCCCGCCAGCGTTCAGCCACGTCCGGTGTGGAGACCCCCACCGCCAACCCCATACCCCAGAGGAGGCGAGGAGGTGCCGATGCAGTTGGGCAATGTGCGTCCCAGACTAGATGCCGCCGAGAAGGCCCGTCGTCAACGCTTAAACCTCTGCTGGTACTGCGGGAACGGGGGCCACTTCGCCAGAGAGTGCCCAGCCAAAGGGAAGCCTGCCGCCCGTCTTGCGGCGGCGTCCTCCACGGAGACGAAGGCGTCTGAGCCGACTGGCACACAGCCGGCGGGGGAAGCCAACGACCGGGTGTAGAGGGGCTCGCCAACCCGGTCAAAAAATCCATCCAAGAGCCGCCAACCGGGGTCCTGTTCCTTCTCGTGGTCACATTATGGTCAGCAAAAAGGGGACCCGTCATGATCCACGCCATGATAGACTCTGGAGCTACCAACAATTTCATCGATAGAGAGTATGCCGACTCTCTGGGATTACAATATCATGATTTCAAGAATGCCCGTGTGGTGCAAGCCATAGACGGCCGTCCCCTCAAGACGGGCCCCGTAAGTCAGTGGACGGAACCCACCAGGATGTGGATAAGGGAACATATGGAAGAGATTTCCTTCTTTGTTACCGAGGTTCCCCATTTCCCTGTGATTTTGGGAATTCCATGGCTGACTCTCCACGACCCTAACATCTCCTGGTCCAACAGAGAACTGCAGTTTGCTTCACCGTACTGCCAAAACCATTGCCTCGTAGCCAAGGTATGCCATGCCACAGACACCGAGCCCATCATCACCTTGCCAAAGAAGTACTCCGAGTATTGGGATGTATTCAATGAGAAAGAAGCCGAAAAATTACCCCCACATAGACCTTATGACTGTGCCATTGACTTGGTGGAGGGGGCCCCGATCCCGCGAGGGCATCTCTACTCCCTGACTGAGCCAGAGCAAGAAGCTCTCAGGGAATTCCTAGAGACAAACCTTCGCAAGGGATTCATCAGACCCTCTCAATCCCCAGCCGCCTCCCCAGTGATGTTTGTGAAGAAGAAGTCAGGGGAACTACGCTTGGTGGTGGACTACAGAGCATTGAACAATATCACCAAGCGGAACAGCTATCCCCTGCCTTTAATCTCGGATCTACTGGATCGGCTTCGAGGAGCCAAGGTTTACACCAAGCTGGATCTTCGGGGGGCTTACAACTTAGTTCGCATCAGGGAAGGGGACGAGTGGAAGACCGCCTTCCAGACCAAATTCGGATTATTTGAGTCCCGAGTTATGAATTTCGGTTTATGCGGAGCCCCCGCAACGTTCCAGCATTTTGTCAATGACATTTTTCAGGACTATCTAGACAGGTTCTTGATAATCTACCTGGACGATTTTTTGGTGTTTTCCAGATCACAATCAGAACATGAGAACCACGTCAAAATGGTGTTACAACGATTGCGGGATCATGGACTTTATGCCAAGCTGGAAAAATGCGCTTTTGATCTACAAGAGGTAGATTTCCTTGGTTACCGCATCTCGCCTCTAGGGCTTTCCATGGACCCAGCCAAAGTTTCAGCAGTATTGGAATGGCGGGCGCCAACTAACAAGAAAGAGGTGCAGCGTTTCTTGGGGTTCGCGAACTACTACCGCAAGTTCATTCCAGATTTTGCCCGCTGGTCCGACCCCATCACTAGCTGCATCCGTGGAAAGCAGCCTTTCCGCTGGACTGATCAAGCAGAGAAAGGGTTCCAGCAACTAAAGAAACTATTCACCTCCCAGCCAATTCTACAGCACCCAAATCCTGGAACCCCTTTTGTGGTGCAAGCGGACGCCTCTGATGTGGCAATTGGGGCTGTACTCTTACAACCGGTGGGAGATCACCTCCACCCCTGTGCCTTTTATTCTCGTCAACTAACCACACCAGAGAGGAATTACACCATTTGGGAAAAAGAACTACTGGCCATAAAGGCAGCCTTTGAAACTTGGAGACATTGGCTAGAAGGGGCCAAGTTTCCCATTGAAGTCCACACTGATCATCGTAATCTAGAACATCTAAGAACTGCCCGCAAACTAAATCAGAGGCAGCAACGTTGGGCTTTATTCTTTGAACGTTTCAACTTCCAGATCCATTATGTGACCCCAGCCCAAACCAAGCAAGCAGACGCCCTGTCACGTAAACCGGAATACGCTGCAGGACGCAAGGAGACCTTTGAATCCCAACTGCTACAACCTGAGAACTTTGCCACGCTCACGGTGGGGAACACCAAATCCATTCCCATTGGTTCAACTTCCCCTACTCCAGGACCCATCTGTGCTCAAGAAATCAGGGCTAGTCAGCAAGCAGATGCCTGGGCGCAGGACCAACTTCGCCAAGGTCTGCATTTCCCCTTTTCGCTTAAAGATGGGCTGCTCTGCTATAGAAATCATGTCTATATCCCACCCGGACCGGGCAGAGAAAAAGCGCTTCGTCTGTGTCATGACTGCAAACCAGCAGGACACTTCGGACTATTTAAAACTATGCATTTGATCCTAAGGGATTTTTGGTGGCCCAAGATCCGCAAGGATGTGGAAAAATATGTCAACACCTGCCCAGTATGCCAGCGCTCCAAGATACGAAGGGAGAAGCCCTCAGGGCTTTTACACCCCCTTCCTACCCCATCTCGCCCATGGGAAATAATTTCCGCGGATTTCATCACTGACCTACCACCTTCCTGTGGATTCACCACGATCTTAGTGGTGGTGGACCTATTCACCAAGTTAGCCCATTTCATTCCCTGCGAAGGCCTCCCCACGGCCAAGGAAACTGCGGATCTATTTCTTCAACATGTCTTCAGACTACATGGATTGCCCAAGAGTTTAGTCACAGACCGTGGATCTCAATTCACCTCTCGTTTTTGGAAGGCACTACAAAAACTATTGGGCATAGACTCTCGCTTATCTTCAGCTCATCATCCCCAAACAGATGGGCAAACGGAGCGCACCAATGCCACTTTGGAGCAGTATCTTCGCTGTTATGTAAACTATCAACAGGACAATTGGGCTTCTCTGTTACCACTGTCTGAGTTTGCCTACAACAATGGAGTTCAAGCTTCTACAAAAGAAACGCCGTTCTTTGCAAACTACGGCTTCCATCCACGTTTCTTTCCCCCTGTCATTGAAACTTCAGAGGTTCCCGCAGCAGAGGATTGGCTGCAGGAACTCACAGCGGTGCAACAACTTTTGCTCCAGCAACTGGACCAAGCCAAGGAGGACTATAAACGCCACGCTGACAAACATCGCCAGCCGGGCCCTGAAATCAAGGTAGGAGATCGGGTTTTCCTGTCCACTCGCTTTCTGCCCTCCCACCGCCCTTGCCGGAAGTTAGATGCCCGTTTCATTGGTCCCTATCCAGTGGTGGCGCAATTAAACCCCGTGACTTTCAAACTCCAACTTCCGCGTTCAATGCGCATTCACCCAGTGTTTCACCGTTCCCTGCTCCTTCCGGCGGATGGTGTGCGACCTGATACAGACCAACCGGCCCCCCCTCCTGTTTTGATGAATGGGGAGGAGGAGTTCGAGGTTGAGGACATTTTGGATTCTCGCTTTCACCGCCGCCGCCTACAATATCTCATTGACTGGGTGGGTTTTGGCCCTGAGGAACGCTCTTGGGAAGACGCCTCCACAGTCCATGCCCCTGATCTAACCCGTCGCTTCCATCAGACCTATCCCACCAAACCGCGACCTCGCGCCTCGGGGAGAGGGCCCCAGTTTGGGAGGGGCCTTGAGGAGGGGGATAGTGTGATGACCCATGGGCCTTGTAGTCCTGCTCAGGACATTGTAATTCCTGATGAAGATGAAAACTTGGGTTTTTTACCTTCCCAGTCTGAACTGGATTCCTCTCAGCCAGATCTTTCCCAGGCAGATCTGGGAACCTTGCACCTGCGAGAAAGTTGTCTCCCAGAAGTATGTCAAACAAGCCCAGAGCCTACTTCTCCCGTATTCTTGCGCCGGGAGTTTTGTAAACAACAGAGAAGTTTGGATTCAGCTTCGCGCAGGAGTGCGAGGATTGCAGCTAAGAATGTGGCCAATTAAGACTGCTTCTCGTGAGAATCTTTGGGGAGTCTCACATCTGGTCTCAGAGTTAGCTTTCGGTTCTGATTCCCAGAGAACTGCTTCGGCGGGAAGCTAGACTCTATTTAGGTGTTTTACCCGCGTAGTAACTTCGCGGAGTCAATTCGTCAGCCTACGGAGCGAGTTGTGTCTGGACAGCGCGCTCCGGTTCAAGCCTCGCTCCTGCTCAAGCCTTGCCTTGCTATCCAGCCTTCGCCTTGCTTCCCAGCCTTTGTTTATCTACGGACTTTGCCTTGTTTCCCAGGATTAATCCTTGCCTTGTTCCACGGATTTATCAAGTTATTCCACGGACCTTGTTCTTGTTCTTAGTTACCTTGTTCCACGTTCAAGCCTTGTTTCAAGTATCAAGTTATTTCCTAGCCTCGCTCAAGTTTCATGGACTAAAGGACCTTGTCATCTCCCCTCACTTTGCTTGGCAAAGTGAGTGTTTCGGTTATTGGATTACAACTTTGGACCTTAATATTTCCTATTGGACATTGCTTTTTTGGACTAATTCTGACCTTTCCTGAAAGGTCTAATTCTGGACTATTTTCTACACTAGTTTTTATTAACTTTATATAATCCTACAATAAAGATATTAGATAGATTCTGGCCTCTGTGTATGGTTATTGGTGCTCTGCAGCCTGGGTCGTGACAGGCATTAAGCATCCAGAACTTAAAGCTGAAAGGCTATTCACTGCTAATCAAGGTGGCCAATTGAAATATTCACACCTGCACACCTGCCTCAAACAGACAAGCGTTCTTTCTCCCATCCAGTTAGAACTGCCAGGTTTGGCTGCCCAGAGGGACACCCTTGCTGTTGCTGGAGGAACATCAAGAGGAGTGGTGGTTCTCATGAAGCCCTTCCTTGATTTGGGTCTGGTGGGAGGAGGCCGATAGTCATGCAGTGGGTGGCTTTCACAATGTTCAACCTTATTTATCTCACCGTTAGCAGCAACTTCCCGTCGCACGTCAGGAGGGGCAATGCCAGCTAACTTGTAGAGTTTATCAACAGGTGTAGGTTTAAGGCATCCTGTGATTATTCTGCATGTTTCATTTAGTGCTATGTCCACTTGCTTCGCATGGGCAGACTTTTGCCAGACAGGACAGGCATACTCTGCAGTTGAGAAAGACAAGGCCAGGGCTGAGGTTCTTATTACTTGTGGGTCTGCAACCCATGAGCTGCCAGTCAGTTTCCGCAGGATGTTGTTGTGTGCAGCTACTTTGTGCTTGGTGTTCGTGCAGTGTTTCCTATATGTTAGTGTTCGATCTAAAGTGACACCAAGATATTTAGGATGGAAACAGTGTTCGAGCTCTTGGCCTTCCCAAGTAACTTTCAGTTTCCTTTTGGCTTCATGGTTACGTAGGTAGAAAGCACACACTTGTGTCTTGGCAGGGTTGGGCTTCAGGTGGTTTTCTTTGTAGTAGCTGGAGAGATCTTTCAAGGCATTAGTGAGTTGGTTTTCAACTGTTTCAAAATCTTTCGCTTGTATTGTAAGGCCAAGGTCATCAGCATATATAAAGCTCTTTGTGAGTGGTGGTTGTGGCTGATCGTTCGTGAAGATGTTAAATAAGGTCGGTGTAAGAACGCTGCCTTGGGGTAAACCATTCTTTTGCCTCCTCCATCTGCTTTTCCGGCCCTGAAACTCCACATAGAAGCTGCGGTTTTCTAGGAGGGTCTGGACAGTTTTTGTAAAGTCAAAGTTCCGGGTGATATGGTAGACTTTATGCAGCATTTTTCTATGTTGCACCGTGTCATAGGCTGCCGTAAGGTCCACAAAAACTGTTCCCGTAATGCAGCCTTTCTCATAGCCTTCCTCGATATGCTCAGTCAGATGAAGAATTTGACCTGTACAGTTTTTCCCTGGTCTGAAACCTGCTTGTTGTGCAATAAGCTTGGGTTCGATAACAGGTCCTAGTCGATTTAATAGCATCCTCTCATAGACTTTATATAGATGACATAAGAGGGAGATTGGTCGGTAGTTCCTGGCATTGCAGGCATCTTTACCAGGTTTTAAAATGGCAATGATCTTAGTTTTCCTCCATGCTCTGTGAATCTGTTTGTGTGCCAAGCATTGATTGTAGAATTTCAAAAGCCAGTTTGGGGCCCAAGTGTTTGATTTGCTCCATCATCAGGTCATCTAGGCCAGGTGCTTTACCAGTCTTACATCGCTTGATGGCTTCTCTGAGTTCTTTCAGGTTTAGAGGAGAAGACAACTGGCATTGGATCTTGCAAAATCAAAGTGTATTTGAAAAGTATAGACTGTCTTATGTTTATTTTATTTTATATTATTCTATAATTATTTTATTATTTATTTAAATGAATAAAACAATATTTATTTCACCAAATCAAAGTGCATTTCAAGAGTAGAAAATGAACATTACTACCCAATTAGTATTAATAATAATAATAATAATAATAATAATAATAATAATAATAGGTAAAGATAAAGGTTTTTCTTTGATGTTAAGTCCAGTCGTGACTGGGGGTTGGTGCTCTTCTCCATTTCTAAGCTGAAGAGCCGGCATTGTCCATAGACACCTCCAAGGTCATGTGGCTGGCATGACTGCATGGAGCGCCGTTACCTTCCCACCAGAGCGGTACCTATTGATCTACTCACATTTGCATGTTTTCAAACTGCTAGGTTGGCAGGAGCTGGGGCTAACAGCGGGCGCTTATTCCGATCCCGGAATTTGAACCAGGGACCTTTTGGTCTGCAAGTTCAGCAGCTCAGCGTTTTAACACACTGTGCCACCAGGGGCCCCAATAATAATAATATAAAACTTTATTTATATCTCGCCACCATCTCCCAGAGGGACTTGCAGTAGCTTCCAGGTGGGACACAGAATACAAAATACAGCAAGTGCAAAACAAACCATAGGCAACAAACAGTCAAACACAACATCATAAATTCACAGTACCCCCTGGTAAAAACAATACAAGACAGCGATTTCTGTAGATAAAACAGCAGGATTCGATTTCAGAATTGTAAAGTGCTAAAAAAAACCCAGTCAACGGTCCTCATATGTATTGTGAGAGTCTAAACATGTCGGAAAAGTCAGGTCTTTAATTGTGTGTGGAAGGTTTGGCGGGTAGGGGCTAGCCGGATCTCCCTCGGGAGGGCATTCCACAGCCGGGGGGGGGGGGGCACCACGGAGAAGGCCCTCTACAATAAGTATTGTGCCAAATCAAAGCGTTTTTGAAAAGTAGATGACATTTCTCCATCAGGCAGAGATCCCACAAACAGGCTAAACCAGGCATGGGCAAACTTCGGCCCTCCAGGTGTTTTGGACTCCAACTCCCACAATTCCTAACAGCCTACCGGCTGTTAGGAATTGTGGGAGTTGAAGTCCAAAACACCTGGAGGGCTGAAGTTTTCCCATGCCTGGGCTAAATGAAGGAGGGAGGGAGGGATTGGACTGTGGGCCAACCGGCCCTCCAGGTGTTTTGGACTCCAACTCCCACAATTCCTAACAGCCTACTGGCTGTTAGGAATTGTGGGAGTTGAAGTCCAAAACACCTGGAGGGCTGAAGTTTGCCCGTGCCTGGGCTAAATGAAAGAGGAAGGGATGCGAAGGTAAGGATGCGCCTCTGGGTCCCTATCTGTGCCTCTCTTGGAGGGTCTGTGCCCACCTTCTCTCCCCCCGCACCCTTCCTCCATTGGTTTGCCCGGCGTCCCCCGCTGCCCTGCCATTGGCTTTCCCACCAAGCCGGAGAGGACTCTGGCTCCCGATTGGTCAAGCGCCCTGTCCGTTCCCTCCCGCCGGGCCAGCGGGGTTGTGAATGAGCCCGAAAGGGGCGAGAGCGCCTTCTGGAGCGAGGCCGGGGCTCCCATGCCGAGAGGGGCAACGCCGGGCGAAGGGCGGGCGATGCGGAGACTGGGCTCCCCAGCCTCGCTCCTGCAGTGGCGGCTAAGCGCTGAGCCCGGGGAGGCTGGCTCCCTTCCTGGGAAGGTAAAGGATTGATTTGTCGCTCGCTTGGTAAGTCTGAGTGGCGCCAGGAAGACAAACTTCTCCCTCCAGTCTCTCCATCCGCGTCCTCTTTCCCCGCTGCAACCCCTGAGAAGAGATGAAATGCGGTCTGGCAGCGCCTTCGGCTCCCTCCCTTTCCAAACACCCGTGGTCTCCTGTCCCGTTCCCTCCCCTTGCAGTCCTGATCCGTCGCAGTTCCCAATGCGAAATCCGCCTCTCCTTTGGACAGGGCCCCGCTTCGTTTTCATTGGCGGCTGCGGCAAACGCGCGCTCCCCGAACTCATTCATCCTGCGCTGAAGGATGGATAGGATACCCTTTGGCACCACTTTGCCTGCCAAGCCTACAGTCACGGGAGTTGTGGTTTTATTACCCAGGCTTTAGCCTCCTCTCAATTACAAATCCCAGGACTCTATAGCAGTTGAGCCACCGCAGTTCAAGTGGTGTCAAACCGCACTGATTCCACAGTGTAGTAGATGCACCCAAGGTCTCAGGGACTGTATGCAGCCTGTCCTCCTCAGGGAGGCTTTTAAAGGGCTCCAGGAGCGCTTCCTGCGCCTTCTGAGTCGCTGAGCAAAAAGCACATGACAAATGTTTACAGTCTGCCCGCTCAAAGTCCCGGAGTATCCACACTGTGGAAAGCCCCAGCCCTACTTTGAATGACGGTGTTTGCATCTGCCTGGTTTGCATAAATCAACACCATTACAGCGTCTTAGGAGTGAAGTGTGTTAAAGCACGGAGCTGCTGAACTTGCAGACCGAAAGGTCCCAGGTTCAATTCCCAGGAGCGGAATGAGCGCCCGCTGTTAGCTCCAGCTTCTGCCAACCTAGCAGTTCGAAAACATGCCAATGTGAGTAAATCAATAGGTACCGCTCCAGCAGGAAGGTAACGGCGCTCCATGCAGTCATGCCGGCCACATGACCTTGGAGGTGTCTACGGACAACGCCGGCTCTTTGGCTTAGAAGTGGAGATGAGCACCAACCCCCAGAGTCACACATGACTGGACTTAACGTCAGGGGAAACCTTTACCTTTTTTTAACTAGAGGAAAGCTGATGACTAGACATCACTTGCACTGAATACCATGGAAGATTGCCAAAACAGCAGGGGTAGTACCCCTTCCCCCCCCCCCCCCCCGCCTTTGCCAGTTTAACCAAGGGCAGGTATGGGCAAACTTGGGCCTTCCAGGTGTTTTGGACTTCTACTCTCATCATTCCTAACAGCCACAGGCCCTTTCCTTGTCCCCCTCAGCCGCTTAAGCGGCTACATTCATTTTACAGTGTAGATGTACCCAGAGTTGGCTAAACTAGCAAGAGAGAAAGATGAGGAGAGTCCCTGCACCTTCTGAAGCACTTGCCGGGCTGCTGCTGCTGCTGCTGAAAACATAAAGAGAAAAGAACCTATAAGCAGGCAGGGAAGTCTAGAAGCATCGCTTGACGAATTTTGAAAAATGCTTGTAATAATGTATTCTAATTGGCTGTGAAAACTTCTCATGCTAGAAAATGTCTACTTCGTCTTAAAGAGCATATTAAAATTGTGGAATATTTGGCATACTTCTGTGTTCAGATTTGAAGGTAAAACATGGGTGGGGAGCAGAAAAACGGGTGTAGTTTGACACTGTATTATATGTCATTTAAACTACATGCATTATATGGCAGTGAAGATGAGTTCTTATAATACAAAATTTCCTCAAATTTCATTGATTTTCAGAATAAATAGAGTTGGAATGTGCAGTGTGTGGTCCTACAGATGTTGGAATGTTACTCCGAGTTTTTGTGTGATTTCAAGTTGATTCTGACTTTTGGCGACCTAAGGTGACCCTATAGTGCAGTTTTCTTGGCAAAATTTGTTTGTGTGGAGGTTCCCTTTGCTTTCTTCTGAGGCTGAGAAAATGTGACTTGCTCAAGGTCACCCTGTGAGTCTCCATGTCTTAGTGGGGATTTGAACCATGGTTTCCAGAGATGTCCTAGGTTTTCTGCATTAAACTGGATTTTATGAGTCCCCACTGCCAGATAATCTGGGATAAACAGAAAACCTGGGATCAGATCCTGGGATATAAGCCCTGTCTGGAAGGGTCCTGAAGGACCACAGCCATACCTGAAAAGAACAAGGAGAACTTTATCCTGTTGCTTTCTCTTTAACTTCTCTCGACTTTAGCTATAATAAATCATGAGATGCTTTCTGGCAGGCTGTTTGGATTGGAAGTACAAGGGATAGTTTTGCTTCTGTTTGAATGACAGTTTGAAGAAGGTAGTGCTGGATACTGCTTCTCCTCATGCCACTCATGCCACTCCTTCTTTGCAATATCCCAAGTTTGTATTTTTCTTTCATGCTGCTTAATATCTACATGGAACCACTGGAAAAGATATTCTGGAAACCTAGTATGAGTTGTCACCAATATGTGGATGACATCCCGCTTTATCTTTCTTTTCAATTAGATGCATGGGATGCTATGGTTGCCTTGAACCACTTACTTGGGCACAGTAATAGAATAGATGACATTGGGCAAGGTACGAGGTGCTGTTGGTGTTTCATCCACTGGACCTGATATAGATGGAAAGACAAAGAGGAATTATGTGACCAGAAGAACTTCAAATCAACTTCATTTGAAATTGCCTATTCTTGAGAAGAGGTCACTGATGCAAAGTGTGGCTCACTTGCACCCAACCCACAAGGCTTTCTTTTGCACTCTGGGCACCTTCTTCATCATAAAACAAGGTAAAGTAATTCCCACACTTTGGTACCCCTGTGGTTTGTGTGTATGTATGTGTGAGTTTTACAAAGGGGTCATTGATTTTGTTTGACAACAGCACTATGGATCTTGAGAGCCAAAAGCTCCCAGACATCCAGAACGCAATTTAAAAGTGCTGTCTAAAAATGAATTAATACCGGATAAGCTGAAATACTACCATCTCCAGTTCTGCCTCTCCCATATATATCTACCCAAACTTTAAGACTTTGTTAATATACCTTTACTAAATGGAATAATGCAGGCAGCCATAGATAAGGGCTTTTGATAGCAGCACACTGGTTATGACATGGCCTACTAAGCATTTGCTTGTGGCCATTATGTTCCTCCCAAATCATGTTTAATAACTTTTGTCTTTTCTTTTGAAAATCTGTGTTTTAACATGGAAAATAAAAGTCTGTTATGGAACCTTTCCATTTTGCTGTATTCTTATGGACAAATTCACAGGGAATGTGCTTTTTGATGGCTATATGCAACCTCAGGTTGAGAGACACTAAACCACAAAATTGCAGCTTCTGGGGAGGAGCAAACTAAGGATTCCATATTCTGTTTCCTTCTTAGTGGTATCTCGTCGACTAATGTGAGAAATAAAATGCTAGATTAGATTAACTGTTCCATGAGGATCATTATTATCTAATTAATATTCTAGTGGTTGAATCAAGAAGTGCTTGTTCAGCTACTCAGTCTATTTATTTATTTATTTATTTATTTACAGTATTTATATTCCGCCCTTCTCACCCCAAAGGGGACTCAGGGCGGATCACAATGTACATATATATGGCAAACATTCAATGTCATTATACAAACAACACACAGACAGACAGACACAGAGGCTATTTAACTTCCCAGCTTCTGGCTTTGTGAGGGTATGCTTGATTCCGGCCACAGGAGGAGCTGCTGCTTCATCATCCAC
Organism: Anolis carolinensis; assembly: GCF_035594765.1. NCBI lineage: Eukaryota > Metazoa > Chordata > Lepidosauria > Squamata > Anolidae > Anolis > Anolis carolinensis. Next base: position 316,293,194 of record NC_085841.1, read on the forward strand.
TGTGACAATGAGTCCTTTTTGATGGAGTACTTCCTCATCCGGTGTTGTAAATCAGTTAAATTAGCCTCCCCGCATAAGCGGTCCCTAAATTTTCCTACTTGACAGATGCAACTCTTGGTCATAGTGATTTATTGCAGCTGGCTACTAACCAGCCTGCACCACAGCCCAGCCCAGGTGGCTTGCTGTGAGTTTTTTGGGCTGTATGGCCATGCTCTAGAAGCGTTCCCTTCTGACATTTTGTTCACATTGGTGGCAGGCATCCTCAGAGGTTGTGAGGTCTGTTGGAAACTAGTCAGTTGTTGCACCTTCTTATCTATCTGCACATATTTGGATTCTATCCTAAACTTTAAAAAGGGAAGATGTTTTACGATCTGTAAGCTGCTAAAACTCAGCTTGGTAAATGTATAGTATATTTTAAACCAACCTGTATATGGAGCTTGTTTCCAAAAGGTAGCAAATCCAACTGAACAAATTTCAGATGAACTGGAAAAAAAAACCCCATGCTGAAGATTTCTTTGCTATAAAATGCAATTTTCCAAGCCCTGTAGGCAAGGGTGTTTGATAACATTTTTACAATTTAGTAGTTACTCATTTTATAGCTTACAATGTAGCTCATCTAGGCAGTGCTGTGGTTCACAATCGTTTTAGTGATTCTAGTCCAAAACTCCTCTCATTCTCCCCTGCCCTCCAAAATCAGGACTCCTTGAGGAAAAACTCAGTGGAGCTAAATCTCAGAATATGCAGTTTCCTACATTAACTTAACTGGAAACAAAATAGACAAACTGACTAATTCCCAACTATCTGGGAATTGGGAGCGGTTCAAAACTTAAGAGTAAAATGGCTTTACTGACATATGGATCTCGACAGTTTGCATTATTGTTGTTTTGTTATTTCCTATTATAAGGTACCCTGAAAAGATTTTACCACTAAAGGTGGCAGGTAATGTAAATAAAGAAATAAAATTAAAGCACCTAATACTTTATGCTTTTATAATATTTAGATAAGTATTTGCACCTGGCATGATATATCATGGCTGCCACAGCATTATAACACAATACTATCTCTGATCATATAGCTATTAAAAAGTGTATAGCTATATATTCTGCAATAAATTCTAAAACAGACATGCACAAGTTTTGACAATGTCAATATTACCTCTGGTCTGGTAGATGTTTCATTATCTTTCCTGTTCACTATACTATTATGCAAAAACACAATTTGCTTTAGTTTTGTTTGATTTCCTGGTGAGCTATGTTTAGCTTATGTTGCAGGTCACAAATTGAACAAGTCCCTTGAATTATGGCCTGCCTGTGCCTTAGTTTCTTATGCATATTGCAGATCTTGAAAAATGTTTGCAGTTATTTCTGAAATCAAATTATTTACTCAGTCCTATATATCCATCTTAACTTACGTTCACACTACTTGTCATATCCTGCCCCCCTGAAAGTATTTGTCTCACTATAGTCTTACATTTTCTGGTTATTACATTGAGGATGTTACAGTCTATAATCCCTAATGATGCAGAGCTATTGGCTTTAGGCTTCTTGCTAATTGTATTTGCATGTCACAGTAGTTTGCCTAGATGTGTGTATTGTAATAAACAAAAGTGAACACTAATTTTCTCCTCAGCATAGTTGGTACCAACAAGCTCACGTTGCTTCATCGCTCTTTTACACATGTTAACATAATTAGCACATGTTTCTATTAATAAGCTTTGTTTTATATCAACTAAGCTAAGGTTTACACCATTTTAATTCCAAATCTTATTCTTGATGTGTGTAGAATTAAGTTGTAAAATGAATCCAGGATATGGGTACAAGATAAAATGTCCTATACACACATACATACACATACATACATACATACATACATACATACATACATACACTTTACATACAAATTTCTTAGAGAGATATTGTTAGTCCCAATTTCAGTAAGATCCACTGAATCAATGGAATTTACTTCATTGCTGACATATTAAGTTCTCATTTATTCATTGGGTATAGATAGATTTCAGCTATAGACACTTCAGATCCTAAAATTACTTTTCAAAATAAGCTACAATGATGAACCATTTGCTCCCGAAAGTCAGTTTATGATCTTCCAAACTGAATGCATTTATTCATTTCAGTTTTTGTTCGTCCTGAGTGGAAGTATCACATATTGAACTCAGAAAATGAGATACTCAAATGCATCCCAATCTTGATTTATGACCAATTTTTGTGGAAGTGAAATGACCAAAATTCCCCCTGTGACGACTGGCATTGAGATGGAACAAAAAAGAGTAGTATCACTTGAACTTTGACCAAAGTATGGCATTGATATGATTAGTCCTGGACTTGAATCAGGAGAATCTGAGTACCAACGATGACACTCACAGTTTAAGAGACTTTAAGAGCCAATCACTTGCTTTTCTCAATTTATAAGATTGTTTTCAAGATAAAATGTATGGTGTGTTGATATTTCTCTGAGCTCCATGGAAGAAAGACATGAGAGAAATGCTACAAATAAATAGACAGGAGACATAAAGAAGGTGCCAGAAGATTCCTTCTTGCTTACTCAGAAGCCAGTCCTAGCAAACTTTCAAAACTAGCATCATCCGTTGTATTTTGAAGGCAGAATGTGATCTTTGATTCTAGTGACCCACTCTTGTGAGTCAACGTAATCTACATTCTGCAGGCTCCAAAGGAGTTCAAGGTTGCTGCAGAAGCTGCAAATAATAATGTGGAAAAACTAATAACAGTCAACAACAGTGCAATCTCTGTTAATTTCCTTCACTGATATAATCAGTACCTATCAATGATAAAGAACCGTTCATTTTCTGGAAAGCCTAGGTATGTTGAGATCCACAGGCCTGGCTGGTGCCACTCTGCAACACAAAATGAAATACCAGAATATGCTTTATAATCTTCTGCATTGCAGGACTATATGTCTCATGGGGGAGAAGCTTTCTGAAGTTGGAAGCCACTACTCTAAACATTCTGGAATTGTGTATTGTAGATTCTTCCTTATACACTGAAATGATACCAGAATTCACTTATTTTATTTGTTATCCACTGCATAGCACACATTGAAATAAGTTGTTGTGATAGCTGATAAACAGTTGTATAATAACTTATTAATATCATTGTGTCCCTAGTCCATTTGTACGGGAGTTAGGATAGAACATTTAAGCCACCCCATTTATACTGAAATAAATTACTTCATCTTTAAAAGGCCACATTTTTTTTCCTTTTCCTTTTTCCTTTTTTTATCAGGGAATTCACTAACATTGTTATTCTGAATCAGGCCTTTATGACCCTCTGGGTTAATGGTGTTTCCTTTTTCCCATAATTAACTTTTACTTTAGCCTTTGAGTTTGGCTGAATCTTTACTATGCTTCTGGGTCTATATATCAGAATGGGTAGATGTGGTTCACTATAATGCTTTATAACAGAGAGCATTGCCTTTCTTCCTTCTTCCTTTCTTTTGATTGAAAAGCTTTTTTTCCCATTTTGATTAAATAGAGCAGATATGATCCTATACAACAAAAGGTAGGGTATTCACTTAATAAAAATGCTTGGGAATAAATCTAAAGGACATTTAAATGGGTATATATATATATAATTTGAAATTTTCTTCTCAGCAAGAGCTCATCAGAGCACCATCAGAAGCAACTGATTTATGTATGTATGTGTGTGTGTGCGTTTGAAATTGTGTTGGTGGCTATTGTCAAATCTATAATTTAGCCTTCTGTGCCCACTGGAATCAGGTATGTTGGGGTTTGAGCCAGACACCAAGCAGATCAAATCTTGGCACGATAGTGGTTCTGTTTGTCTGCACTATTCACACAACAGCATATAATCCTTCCACGTCTGACCTGAGAAGTCAGTGACACTCTAAATCTAATCTGATGCCACTGGCTTGGATAAAGACACCAGAATAGCTGCCTTCCTTTACTCTGAAGGACCACCAATTTTCTATCTTTGTATTTTAATTTGCCCTCTATCCCAAGGTACTTGCTTACTGCTGGATGTAAACCTCAGACCAGTGAGTCTTTAAATGCCATCGAAAAAAGTATTAGAATTTTATGAACCATTATGTTTAAAATTCTCTCTTCAAAATGGTATATGTTTTAGAAAAAGAATAAAAATATACATTAGGCCCTTGATATCATCTGGGGTTTGGTTGATAGCCTCACATGTATATTAAAATCTGTGGATGTTCAGTGCCACTAAATACAATGACATAGTAAAATGGTAATCTATAAAATGATAGACCGCTGCATTATTCTAATTTACAAATACAATGATGGGGATATTCCCACTTACAGGTGGTATATCTTCCATCCCTATGCAAGATAATACTATTACAGTATTCCTTATAGGCACAGCTAGTTAGTCCTTCCCACCAGTATCTAGGCAGGGAATCAAATAGTGTTCTTCTCTCCACAGTGGAATCTTGGTGCCAGAACACCAAAACCAAGGGCCCATTCATACTGGGCAGTTATAGTGCTATGATTCCACATTAACTTCTATGGTTTCACTCCATAGAATATTTGCAGTTTAGGCAGTTTGGGTATTTGTAATTCTAAGTAAGAGCATTCTGATGCCTCATTGAACTACAAATCCCAGGATTCCAAAAGATGGAACCATAGAGGTGGATGAAAATGCTATAATTTTGTGTGTAGTGTGAAAGGATCCCTGATCAGTAGTGTGGAAGGAGGCAAGAAATTTGCCCCTTAAGGTGAGGCCCACATTAGGTTTGTGATCAGATTAGGTAATAATACATAAATATAAAATTTTATATCCCGCCCTATCTCCCTGTAGGGACTCAAGGCGGTTTACAACAAATCAGCAGACATTCAATGCTGTAAGGTGCTGCTTCTGATTTTTCATTAAAAAAGAGAGAAGACTTAGGCCCCTTCTACACTGTCAAATAATCCAGATTATCAAATTAGATAATCCACATTATTTCCTTTGAACTAGATTATCTGACTCTACAGTGCCATATAATCCAGTTCAAGCTCTAGCGTCGACTGGTCCATGATAACCCAGTTCAGAGCAGTTAATCTGGATTTTATCAGGCAGTGTAGAAGGGGCCTTAGTCATATGTTGCTGCTGCTCCTGCTTCTCTTCCTTCTTCCTGAAAAATTGCTTAGTTCAACATAGGAGCATCAGTTTGGCTGTGACTGTACTGAGAAAGCAAAGGCTGGCCTGAGGCTATCAAGTTACAGGTCTCTTTCAGTCCAAGTCCCGTTCTGAGTTCAGGTAAAGCCAGATCTTACTAGCTCAAGGAAAAGTGATCTCTATCATTCATTAGCTACAAATGAAAAAGCTGTGCAGTGACATAAATGATTCACTTGATTAGTATCCAGGATACACTGAAACCTGAAAGGAAATATATATAGAGGGGGGGGGGGGATTAATTAGCAGTTAGGTACATCAGCTACGCTACTCTGCTTTGGACACACAAATAAGAGAGTGACAAGCACAACCTCATTTTATTGCTACTGAATCTGTGTTAGGGGCTGTTTACCTATGAATAAATATATGTCTTGCAAAGCAACCAGTTTGGAGCTTGTAGACCAGCATACTCCTTGATAAGGATAAAAAATGCTTTTGATTACAAGGTGGTCATCCTGCCCAAACTGCATTGTACAACATGTAAAAACAGCCTGTGAAAATCATGGAGAGATATATGGAGAGCCATGCAGAGTAGTCTGGATATATAGTGCGTTTTGGGGCTCTACTACACATGCAGTAAAATCCGGATGAAAAGGGTGTGTGTGTGTGTGGCTAAACAATATTTCAGAAAAGTGCAGATGGAATTGGGTTAACAGCTGAAAAGCACATGCTTAAAAGGTGCGCTTAAAACCTGATTCCACCCCAATAATGTGCACCTTCACATGACAATATATCCCTGCAGTCATGCAAAACATGTGACTTTCTTCTCATCCCCCTGTGCATGCTGCTCCAGCGCACAAATTTTAAAAATACAAAACATCTGATTGTGATGTCAAAAAATGGAGTCACATACACACAAGTGGCTAAAGGGAAGCACAATTGGAAAGCAATTAGAACTCTCTGCAACCATTCCTTTCTTAAAATATTAAATACAGCTTGAAGTAAAAGTTGTGTAAAGAGATAAGAAATCTGCTTATGTGTACATTGGGATCTCCGCACATGCGCATATGAGGTCCGGTGCATCTCAGAGAGAAAACTTCCACCAGATGTCCCCCATCTGCCCTCCATCTTGACTTGCTTCAAAGGAGAGTGTGAGGATGGTGGGGGACCATTTCTCGGGACTGAAAGGTCTGGGTGTGGACTTGATGTCAGGTCCTGGGATTTTTTACCCCACTTTTAAAACGCACATTTTGACACTCTCTGGAAGCACCCTTAGTCTGATCTGTATATTCAGGATGTGATCCTTCAAAGCAAAGGTGTTCATGACTGTTTCAGCATCGCAAGTAATCCCAAATATTGCAAGAGACAAGAAATCCATACACTTCAGGGATTATTGTGCTGTCATAGTGTGCCTTCAAGCCATTTCTGAATTATCATAACCCTATCATGAGTATTCTTAGCAACATTAGTTCAGAGAGTGTTTGTCTTTGCCTTCTTCAGGTCTGAGACTGTGACTTCCCCAAGGCCAACCAGTGAGTTGGGTGGAAATATCAGTATGAACTCATTACACTTTTTATTTGGCTTGTTTGTCTGATTTCTAGATCGTAATAAAGAGTTGACAGTCTGAACATCATTTTCTGTCACTAGAGTTCTGTTTTATAGGCTCTTATATATAAAAAACATGAAGTCAGAGGGAGAATGCCCCATGACTCATTTGAGTTTTGATATGGCTATTTGAGATTTACATTAATAGAATGTTTCAACCAATTTTTCTCCAGCATTTTGGTAATACAAAAAATGGAATAGGGATTTGATTATGTCTTATTTCATGTCCAACCATTTTCCCCAAAACTGGGATCAAGGCTATTGAAAGGGTTTAAAAAAAACCCACAAGATTTATGTGTTACTGTTATTGTTGTTTTGTTGTTTACTCATTTATATCCTACCTTTGACCTGATACTGGGACTCAGACCAGCTTACAAAAATTAAAGCACAGTTAAAAGCATTTACAAAAAATTAACTAAAACTTATAAATACAATTAAAGAATCCACAGACCTTCAGATAAAAAGAAAATGGGGATTGACAAAGGTGAGGATGTCTACTTTAGTTTCTAGACAATGTGGCAGGAGGTTCCCTCTTTAGCTTTTTACAAAACCTTTTCCAGAACTAATCGTCCAGAGTGGCAAAACTTGACCTCTTTACTTTTAGCTGCATTTCTTTAGCCAGTGATACATATCTGCCAGAATGATGTTAGTATATCACACTGAGAGCAGGGCTGTATAGTGGCTCTTTAATTAAATAGTATTGCATTGCTGTGATATGGCAATGAGAACAGGGTGGTTGTAGGGATAGCTATTTCTGATTTTTGTCCTCCTCACTGAAATCAGTAGGCGGAAATGATTCATGGATAATGTTTATTTTAGTTTATAGATGAATCTGTATTAAGGGCTGCTGTATATGATACAGGTTGACATCCCTTATATGTAATTCCAAAATACTCCAAGATTCAAAAATGTCCATGTGAATGGTTGAGAGGCTGATACCTTTGTTTTCTGATGTTTCAGTGTACACAAACTTTGTTTCAAGCCCAAAATTATTTTTAAGTGTATTAAATTATCTTCACACTATGTGTATAAGGCAGGGGTCCCCAAACTAAGGCCCGGGGGCCGAATGTGGCCCTCCAAGGTCATTTACCTTGCCCCCACTCTCAGTTTTATAATACATTTTTATATCAGTTTTAAAATATTATATGTATATACATATAATATTGATAAAAATATTATAATGTTATATAATATAATACTAATAATAATACAATATAATATTAATTATATGTTATATATTACATATAGTATTACAGTATAGTGGTATAGTTCAATATAGTAATGTATAATGGCAGAATGTAAGCCGCTCTGAGTCCCCTCGGGGAGAAGGGCGGGGTATAAATGCATGTAATAAAAATAATGCTAATATTGTGCTATGCTAATAATATAATATATTGCATGTACATACAGCTGCTCTGAGTCCCCTTCGGGGTAAGAAGGGTGGGATATAAATGTAGTAAATAAATGTAGTAAGTAAATAAATAATTAATTTTAGACTTAGGCTCACCCAAATTCTGAAATGACTTGAAGGCACACAACAACAACAAACAACAATCCTAATTAACTTGACTATCTCATTGGCCAGTAGCAGGCCCATACTTTCCATTGAAATCCTGATAGGTTTATGTTGGTTAAGATTGTTTTCATTTTTAAATATTGTATTGTTCTTTCATTGTTGTTGTTGTTTTGCACTACAAATAAGACATGGGCACTGTGCATAGGTATTTGTTCGTATTTTTTTTTCAAATGATAATTCGGCCCCTCAACAGTCTGAAGGATTTGCTTTAAAAGTTTGAGGACTCCTGGTATAAGGTATATAGAGACTTGGGTCCCACCTCCAATATGTTTAACTATGCACAGTGTATGTATATTCAGATATTCCAAAATCTGAAAAAAAAAAATTGAAATCTAGAACACTTCTAGTCCCAAGCATTTCTGACGAGGGATACTCAACTTGTACGTCTGAAGATATTTTGCTGAAGAATGAGAGCAGAGGTTCCTGTTCTCACCTGGAATACTGTGTCCAGTTCTTGCCATCACAATTTATGAAGTACACTGGCAAGCTGAAATGTATTCACAAATGTGAGATGTGTTGCCGCAGAGACTGGATAGTCACCTGTTGGAGTGCTTTTATTGTGTATTCCTGCGTGGCAATTCAGTCTATGTTTAATAATCTCCAGAAAAGGAGACTCCACACTCCAAGGCAGCATATTCCATTGTTGAATATTATCAGGAGGTTTTTCCTAATGTTTAGGTGGAATTTCTTTTCCTGCAGTTTGAATCTACTGCTATGTGTCTTATTTTCCAGAGCAGTAGAAACTAACCCCAATATGACATCTTTCTAAATATTTAAACATGGCTATCATGTTTCCTCAAAAATGCCCACTCCCTTAAGCTCCTCATAGGGCTTGGCTTCTAAACCTTTTTCCGTTTGGGTTGCCCTTCTCTGGATATGTTCCAAGTTGTCAATATCCTTCTTGAATTGTGGTGCCCAAAACTGGACATAGTATTCTAGGTGAGGCCTGGCTAAAGCAGAGTGTATATTCCTACAAAGTATAATGAGAAAGGTCTTCTGACCTGGAGTTGTATAGTAAAGGTAAACATTTTCTTCTGACATTAAGTCTAGTCGTGTTCAACTCTGGAGGTTGGTGCTCATCTCCATTTCTAAGAGCTAGCATTGTCTGTAGACACCTCCAAGGTCATATGGCCGGCATGATTGCATGGAACACCATTACCTTCCTGCTGGAGCGGTACCTATTGATCTACTCACATTTGCATGTTTTTGAACTGCTAGGTTGGCAGAAGCTGGAGCTAAAAGTGGGAGCACACCCCACTCCCTGGATTCGAACCCCTGACGTTTCGGTCAGCAACTGGTATAGAGTTGCACTATTGAAAAGGTTCAGTGGTAGACTGCAGGAGCAAAGGATTCAATTCAGGTGTGTCCTCCTCCCCACATGCTTTGTTTTGTCTGTTTTGTTAGCATGTTTCTCTAGTACAGTAGAGTCTCACTTATCCAAGCTAAACGGGCCGGCAGAAGCTTGGATAAGCGAATATCTTGGATAATAAGGAGGGATTAAGGAAAAGCCTATAAAACATCAAATTAGGTTATGATTTTACAAGTTAAGCACCAAAACTTCATGTTATACAACAAATTTGACAGAAAAAGTAGTTCAATACGCATTAATGTTATGTTGTAATTACTGTATTTACGAATTTAGCACCAAAATATCATGATATATTGAAAACATTGACTACAAAAATGGCTTGGATTATCCAGAGGCTTGGATAAGCGAGGCTTGGATAAGTGAGACTCTACTGTATGTCAAGACAATGTAACAATTGTGATGATGTCATAATCACCAGTCTGCTAGCCTGGAGTATAGTTCTCTACTTGTCTAGAACCTGACTTGCTGTAAGGTAAAGGTAAAGATTTCCCCTGTTGTTTATTATTTATTTATTTATTACATCACTTGTACCCCGCCCTTCTCACCCATCAGGGATTCAGGGAGGCTTACAATATAAACATACACATCAAAAAACAGTTTTCATCAAATTTAAAAATCCATCAAGATTAAAAATGCAATAAAATTAAGAATATACATTAAAAATATACATAATTATACATTTAAATATACATTTAAGGTGCTTTCCATGTCCAGGTGGGGTCTGTCAGTAGGTCATATATTCATATCTCATTTTTGCTGCTACTCATGCTCAAATGCCTGGTCCCATAACCATGTTTTTGTTCTCTTTCGGAAAGACAGGAGGGAGGGAGCCTGCCTGACAATCGGGAGGGCATTCCATAGGCAGGGAGCCACTACTGAAAAGGCCCTGTCTCTCGTCCCCGCCAGCCACACCTGTGAGGCTGACGGGACCGCGAGCAGGGCCTCACCTGATGATCTTAAGCTTTGAGGTGGGTTGTAACGGGGGATACGTTCGGATAGATAAGCTGGGCTGGAACCATTTAGAGCTTTATAGGCTAAAGCCAGCACCTTGAATTGTGCTCGGTAGCTACTCGGCAGCCAGTGGAGCTGGCGTAACAGAGGAGTGGTACGCTCCCTGAACGCTGCTCCAGTTATTAACCTGGCAGCCTCCCGTTGGACATTGAAGTTTCCGAACAGTCTTCAAAGGCAGCCCCACATAGAGTGCGTTGCAGTAGTCTAAACGGGATGTAACAAGAGCGTGGACCACCGTGGCCAAGTCGGGCTTCCCAAGGTACGGTCGCAGCTGGCGCACAAGTTTTAATTGTGAGAAGGCTCCCCTAGCCACTGCTGAGACCTGGGGTTCCAGGCTCAATGATGAGTCTAGGATCACCCCCAGACTGCGAACCTGCGCCTTCAGGGGGAGTGTGACCCCATCCAGCACAGGCTGTAACCCTATACCCTGTTCGGCCTTCCAACTGACCAGGAGGACCTTTGTCTTGTCTGGATTCAATTTCAATTTGTTGGCCCTCATCCAGTCCGACACAGCGGCCAAGCACCGGTTCAGGACCTGAACAGCCTCCTTAGTGACAGGTGGGAAGGAGTGACAGAGCTGGACATCATCTGCATACAGATGACACCGGACCACGAAACTCCTGATGATCTCTTCCAGCAGCTTCATGTAGATGTTAAACAACATGGGAGACAATACAGAGCCCTGCGGGACCCCACAAGTCAACAATTGTGGGATCGAGCAGGCGTCCCCCAATGACACCATCTGGGACTGACCCTCCAGGATTGAGTGGAGCCACTGCAAAACAATACCTCCAAGTCCCATTCCCGCGAGGCATCCCAGAAGGATACCGTGATCGATGGTATCGAAGGCTGCTGAGAGGTCCAGCAGAACCAGCAGGGACACACTCCCCCTGTCCAGTTCTTGGCGAAGATCATTGACTAAGGCGACCAAGGCTGTCTCGGTACCATGCCCTGGCCTAAAGCCAGACTGTGCCGGATCCAGAAAATCAGTGGCAACCACATGTTCCAAGACCTTGCCCAAATGGGGGAGATTGGAAATAGGCCGAAAGTTTCCGAATTGAGTGGGATCCAATGATGGATTTTTCAACAGCGGCTTGATCACAGCCATTTTTAGGCTCGCTGGAAACTTGCCCTCCCAAAGGGAGGCATTCACCACCACCTTCACCCACTCGGCCAAACCCCCTCTCTCACCAGCCAGGATGGGCAGGGGTCCAGGATGCATGTGGTCGGTCTCGCCTCTCCAAGGATCTTGTCCACATCCTCGAGCTCAACCAATTGAAATGAATCCAACAAAACTGGACAAGCTGGTGCACTCGTTACATCCAAAGAGACTGCCGTTAATATGGTGTCAAAGTCGGAGCGGATCAGAGCGACTTTGTCCGCAAAGAACCGAGCAAATGCTTTACAGCGGGCTGCCGAGTTATCAGGGCTCCACACTTGATTGGTGGGAGTTAAGAAACCCTCTGATGATACAGAACAGCGCTGCTGGACGGTTCTGTGTGGACGCAATATTGGCTGCAAGGTGGACTCTCCCTGCGGCTTTGATTGCCGCGGCATATGCCCTAAGATAGGAGCCTAGCCGTGTTCGGTCTGATTCGTTATATTCTGATCGCTACACGCCCTCTAGTTCTCTCTTCTTTCACTTCATCGCTGCCAGCTCCTCAGTAAACCAAGGAGCTGGTTTAGCTCGGTTACTCGAGAGGGGACGCTCTGGAGCGATCGTGTGTATTGCCCTAGTCATCTCTCCATTCCAGAGAGAGTCCAGAGCATCAACAGGATCACCTGCCGAGGAGGCGGGAAATTCCCCAAGATCCATCAGGAATCCTTCTGGATCCTTAAGTCTCCTGGGACGGACCATTTTAATAGGTCCACCACCCCTGCAGAGGTTGGGGGCGCAGTAAGTCTAAACCTGATCAGGTGATGGTCGGTCCATGGCAACGGAGCGATTGTGAGCTCCTCCACACCGCCACCTTCCTCCCATCCCTGACAGAAGACCAAGTCCAGTGTGTGTCCCGCACTGTGGGTGGGGCCTGTTACCAATTGGGACAGCCCCATGGTTGCCATGGCGACCATGAAGTCCTGAGCCGCACCTGAGAGGTTGTCTCGGCATCGACATTGAAGTCCCCCAGCACTATGAGCCGCCGGGACTCCAACGCCAGGCCTGAGACCACCTGAGCTAATTCAGGCAGGGAGACTGTAGTGCAGCGGGGTGGTTGGTACACTAACAGAATCCCTAATCTGTCCCGGTCTCCTACCCTCAGGTGGACACATTCAAACCTGGTTGACTGTGGGACGGAGCACCTGGTCAGGGGGATGGAATCCTTATAGACCCCACCTCCCCTCCCTCCAGATCTCGGCTGGTGCTGTACGGAGTAACCCGGCGGGCAGAGCTGGGTGAGATTAACTCCTCCCATTTCGTCCAGCCAGGTCTCCGTAATACATGCCAGGTCTACGTGCTCATCCAAGATGAGATCTTGGATGAAAGATGTCTTCCCGTTCACTGACCTGGCATTAAACAGCACCATCTTTAACCTGGAGGGACCGCCATCCTGGCTACCCAGATTAGCTATGTCAGGAGACTGTTTTGGAACTATTAATGTCCTACCAAAAACCCTAGGCCAAATTAAATGATTTGGTCTCCCTTTCCTATATCTCCCCCTCCCAGACACCACCTCTATAGGGGCTCCCCACCCATCAGAACACCCTCCTCCCCTATCATGCTGTCCTCTCATGCTGTTAAGTCCAGTCATGTCTGACTCTGGGGGTTGGTGCTCATCTCCATTTCAAAGCCGAAGAGCCGGCGTTGTCTGTAGACATCTCCAAGGTCATGTGGCCAGCATGACTGCATGGAGCACCGTTACCTTTCCGCCGGAGCGGTACCTATTGATCTACTCACATTTGCATGTTTTCGAACTGCTAGGTTGGCAGGAGCTGGAGCTAGCAGCAGCCACTCACGCCACTCCCGGGGTTTGAACCTTGGACCTTTTGGTCTCCAGCTCAGTGCTTTAACGCACTTCACCACTGGGGCTCCATGCAGTCATAGTTTTATTTCATTTATTTTATATATATATATAAAATATCTGTTTGGGATCAACTGTGAATACTAACATGGGTGAGTGGAAATACATTTTGCGAGAATGTAGGGAAATATAGGCCACAATGAGCAACCAAATAGTAATAGCATTGCACATTAGAGAAAAGTTTAAGAAGTAGAGTTTAGCTTCTTTGAAGGGATTTAGCTTTCTGTTGACTTCACTGAAACAAGATAATTTCAAGAGTTTTAGAGAGAAAAGCTGACACAGTAATGTTGCCTTTCCAAGGTACTGTAGATTTTATACCAGAAGTTTAAGATCATTACTGTGTGGTATGATTGCTAGCCTGCTGTAAAAAGATAGTTCTTTCTAACTAGCAGAGAATTAATGGGCCTTCAAAAGGGACTTTGCCAAAAACTTTTTTTTGAGTATTTAATTCCTAACATCTGTTTAAACATTATTGCTTTGTCATCATATAAATACATGGTAGAGATATTCTGGAGGGCATGTGGAAAAAAGTAGCTAGCATGTTGTAGTGGTTTTAGCATTGAACTACAACTCTGGAAATCAGGGTTCAAATCCTCACTCAGCCATGGAAATCCATGGAGTAGCAGCCTTGGGCAAGCCATACTCTCTCAGGCAAAAGCAAACCTCTGAACAAATCTTGTGATAGGATTGCTTTAGAATTGCCATAAGTTGGATACCACTTGAAGGCATAGACAACAACAAAAAACAAATGGGAGAGTAAAAACAAGGTTTTCATCTGATCATGCATGTATTTCATCTCAAGTACTTTATGGGCAGTTTAACTGAATTTACAGCTGTGTTTACTGGAAAATGCTGAAATAATTAAAATGTTAAATTAATATTTAAGTGCTTATATTTTTCTGGTCTATCTGTTAATTTTCTGTTTGGATTTTGTTTTGCTTTCATATTTACAAAATCCTTTATCAAAATTGGGGGGGGGGGCATCCAAATTCACAGTGACTTTTAGCAACCTAAAACCTTCAGGAGCTAGAAGTCTGCTGCCCTCAGAGCAATCACTTGAGTTATTGGTATTGTCACTCTACTACCAAGTTTGACAGCACCTTTACTTGTCTGCTCATTAAACCTGCCCCAAACTCCCCAAGGCCACCCCTGGGAAACTGGACCATCACCCATGTGAGTCAGCTAATAGTGTAGTAGTATCAACAAACTCACCTGGCAAACTATACTCAGTGGCATCACCTTCACTAGTGGTAATTTGAACGGATCTCTCATCCATAATTCCAGCAGGTCTGGCTGAATCCCCAGCTCACAGATGCTTCTCAAGAGCCTCTAGAGGAGACAAAGCCATCTTGTTAAAAGACTGCTTATCACCCTTCTTACCAACTTGACTAACTGCTTTCTTAGGTTTAGTCCTTTCTCCTGCTCATCTCATTCTCTTTGTCTGAAGAAACAGGGGAGACCGGAAGTAGACATTCAGCTGAAGCCTTTCCCTTTTGATGCCATACTGGATCCCAAATAACCAAATTAACTCCAAATCCGACACTCATAAAACTGGTGGGGAGGGGGGATATCAGTGACACAGACAAAGAACACATGATGACTGTCTAAAAAGGCAACACCTGCTGACATTCCTTCTGCTACATAATTATGGAAAGGAAGCCTAGTTCTGCATTTTACTGTCAACATTTAAATAATGGTTGGGATAAAATGGAATGTATGTCTCCAGTGTTAGCTATCTTAGAACCACAGAGTTGGAAGAGATCACAAGGGCCATCCAGTCCAACCCCCTGCCATGGAGAAATACACAATCAAAGCACTCCTAACAGATTAACATCAAGCCCCTGCTTCAAAATCTCCACAGATGGAGACTGCACCATGGTCCAAGGTGGCATTTTCTACTGTCAAACAGCTCTTGCCATCAGGAAGTTCTTCCTAATGTTTAGGTGGATTTTCCCCCCTGGCAGTTTGAATCCCCTGCTCCATGTCCTGTCTTCAGAGCAGCAGAGAACAAGATTGCCCCCTTCTCAATGTGACATTCTTTCAAATCTTTAAACAGCCATAATGTTCTTTCTCAGCCTTCTCTTCTCAAAGCTAAACCTATCCAGCTCCCTAACCCATTTCTTAGTGAGCTTGGTATCCAAACCTTTGATCATTTTGGTCGCCCTTCTCTGGGCATGTTCTAGTTTGCCAATATCCTTCTTGATTTGTGGAATCTTATTTCAGTTTTAAATTGTCTGTATCTAGTTGAGAACTGACAAACCTCTTTTCATGTGAACAGACTCACTCTTGCTATGTGTCACATTGAAACTAATAGATATCTTGACATCAGAATAATAGAACTGAAGAGTGGTTGTGTAACCATATACTGTATATAGAATATCTTTGTAACTTTGTATATGGTGGAAGAGCAACAATTGACTAGCACTAGAAGTCTTCAGTTTGGAGATGCTGTATTCCAGGACTTTCAGTAACTAAGAGAAAGAAAATGTCTGAACACGTTTAAAGTTTAGGAGAATGTGGTCTTAACAATATAGCCTAATGTGTACCTATAAGATTCTTTGCTAGCTGCAGTGATGAAAAGATGTGAATAGACTATTGATTGAACTCTTGGAGTAGAGGAGGTGGGAAGTTTGTAAACATTATTATCTTGTCACTTCCTTATCTCAACCATTTCTTGCGGTGATATGCTGTTTCTTCTAAGGACGAAAAACTGGCTAGATGATATAGCATTGTCCTTTACTGTGAAAATTTGATTCCTTTGCCCTCTGCAAACCTCTCTGGAACATGAAATCAACTTATGTATCTGTGGTTTGGCCAAGGTTACACACAGCCTTTTATTCACTATGCAGCATAAAAGAATTCTAGCAAAATGGATTATAACATTTATTTTAACATTGATAGTTATATTTTGCGATTTTTCCACACAAAAATGTCATATTATGAGATGATGATGATGATGATGATGATGATGATGATGATTTATATCCCACATTTTCTCTCTAAAAAGAGATCCAAATCAGCTGAATATTGTTAGGCTTTAAGTCTTTAAAAACAACAATGTTAATTTCTACAGCGATGGTGCAGTGTTTTTTACTGGCTCACACATCAGCAAACATAAATTAGTCCTTCAGCAAAGAGAGTTAATAATTATTGGAGGGTAGCCTTTAGCTGTTGAGGTTAAATGGGTTACTGCCAGGGTAAAGTTGCACATATTGGATATATAGAACTGAGTGAAAATTAGTCAGAACACATGTACTCCTGCTGGGTGGGTCTTAATTTTATCCATCATAAATTCTCTTTCACTGTCATATTCACACTGCTTTTTTCCTCTTGCCACTGGAAACTATAGTCAGTCCTCCACATTCGCTGGAGTTAGGGACACAGGATCCTCATGAAAGTGAAAAACTGTGAATAAAGACATGGCTATATTTTTACTTGAGCAAACATCTTTCTAGGAATTTCTAGGTTTTCCAGCACAACTTAGTGGTCAACTTCCTCTGGAAGCTGAACATAGAAGTGCATTGGAGGACTAAGGACGTTATCATATTAGCCAGGTGAAGCATCCTACTTCACCTGGCTTCGCCACCGAAATGAGGGGCAGCTGGGGCGAACGTTGCCCCACTTATCGCTCCCTTGCAGTAACCCTTCCCTGATCACATGAGGAAAGAGCTGCCGAAGTGGCGCAGAAGCGTGCTGACTCCTTTAGAGCCAGCATAGCATGAGAAGCCTCCCGTGTTCAGAGGGAAGTGTCATACAATACTTTCCCTCCAGTTGGAGGAGGAGCCTCCACAGGGAGTTCTCTTACTTTGTGTAATGGGCAGCAGGCCCATCCATCCCTCCAGCTGGAGTTGAAGCATTGTAGGATGCTTCCAAAGGTAACTGTGATGAGGTCATTAGAGATTCCTAGAAAGGTGCTTTCTTTAGAAATCTCTAGCTCCTTCAGCTTGACTGGAGGAAGGTGACCATAAAGTCACATTGGAGAACCTAGAGGTTCTTGGAGAGAACGTTGTTGATGAAATCCATAAATAATCAAATCTGCAAATTTGAAAAACATAAATTTGGAGGGATGACTGTAGTATATCTAGCTTACTAGTTGAAATTTGAATTTATACATTATACCAATACGGTGTCATGGAATGCATCACTGTCTTATCCTAATACAACTCTTGGATTTCTTACGTATCAGTGGGGATAGTGAGACATCTCTTCTTTAAGCGGTGTGAGATTTTTTTCAACCTTATTGTGTGAAGTTATGTGGGTCTGTCTCAATTTATATAACTAATTTTTATTACAACTTACGGAACCACAGGCATTATGGCTACTGACCATGCTGCTGGGGCATGGCTGAGTTGTATCATGAATAAGTAACTTTTCCAAGCTGTTATATACTGAACAAAAAGCACAGTGTAGTCAAAAATGGAGAAAAGCTGAAACGGAACATACAATGCATGTGACTTGAGGAAATTAAATTAGAAAAAAACATAATGCAATTACTGTGTATCTGGCTTCTGTACCACTATTAGTACAAACTCATACATCATACTTTATAAGTATCTATATCTATGTCTATCCAGAGCCAAAAAAAGAAGGCACTAAATGTTCTGGTTGATCTTTATAACTGAAAGTTGTTTTCTGTTGAACAAGATCTATTTGAAATCTTTTCTTTTAATTTTCAATTTATTTATTTTTAAAAGCAAACTTTGTTGATGTTGTATTTAAATTTTCCATAGTATGTTGTTTCTGCTTCTACATGTTGTATCAACTAGCACATATTATGATGTGCTAATTTCCAAACTAGAACTGGGGAAACTCTGTGGTGCTTAAAATGAGACTTGTTGGAATCTCCCAAGGAACCTGGCAACATAACTCTGGTACTGTGGGATTCTGGCTGCTACTTTTTAAAAAATAGCTTTCCCAAGCCCTGTTCAAAACAATAATGGTAGTGATACTGGATAGTATAACTTTCATGCACAGCATTACAGAGAAAACTATGTTGAAAAACAAAACTTCTTTTATAAAAAAACAAAAATTAAAAATAGCAGAAGGTAGTTTGCTCTCTTTGTTTGCAGTGTGCAAATGATAGTATGAATTTGGGGAACTCAGATGAACTAAAATATGCATCTGAGATTTCAGTTGACGTTGATCTCTAAAAAGTCAACCATCATAAATTGTGATGTATACTTTTGATATCTATGGGAGAAGGCAGATGAGATCATAAAATATGCCTTTCATGGTATGTACAATAGAAATTATTTAGGAACATGGACATCTGAAGAGAGGTTTTTATATATATATATATAAAAAGAAATGGTATGGCAACTATTCCACGCTTGCAACTTCTGTTGAAGTGACTCATCAGGATAATTTAAAGCTTGAATTGATTAATATGGGGAGAGGGTTTCCTTCATGTATTTTTATTCCAAGTCATTAACAGTAAGTATCAGCACCCTGAACAGGATCATAAAATAACTTGAGGTTGCCAAAGTGCAATATACACCATGTGAAATATACGTGGGGATGGGTGTAATTGTTAAGAATATTCTCTATATTGGGGTCATGGTTGCGCAATGGGTTAAACAATTGAACTGTTGAATCTGCTGACCTAAAGGTTGGCAGTTTGAAACTGTGGGTTGGGGTGAGCTCTTGCTGTCAGCAGTAGCTTCTGAAAACCTTGCAGTTTGAAAATGTGCAAATGTGAGTAGATCAATAGGCACCGCTTCAGCAGGAAGGTAATAAAGGCGCCCATGCAGCCATTCCGACAACACAACTATAAGGTGTCTATGGACAACAGGCTCCTCGGCTTGGAAATGGAACAAGAGCACCTCCCCATGTCCAGAGTTGAGTACCACCTCCAGAAAGCCAGAGATGTAAGGGGAAGTCTTTACCTTTGTTCTGTGCATTTGTATGTCATTGTTATTTCACTGTATTAAGACACTGAATGCTTGCCTATCTGTATGTTGTAATCTACTCTGAGTCTCCTTGGGGAGATAGAGCGCAATATAAATAAAGGGTATTATTATTATTATTATTATTATTATTATTATTATTATTATTATTATTATTATTATATAAGTCCCTGGTTCAAATCTTGTTTTAGATGTGAGCTCCTAAGTTGCCTTACACAAGTGACCTTACAAGTTGTTTTAAGGATTACTGAGACAATAGTAATAGACAGCTTACTTGCCTGAACATATCTCCTTCTATGATTCACATCGGAGGTTAAGATCATTGGGGGAAAGCCCTGCTCTCAATCCCACCACCCTTGCATGCCTGATTAGTGGGAATGAGAGACAGGGCCTTCTCAGTGGTGGTCCCTCATCTGTGGAGCTTCCTCCCTAATGAAATCAGATTGCCCCTCTCCCTACTGTCCTTTCAGAAAAAACTCAAATCATGGCTGTGGGACCAGGCATTCAAGCAGCAAACGTAGCAATAATAAGAAGAGCAATTTATGTGACGGATAATGGACAGACTCTGGACTATGACTTAGACTTGTGCAATTTTTAAATGTTGTTTTTATAATTGATGTTTTAATTACCTGTTTTAATTGTAATTGTTTTATAACTGCTTGTTTTTGGCATCTAATGGCTGCCGATTGTGAAGCCGCCCTGAGTCCCCCCCCCCCCTCTGGTGAGAAGGACGGGATACAAATGTATGAGATATATGTGATGATCTTGGGAAATTTCTAACTGTATGATATTTCTTTTATAACTGGTCTCTAACTAAACGTTCATGTGATTGACTGAATTTGATTTATTGTTGGTTTGTTTAACGTACATACATGTTGCCAAAAGCTCCCAGAATGGCTGTAAAATAGTTAATACAATAGTCCCAGCCCTCTGCCTTATAATTAAAACTTAGGCAATCCCTCGTTGTCTGAGTATGATGGGCCTCCAAGTGTAGTGTCTTGGAGGTAGGTACGTAGGTGACTGTGTAGTCCTATTCTTGATGTGCATGTTCTTCTACAGTGAGGGCATCTGTTTCCAGGTGGAAGGTGGTCTCGGTCAGGGTTGCCTTCCTCTTGGCATGTTTCTCCTTTTTGCCCTCCATTTGTGCCTCTTCAAATTCCACTGCGCTGCTGCTCACAGCTGACCTCCAGTTAGAACGCTCAAGGGCCAGGGCTTCCCAATTCTCAGTGTCTATGCTACAGTTTGTGAGATTAGCTTCAAGCCCATCTTTAAATCTCTTTTCCTGTCCACCAACATTCTGTTTTCCGTTCTTGAGTTGGGAGTATAGTAACTGCTTTGGGCACATGAAGGAAAAAGGGCACATGAGGGAAAAGGGATGAAGAGGGAAGAGTCCCCTCGGGTGAGAAGGGCGGGGTATAAATAATTGAAATAAATAAATAAATAAATAAGAGGGGGAATATTAAGTTCAGCAACAGTTGAATCCCAGCATAATGGGAGCATGTCTGGCTGTTCTCCTCTCTCAAAGGTCAAAGAGTGGCAATTGAGATAATGATCCAAAGCACAATGCAAGTGTTATCCTGGATTGTATTTTAAGGGCACTAAAATACTGCATTTGTTATCTGTTTATTTTTACTTTTGAGAGATGTAGTCATCCAAAACAATTTGTTATTTAAAAGTATCTCTTTTTCTCTTTAACAGGAAAAATTATTGTAGAAGATTAATCAGATGTTTCTCTACTTCCCTTGCATCACATGGTGTGTCATGCAAGATTATTGACCTCATCATTTTTAAATGCATGAATAGTTAGAAAAGCACAATGGAAGGCACTCATACTATCCTCCAGTTGCACAGACCTGTGACAGAGATTTGCTACGTCAGTTTCTGTCTTCCAAGGGGAAAAGTCAGAGGATTCACATACAAGGGCTGTGTGACTCTGGACAAATCGAATAAATGTTTTCTTAATTGCTATCAAGTGAGGGAGAGCTCAGATGCTCTGGGATCAAGAAGGCAGACCTGTGAAGACATTGGAGACATTTTTTTCAAGCAAACAACTACTAAGGATATTCTCACTGAGCTTTATAAATTAAATGCTGAGAAGGAAAAGCTCTTGACCAATTTGCTTAATTCAAGCCAAATTGTAGATGTTGAAATGGGAAACCAAGATGGAAAGCTACAAGACATTTCTGAAAATAAAAATAATGAGAACCTGGATTTCTGGGATCAACAAGAATCTTTTTCAGAATCCATCGAAAAGAAGTCCACAAAAACAAAAAAAGCAAGGAAACCTAGCAAACGGAGAGAGAGCATTGAGGATTTTATAAACAAGAGAATTAAAAGAAAGATCTCGGGAGTTTTGGAGTCTTCTGCTTTGAACCGCCGAGAAGTGTTATCAGAAAACAACAAATTGCTTTCTGCCACATGTCCTGCAGATGTCTCATCCAGTTCTTTTGTGTATTCATATCAGGAGAACCTGGAGGACAAAGATAATTTATCATCTGATGTGAATAAACGACCAGAACAATTAAGAAGACAATGGCCTTTGCTTGAGAAAAATCAAGCTTTTGGATCTGATACTGATATCTCTATATCCATCTCTGAGTATGATAATGATGTGACCGGACACTGTTTTGCACACTCCAGCCATAGTTTATTAGATGATGTGGATAATTCACTTAAGGAGATTCTGTGGCAGCAGAGCGGCCCTTTGGGGAACTCTTTCCAAGAAGCTCCCGCCAATAGATCTGGGGCTTTTGATAAGACTGAAACACCTGAAATGCTGTATGGCTATAATCATACTGCAGAAAACTGCAAAAGCAAGCCTGAGGATGGAGTGGCATCAAAAGAATATGAAACAGAGCAAGTTTTAAGTGCTTCTGTAGAATATGGCCAAGTACCTTCTGCTGACAGAAGGGAAAGCAAAGCATCAACAGGTTCTGTTTTTTCCACTGTGGTGCAGGAAAAACCCCATGAAGACTATATTCAGCAACATAATAAAAAAGAAGATGTTATTGATGAATCAAGTAGTCTCATTGGAGCAGTCAATAAAACAATACTGAAAGTTATACAGAGTGACAAGTTAGTTGAAACGGCAACATGGAAGAGATTACCTCATATTACAAAGTCAACAGGAATATCTGAAACAAGACCTGTAGTGCCCCCAGAGAACAGTAAATATTCATCTTTACACCTGCCTATACGTTTGGATCCTGATATATGTCAGACAAGGACCAGTGTTAAACAGGAAGATAAAAAGCCACCGTCTCCCTCTTTAGCAGCGGTTAGCAATGTTTTTAATAATTCATACCCATCATCTAATACACACAAACAGATGTCGCCTCTGCCTTCTCCTTTGTCATCATGTCTGCCCAGCCCACAGCTACACCACAGAATACTTCCCTTGCCTGCTCTTGGAGCTGAAGAGGAATCTGTATGTAGTGATGATCACAATTCAAGATATTTTGGTGCAAATCTCTTGTCAGTTAAAGACCTAGAAGCACAACTGCACCTCGGGTTTTCTGAATGTGGACATTCCGGACTTTCTATGAGACAACCAGGCCTCGATCAAAGTGCCGGTGGGGACTTTCATATTCAACAACAACAGCAACATCACTTGGATTCAGGTGAGTCATTTTAATTTTTTTAATGCTAAGATGAGATACAATCTATTGGGAACTTCTCTTTTGCAAGTCCCATTGATTCCTGCACAAGACAGACTAGTCAAAACTGCATGATCAAACATGTGCCCTTGAAGTTATGCTTATTTTCTAGTTATTGAGGGACATGTATTTGGAATGAAAATAGTATGTTAGATAATAACCAAATGCATTACATATGAATTGAATTTTTAAAATAGAAATTTTCCTATGTGTATCAATTATATTTACTTACATAGGCAATGACAATAGGTGAGGATGCAAGTGATGTGTAGATTTGTTAAACTGCAAAACATTAAGTTGATAAAATTGTTAATGTTTCTGTTGAATATGGAATTGATCAGTAATGCTTTACATTTTCTTTTAAAAACCTTTAAATATATTTCTTTGAATGCATTTTGGCTATTTTTGAAGATCTTTCATCCTTTTTAGATATTTAAACAGCAAATTGATAAAAATAATATCCTTAATTTGCCACAGTTGATACATTAGGAGTGTGATTTCTCAGGAAGCAACTTTATCTCTCAATGCTAGTATAGCAAAATGTAAAAAACAATTGTGTCTGACTATTATGCCACATTATATTTTTATTTATTTACTAATGTTTGTATTTATTAACAAAAATGTACATATTACAGGTGGATGTCTATAGCTTAAAAATATTTATGTTTCTATTTTAAGACATGCATATCATTTTTCTACGTATCTACTAGTGAGTTTCAATTCAAAGGCCGTAACCCAAAGTTTTTGCAGCTAAGCACAGAGAAAAATAGAAATCTTTAGTAAAGCAGATCTTTAAGATAATGATAGTTGTTATTTTTTCTTACCCATGTCTTCATGTGGATCAAGGCGAGAAACAATAATTAACACAACACAAGGGCCAGTCAAAAGGGCAAATAACACCAATGCATATTAAAATCTTACAATAAATACTTTAAAAACACAATTTAAAAATAATCTGGAGAGGCTTACCAGGAAAAACTGCTGATTTCAGCTCAAATATAGTCTGGAATTGACAAATCTCTCCCAGCAGGTCATTCCACGGGCTGGGGACGGCCATAGAAAATGTCCTCTGGTTAACAGAGGTACTTTTATCTCTCAATCCCTGCTCTTGGCTGATCATGTTTCTTGGATTCAAGGAGGAAGGTCTCTGATTTAAAATCTGTATCTCCCTGAATGGTTTAGCTGGCTGCAAATTTTCAGACACAATACATACAGGCTTTCTGGACTGCATGTACTGTATTACCTCTTTATAAAAATAAAGATATTCTCCTTATCATGTCTTGTCAGATTTTACATCTTGTCAGGTAAATGATGTACTGTATATTTAGGGAAGGGATAAACTAGAGCAGGAGGTCTGGAAATTCTTTTTCTGCCCCAGTGATCTTCTGGGACCCAACTGGACTTGCAAATCAAAGTAACCAGAAATTTGTTTTAACTGTCAAATAGTAGCGGTAACACTGACTTTCCAAATGCTATACCTTGAAGAGCAAAATATAATGTTTTGTTTAGTTGCTTGGCATTTGTGGTTGAACTAGATACGATGAAGTATTTGTTTCGGTTGCTAAATAGCTTGATCCTCAAAACATTTGAAATGCTAAAATGTCTTCTGTTTATTATTTATTAAAATTGTCTTGTACTTTGCACTCACCTTTACTCTGTAAAAGGTTATTTTTAAAATACAGACGGCCACTATAGACAAAAAAAAAAGTTACCATTTAAATAATGCTTTTCAAAGACATTAATGGTAAAATGGTAGAAAGAGTCATGAAAGATCATTTATTTTCTGTACAAAATGTGGCTGGGCAGGATCCAAACTTTTAAAAAAAATCAATTGGAAAAATTCAGTACAACTCCTTAGCTAAAATGTCTTGGTATTTGAATTCACAAGGCAAGACGCATTAGTGAGTCAGATGCTTTCCTTATGATGAATTAACTTGTGTGAGCAATTACTGGCACTTCCTTTCTTGTAGTTAAGCCTCAGGACTTCTAAGAATCAATACTGCAATCAGAAATTGGAATGATTGGACAGAAAAAAATGCTACATGGATAATAGTTTTGCTGTTTGGCAATAACAATTACTGTTGATTCAATATGTTCTGCTAGTCTTTTCAGTGAAGCTTTTCTAAACAGAAATTGGTTTATTTATTTGCCTAAAGGATTTTTAATCTGTCCTCACAATCTGTCCTCAGAGGTTGTGAGGATGCCTGCCATAGATGTGGGCAAAACGTCAGGACACCAGCTCTACTAGCTTTCCAGTCCTGTACCTGACTTTATATTTACCCCTCACTTCTCTAAATTTGAATTGAAGTTAAACCAAGAAAAGTGATTTACAACAGCAGTAAAAGAATAGCAAAATTAATGATTAAAAATCTTAGCAATGAAATACAAGAAAACAGTACTAGTGTAATATTAGCATCACTGTCTATCATTTAGCTAATACTCATAT
Source organism: Anolis carolinensis (assembly GCF_035594765.1). Lineage (NCBI taxonomy): Eukaryota > Metazoa > Chordata > Lepidosauria > Squamata > Anolidae > Anolis > Anolis carolinensis. The sequence continues at coordinate 316,318,888 of NC_085841.1, forward strand.
CATAGCCTACTAGCTTCCCTACTCCTTTCCGGTTCGAGTCCAGCCTATCTTTGCAATTACATTTTCTACTATGAACCTGAGCAAACCTTAAGATCTGCTGGGGAAGCTCTTCTCTTGCTCCTGCCGCGTCTCGAACACGGTTGGTGGGGACAAGGGAAAGGGCCTTCTGAGTGGTGGCCCCCCGGCTCTGGAACTCCCTCCCAAAAGAAATTAGATTAGTCCCCACTCTGGCCACATTCTGGAAAGACTTGAAAACCTGGTTATTTCCATGTGCTGACTAATTCGGCACAACTTGACAGAGTCCTTTTACCTCCACCTATACCCAGCCTCTTACTGACCCATCTTACCAATGACCTTGCAATATATTGCACATGTATAATTATTACCTTGCCCTCAATTTCTGAACATGCCCATTGTGCCCGGCTATTGGTTATTGGTTGCTGTTGAGTTTATGTTTTTATGATATTCAGAGGCGGTCCACCGGCGAGACCATTTAAGCGGCCTCTGGTGGCGCAATCATTCCATTGGTGCAGTGAGGCCGGCCTATCGGAAGGGCCGACGCAGGCTCCCGAAGGCCCAGCGCAGGCTCCGGAAGCTCATGTTGGCCCTTTCGGTGGGCCTGCCGGGCCTTCTGGAGCCCGCGTTGGCCCTTCTGGTGATCCGAGCGGGCCTTCTGGAGCCCTCATCAGCCCTTCCGGTGGGCCGGGCGGGCCTTCTGGAGCTGGGTGGGCCTTCTGGAAGCCGTCTGTTGGAAGCAAGGCAAGTGGGGCTTATTTGTCTGTGGAATGATGTCCAGGGTGGGAGAAAGAGCTCTTGTCTGTTGGGCAGGGCCGGCCCCACCATAAAGGCCAGTGACGCCGCCGCCTCGGGCGCAGGTCCCGGGGGGCGCCGTCAGGCTGGGAGGGAGGCGGGGCACCGCTCTGACGGTGCCCCGCCGCCCGACCAGTGCGCCCTGGCCTTGTGGCTCCCTCTTTCGCCGCCCGGGGAGGGGAGGAGGGATCGCCTCCTTCCCTCCCCAGGCGGCGAAGCCTGCTCCTTTCGCCGCCCGGGGAGGGGAGGAGGGATCGCCTCCTTCCCTCCCCGGGCGGCGAAGCCTGCTCCTTTCGCCGCCCGGGGAGGGGAGGAGGCGATCCCTCCTTCCCTCCCCGGGCGGCGAAGCCTGCTCCTTTCGCCGCCCGGGGAGGGGAGGAGGCGATCCCTCCTTCCCTCCCCGGGCGGCGAAGCCTGCTCCTTTCGCCGCCCGGGGAGGGGAGGAGGCGATCCCTCCTCCCCTCCCCGGGCGGCGAAGCCTGCTCCTTTCGCCGCCCGGGGAGGGGAGGAGGCGATCCCTCCTCCCCTCCCCGGGCGGCGAAGCCTGCTCCTTTCGCCGCCCGGGGAGGGGAGGAGGCGATCCCTCCTCCCCTCCCCGGGCGGCGAAGCCTCCCTCTTTCCAACCCTGGCCGCGCCTCCCACGCTGCGTGGGAGGCGGGGCCAGGGCGAATAGCATGGGAGGCGGGGCCAACCCTGGCCCCGCCTTCCACCCAGCGTGCCCTGGCCCCACCTCCCACGCAGCGCGGGAGGCGGGGCCAGGGCACGCTGGTTGGGAGGCGGGGCCAGGGCGCAGGAGGCGGGGCCGGCGGGGGGCGCTTTTCAGCGCCCCCGCTTAATATTTAAATTTATCTCCGACCGGCCCTGCTGTTGGGATGTTGTAATTGTGTGGATGTTGTAATTAATCACCTTGATTAGCATTTAATAGCCCTGTGGCTTCAAGGCCTGGCTTCCTCTTGCCTGGGAGAATCTTTTTTTGTGAGGTGTTAGCTGTCCCTGATTTCTTCCTGTCTGGATTTCCTCTGAGTGTTGTTCTTTATTTAGGCTTTTCCTTAATCCCTCCTTATTATCCAAAATTTTCGCTTATCCAACACTTTTATTTTTCAGTGATTGGTTTTGGGGGAGGGGGCGCCAAAATTTCTGTTTGCCTATACTTGAAAATTACCTTGGACCTGCTCTGATGATATTTTATATTTTTATGTATTAATTCATTGTAATTGAAATTTATCTTATGTTGATGTATTTAATTGTTGCATTACTGGGCTTGGTCCCCATGTTAGCCACCATGAGTCGCTTTGGGAAGATGAGGTGGGATATAATAAAGTTGTTGTTGTTGTTGTTGTTTCCTTGTACAATTCCCTGCCTGCTTCCACTGTCATTCCAGCTCCTTGCACCCATCCCACCTTGTCCTTGAATTACTTTCTTTTCACCGTAAGGCCTGTTCTTAGTATTTTCCTTGCTTCTAGACAGACTTCCCTTCTTTCCATTGCTTCATCATGCCGAAACTGGCCTCTTAGCCTTTTGTTTCTTCGCTCCTAACTGCTTTGTACCGACAGTCACATATAGAAGAGCAAAATCTGGCCTATAAAGTGGTCAGTGGTTTTATGTTCTTATAAATTAACACAATACTGTTAGTCTCAAAAAAAAAAGATAGAGAAAAGAATGCTTCATAAAATATCAGGAATGATTTCTGCAGGAAGCATTGAGACTTGAGTGATCAAAGTTGCATTTGTAAGCTTAAGAAGAAAAGTTGCCATGTTGCTTAAGGCAATGCCCTGTTTTCACCCCACTACCCCGTTTCAACAAACACTTCTAACAACTGCTAGAACACGAAATTGGATCTTTGGACAGAAAAGAAAAAAGCAAGCCTAATAAGAGGCACTCAGTCAGAAAGTCTTGTGACCAGGTCTAATGTGATGCTTTTAGAAAAATCAGTTTATTAAACAAAAAGGCCTTTCTATAAGCTTGTTGAAAAGAAGACAGCTGATATGCTGTTTGTTGATGTGTTCTGAATAAGATACAGTACTGTGAGAAAATGTTACCAGTTTTGGTTTTCCAACAAGACATTAGGTACTGATGTCTTTGTAGGTTCCCAATAAAAACCAATCTTGTTGAGGGAGGCAGATAATAGATATATGCTCACAGTTTATTGTCAAGATGAAAAATCAACAATTTTAAAATGATGAGTTAAAAAATACATATCAGTGACAAAATGTTAACTGAACAAATTGCTAGATCCCATTCTTCAGAACAGCCTTCCTTGTCCTTCGAGCTTTTTAGCATTGCATTACAAATCCCATCATCCTAAACCATTAGACAAGTTGCAGGATTTGTAATCCAATAAATCTAGAATAGTGCTAGAGCAGTGGTTCTCAACCTGTGGGTCCCCAGATGTTTTGGCCTTCAACTCCCAGAAATCCTAACAGCTGGTAAACTGGCTGGGATTTCTGGGAGTTGTAGGCCAAAACACCTGGGGACCCAACATGTTGAGAACCACTGTGCTAGAGTGTGGTAGGCAATTAAAACAGTAAATGAGGCACTATTGAAGAAGTCAATAATAAAATGTGCCACTAGGGGACAACAGTGATCACCAAAGCCTTTGAACCTCACCAATGCAACCCAAAGATTGTTATTTATAGATTTAAAAAGTTTAAAATCTTTTACATCTGTTTTTAACTTATTATATTGTTGACTGTTTCTAAAAGAGGTTTCTTTTAATGCTATTCTAAGGCTTCTTGAGATCTCTTGATACAGGATGGTGTGTGTGTGTATTTGTGTATGTGTATCTCAAAACATGCCATTCTCTATAAATCACAAGGTTTCTTTAAAAGCTATTTAACAATCAACAATAGCATAAGAAAATTCAAATTTACCAAGCATTAACAGACCATTCATTTCCCTATTGCTGATTCTCCTCATTCGTAAATTTATGTTTTCAACTTAATATTTCAAGCTTTGGAAACTCACTATAGAGCTGTATTTGTTGCCAAATTTCTGCAGGAACAGCAGACACAAATCCATCACTGTTTGTTTCTGAATTTGGGTAGCAACAGTGGTCTGATGATGGAACATCTAATGATGTTATAGTTTTTGAAGGATCAAGTGTCTTCTGATCCCAGGAAGTTTTCCACTCCTGGTTTAGTTAATAATTTGAAACAGGTTTGAAGCTGGTAAAGCTCATAAGTAACTAACTGGGGAATTTCAGTAAGAGCCATATTCTTGTAATAAAATGCAATTGCTTCTACTGAAAATATTTATACACAGACATATCTGAACAATTATAATGATTTAGGTTAGAGTTTTAACTGCTATGACCACTAATAATTATTGAATAGTTTTATTAATGCTATCTCATTATTAATCACCTACATACTTGGCTTAACAGTCTTTCTTGAATAGCAAGATGTGAGAATTACACCGAGAAGTAATTTAAATTTAAATCTGTGTGCTAGAGCTCTAAATCTTGTTAACTTTGAACACAGGAAGTCAGTGGGCTGGATAAAGATTTTATGGAAAGTGACTTTAACTGCCCTTGTTCTTTTGGGGCAATTTATTCTCCATGCTGATAGAAAATGTGTTGAAGTGCAACTAATTAGTCACTTTTGGTGGCAGGAAGGCACATAGTTCAGAAGGTGAAATAACGTTTGACTTCAGTTTTGTATGAATAAGGGAATGTGAATAAACATTTAGCAAATCTGCTGTGACAAAGAGATATAGAAATGGATTTTAACAGAGAGAGCGTTTTCACATTGACATTCACGGAAAACAAAATCCTGTCTATGCAGTTTTCCATCACTGGAATAAGGTAAAGGTTTCCCCCTGACATTAAGTCTAATTGTGTCTGACTCTGAGGGGTGGTGCTCATCTCCACTCTAAACCAAAGAGCTGGTGTTGTCTGTAGACCCCTCCAAGGTCATGTGGCTGGCATGACTGCATGGAGTGCCGTTACCTTCCCGCCGAAGCGGTACCTATTGATCTACTCACATTTTGCATGTTTTCGAACTGCTAGGTTGGCAGAAGCTGGGGCTCATTCTGCTCCAAACTGCTGACCCTGTGCCACTGGGGGCTCCCTGGAATAATAATTTAAAATGTCAGTCCCATTTTGGATTATCTATTCAGGTTTGCAATAAAATTTGTCTCCCACTAGGTACTTTTTTGCTCTACACTGGATAGCAGACTGCATTCCACAATTTTCTGAAGAACCTTGTGGGTCCCCAGGTGTTTTGACCTACAATTCCCAGAAATCCCAGCCAGTTTACCAGTTGTTAGGATTTCTGGGAGTTGAAGGCCAAAACATCTGGGAACCCACAGGTTGAGAACCACTGCTGTAGTATATCCTTGTAATCACAAACCTCTGGAATGTTTCTGTGAACATCCCTACAGTGATTTCAATGGGGTTAGTCCCAAGGAAGTATATAGGATTGCAGCCTAAAATGAAGACAGGTGGACCTTACTGTGAACATTGCAATGAATTCAAACTGTCCTAGTTAGATAATTTGGGGTTTTTTTAAAAGCTGCATTCAAAATAGATGATCAGACTGTTCCTATGTGTAGTGTTCCTCTACATGTGATGCGAGATTACTTTAGTTGCATGAAAACATTTATTAATGCAGACTTAAATGAATCATGGGATTCTGGTGAGTGACATTAAGATTTTTGTTTTATCTTTAGTAAAGTAGCTGGAATGACAGACTGGCCTTCTGGTACTTAGGAGAGAGTAGTATTTTGCTTACATCTATATATTTCATGTCAGGACAAAATAATCTTGTGAACGTTTGATCTCATAATGAACTTACTTCTTTTTCTTAGTTCTTGAACTTTCAAAAGTGACAGTAATGCCTTTCTGAACAATGTGGAATAATTGCAGTGCAGGGCAGATGAATGAACCAAATGACAAAAAATGTTCCAAGGGATCTGAGCAGGCTGGGTTTTTTGAGGGCAATTTAAAGTCTAAAAAATTGTTTAGTTATGACAGAATTTATTAATGCCAGAAAAAGGCATTGCATAATCATTTCTGCTCCTCAATTGCATAATGTTTTCTGCTTCCTCATCCCAACTGAAATTGTGAAATTATGAAGGACAAATAAAAGTGAAATGCTGTTTTTTAAAAAGATTTCCCAAGAAGTGAGTAGCATGCCAACAAGTGCAAAACTGAAACATAGCTCCTTGGAAGTAATGTATGGTCCTGGGCATCCTCTTCAGATGATGTTGTAATGACTGCCAAAGCCCAAACAGGTTGTTATGTGTGGGTACAAAGAAATTCTTACTCTTCTCACTAATAATAATAATAATCATAATCATAATAATAACTTTATTCTTCTATCCCGCCACCATCTCCCCGGAGAGACTCGCGGCGGCTAATATGGGACAAAGGCCCGAAAGCAGTAACAAAGTATAACAAATAAAAACATATTACAATGAATAAAAACACAGTAAAATTGACATTGTGCAAGAACAATACAATAGAGATAAGAACTCATTTAAAACATAAAACGAATAAAAGGAATATAATCTAATGGACCACCAGCTTGATGGAAGGGGAACTAAACCATGCATAGTTCTTCAAATGAGTACTATTTAAGATACCTGATGAAGGAGACTAGCAGAGTTTCCCTCCAGTGTGCCAGAGCACCATTGTATTTGTGCCACTGACTACAACTGTTTATTTCTTTCTCTACAGATTGGCATTCAATAGTTCATGGACTGATATTTGTCCCTACAGTCAAATTATGCTCCAGATTAGCCCTGGAGTTACTATAATGGCACCCGCACACTGGGCTAAATCTTCTGTGACACCACACAGGTATCCAGCATGACTGAGACTGCATCAGTGCTGCTGGCACGTCCCCTTGTGTTTATGTTACTGTAACTGCTGTCTTGCTAGCCAAGGAGTTCCCTGTGAGAGTGGATACTATAGTCACATCTGCTGGGGCCATAATGGGGCATCCTTGCAATCAAAAAGAAGGGGGGTGGGGGTAGGAATGGTTCTTGCACAGAGTTCCTTGGCCTGTGAGGCAGAGACCACTGTGAAATCAGGACAACCCACCCCCTTCGCTGTGCAGGAAAAAGCTGATGGTGTTGGTGTTTGTGAAGACTGTGGATCAGGCTGAATGAAACTCACTCCAGCTCTCCACATGTCCGCAAATCCCCAGATTACTACAGTTTCCTGCAAAGTTCTGGATTCTTGCCAGAAGTCGTCATGTGTTATAACTGCTAGTGCTGGCCTCAGAGTGAACAGATGTATTTTTACTCGTATAGACTACCCTCGGGTTTGTATTTTGGGTACATTGTTGGATTCTGTCCTAAAAAGCCACATTGAATATAAATAGACATAGCAACAACAACTACAATAAGTGATAGCCAAGCTATAGAATCATAGATATATAAAGTTGGGAAAGACCTCAAGGCCATCCAGTCCAACCACCCACTATGATAGTGGTTCTCAACTTGGGGTCCCTAGATGTTTTTGGCCTTCAACTCCTAGAAATCCTAACAGCTGGTAAACTAGCTGGGACTTCTGGGAGTTGTGGGCCAAAAACATCTGGGGACCCCAGGTTGAGACCCACTGCATGATGAAGTACATGGCATAGCTGAAAAATGCTTTTGCATAGCTAGGGCTAGTGAACTTTATGCACCCTTTTCTAAAAATGTGTGATCTGGACATGATGACACTGAAACATGCCTTAATTATGTCTCATTGTAATTATGTGGCTATTTCAGGGATATTTAGAAATAGCCACTGGCTTAGAATGAGGCAGCCATACCATTAACCAGCCATGGTAATAGGGAGCATATGACTTCTGTGCTACAATAGTGTTTCATTGGCTGCTATTGCTTTTCAGGATATAGTTCAGACTGTTGGTGATGGTTTACAAAAGTGTAAAGAATTTGGCACTATGTCACCTAAAGTGTTCTGTGCTCTTATAAAAGACCCACAGGAGATGGTCTTCTTTCTATCCCAATAGCATCTCAAGAAGTGGTTCTTACACTGTGGTCCTCTAAATGAAGCCACAACCAAAGGCTGATTGGTCCAAAGGCTGATTTGGCCATTGGTCAAGGATCCTGGGAGCTGAAATCTAAAACATTTGGATCAATATTTGAGAACAACTGCTCTAAAGCACATTTGACAGGAGTTTGAAATAGTTTCATGGTTACTTCTCTGAGGTTTGGAATTCTTTGCAAATAGAGGCCCAGCTACCTCAGTCTCTGAATGGCTTGTTCTGGTAGGTAAAAACAGTGCCTTGGACTATAAACCGAATTATGGTTATCTTGAAACTGGTGGGTTATTGTGTACTTATCTTCTCACTCTTTACGTATGTTGAACTTTGTATTGTATTCTCTTGTTTTTCTTTGCATTTGGTGGAAAAGCAAGAAGCAAATGTATGTCCTGCTGCTATTGCTGCTACTGTCGTAATTGAAAGCATCATGTGATCATAGGAAGTGTATGCTTATAGCAGAACTCCTAATGTCATACTTCTTTATCCTGTTTTTACTTCTGCTGGTGATTTTGTTTTGTTGTGCTGTCATTTCCTATTATACATGCAGTAATAGTATCTATGGGATGATGCTAAACAGTCTCAAAATTATTGTTAGTACATAGCAAGAAAAAAGCCTTAATTGCTCTTGATATGTTACAGAGATTTATTCAAGACTCTTTAGGACAAAAAAGAATTTTCTTGGCAGGGAGCCATGGTTACCTTGCCAGCTAATCCATTTGGAAATGATTAGCCTTCTGATCTTCTTCAGAAGCTGGAACTGTATCCCACATTTCCTAATTAGCAATATGTGGTGTTACTACTTTTCCTGTTTAAAAATGGGGAAGAGGTGTATATTATTACTTCCATATAGCTAGAATTACTCATAAAGAAAAGGTAAGGGACAGTGCATACTAAGTACAGTATAATAGAGAACAAAAATGGCTTTAGTGGATAAACTATTAAAAAAGTATTTATTGATCATGTCTCAGCTCATCAGCACTTCCGAGGCAATGTATAATAGATAAAAATATTACAGCAAATCCTTGGAATTCATTGGGGTTTGGAATAGCTTTACAGGGCAAATGAACAGAAATAAATCTTCAGGACCAGTGTCTGACATCTGTTGTTGAACTGATATACTGGTAATGAGTTGAACTGAGTGCTTTTCTTACTTTAAAAAAAATGATTTAGAGTGCATCCCAACAGATTGAAACGACCAGAAAGTCCAGTACTTTGTTTTTGTTCTTTCTGTTGTTATTGTGGAGAGCCACTCTTCTAAGTTATCACATAATATTTTTATCAGCTTCCAGTACAAGATTTTCTATAACAGGTGCCCAGGTTGGTTTAGTTCAACCCAGCAATCAAATCAGAAAGAGCAGGCACAAAATCTGGAATTGTTTGATCAGTCTGTACGTAACCTTAAAGCACAACTTGTGAATAGTAAGATCCAGAATTAGATAGACTAAGCCTCCTGGGGTTACAAATAGGCTTTTAGCACCTCACTTTCCAAGTAAGGTCTAATTAATGCTTAATAATTAGGATGGTTATTGTTATGGTGTGCCTTCATGTTGTTTCAGATTTAAGACTACCCTGTCACAGAGTTTTCTTGTCAAGATTTATTCAAAGGGCATTTGCCTTTGTCTACCTCTGAGGTCGATACAGTGTGACTTACTGAAAGTCACCCAGTGGGTTCAGAGCCAAAGTTCAAGGTTAAAACTACTATACCATACTTTCTAATTTCTTTGCAAGCAGCAGGGGTGGGTGATGGGTGGGTGGCTGGGGAAAGTGGCAGGCGGGCAGTGGGAGGTGGTGGCGATGCTTGGTGGGCCACACCAATGGCTTGTGCAGGCTACATGTGGTGCAGTCCTGCCTTTAAGGATCATCTACAAAACTCTGTACCATGTATGGCACTAGCCTAGCAATGATCTGAATACTCAATTTCTCTAGCTTAATCCTGTGAACAGCTCCTTCCTATTAAAATAAAAAAGAATGCATTTCTTAGTCACAAATTTGTGCACAGGCCACTTGAAACCCATCGATGTCAATCTGTTCTCAGCAGTGCAGCTATGCACAGCATTGCAGCTAGAGGCTTAATATACAAGTTTTAGTCTCAGTTTACAGTAGGCTCATAGAGTAACTGGAACTCACATAGGTTTTTGTGAACAGTGATCTATTATCTCCTGTTGACGTAGGCATAATATGTGTTGTTTTTTAAATAAACCAATGCTGTGGGTGTCTGGATGACATGCAGCTTTTTAAAAAATGTTTGGATCTATAATCATGGTCCTTACAATAGTCTGAAGGACATTCAAGGATATTTGCATATACTTTGGGATTGTGTGTATGAAATTCAAGCATGTTGCATTATAATTAAATACAGAACTAACTAAATAACTACTGCATCTGACTCTAGAGTACTTTGCCAATGAAGTTCCCATCCTGTTGTCTTCCCATGAGTTGGCAAAGTTCTTTTTTATCCAAATTGCCTTTTGACAAATGATTTCATGTGTTGTACAATGAGCTTTTAGCTGAATGTGTATTGTGTTTTCCTTCATTGGTATATTTTAATTCTTAACCGTTTATAGTACTTTATGTGTATTTTCAGTCTTTTGTTGATTTTATTTTTCTTTTGTTTTTGTTCCATTTAACTGTCAGCTGCCTCAAGTCACACTCATGGGAGAAAGATGGACTATAAATAGAACAAATAAATACTGCAAAAGCATCGGCTAGCATGCATTAAACTGACGTCACACATTAATCACTAGAGAATTTTAATTACTTTAGGTCAACTCAGTCATAATACTTTACAGTTGAGGCAGTTCAAATACTAATTAAATACATGGCTCTTAATGCCTTTAGGAGCAGAATGGAGGTGGTAGATTTTGGAAGTCAGTGATAATAGTGCCATTCAGTACACATTTTTCTTTGGCCTGTGTAAACTGGCAAGAACTGGAATTGTTCATAGGAAGGGTAAGTGCTTTATACATGCATCAGTTCTCATAGGATGCAGGAAACCTGTTTACAGGGAATATTGCAATTTCCTAGACATGAAGATACAAAGGCATGGAGTTTACTTTCTTTGCTCTTAACACAGAAAGAGATGTTGTAAACCCAAACACCCCTCCCCCCACCGCCACCACCCACTTCATGATGATTCAACGATAATTTGCTGGATGTGGTGAATATGGATTCAGATGAAGGTTAGTCATGAAAGTATTAATGCATTTGGCAACTCCCTGAGAGTTTGTCAGCTGGGAATAAAAGGCTACCACCTTGCAGGATGGTAGGCAATATGAATAATATAAGAGAGTGTCATCCTCACCATCAATCTTAAAATGGGCCATGAGTCCGAAATAAATCTATAATGCTGAGTCTTTGCCATGTAACTACCCATAACTGGTTTTCCTAAGGCTTTATTAGTTTGTTACAAAGAAAGAAGAGCTATTTCAGTGTAAACATCCATTTGAGATCAAGGGCTAAGAAACAGATTTGGGTGTCAGCTTGGTTTGGGAATTAAAAGTCTGTGTTTTACTGTGATGACTCAGCGCCCTGTTCCAAAGAAGGATGTGGGGAGGGAAGTGTTCAGTCATAATAACATATGTTTTAATTCAAGCTAGTTAAAACTTATCCTCCGAGGAGAGATGAGCTCTTTCCCAAGTGTTTTCCATTCAAGAGAGGAGGAGCAGCTAAAAAGATATTTGCAATGGAGGAAATGTCATTCCTTTTTGCGGAGAAATGCCATGTGTTCCTGTAGCATCATAAAGAATCCGGGGAGCCACAAGGGTAACCTTACATTAGCAGGTAAGCTGCTCTAGCTGAGTAGAGTATAATTGAAAGAGCTAGCCAGCTAACCTTTTAATATAATACAAGCTCAGATTCTAATGCAAGTAATGGGAAGTAAAGAGAAGGTATCCATAGAAGCAGGACAGGTTGTAAGGTACTTCCTGATCCGAATTAATTTTTTTCTGTAAACTGGAGAAATTCAGGTGATGTGTGCCTCTCATAAGCAATTAGCATGTTCCCTGTCTATAATACCCAAGAGTCAAACACATCTAAAAGGAACATTCAGAGATACAATGACACTCACTAAAAGAAGTAGCAAGGGCATTGTATTTCTGCAAATTTATTCTGTTAAATCTGTTTTGCAGCTTGGGTATTATGACCATGAAACAACTTCATAATAGAAGGAAGACATTGCCCCCTTGAGCTTTTCCAGTTTTCAGAACAAAATAATTGGAGTCATATTACAACAATTTCCCACAACTTGCTTCCTGGTGCATGTGGAAGTTAGCATGTGTGAACATTTCACACATCTGCATTAAACAGAATGAAGAGAATAGCAGTTTATGTCTTCCACTTTGGTCCTTAAGGTTAGTAACATTTTTTGAAGTTGGGCAGGCCTCATACGGTCAGCAATGAAAGGAAATTATATTTTCTCCATCGCCACACACACAAAGTCTGGTTTTGCTAGTGTTCTAAGAGGGTCAGTGGTGTTTATAATTAGATGTATTTTAAAAACCGCTTCTCTGCATATAAACCAACCTGAGCATTGCTATCTGTGGAGAGGGCCCTCCTCTCAGTCCCACTTCTGTCTCAAACATGGCTGGTGGGAACGAGAGGGGGGGCCTTCTTTGTGAACTCCCTCCCAAAAGAACTGAAAACTGTCCTTCCCTCTTCTCCTTTAAGAAGGTGTTAAAAACATACTTGTGTACTCAAGCGTATGGGGAGGAGGAGGATTAGTGCTTTATTTTAAATTTTGATCCAGCTCATGGAGACTTTCCTTTGTCCGAATGGCCCATTGCTAACTGTATGATATCTTTTAATTGTGTTAATTACTTCTGACCATTACTAGAGTCATTAGAGAAATGTGTCCCAATATATTTAATTTTTTTCACCTGTTATTTTGAATTGTTTTATAAGTATATCCTGATATATTTGATTGTTTATTATTTGAATTTGCTTTTGTGTATGTTTCTCAGGCACTGAATGTTTGCCAATCTTTCTCTTGTACACCACTGTGAGTCCCTTGCAGGATATAGGGCAGTATAGAAATAAAGATGATGATGATGGTTATTATTATTACAGTAGAGTCTCACTTATCCAACGTAAACGGGCCGGCAGAACGTTGGATAAGCGAATATGTTGGATAATAAGGAGGGGTTAAATAAAAGCCTATTAAACATCAAATTACATTATGATTTTACAAATTAAGCACCAAAACATCATGTTAGACAACAAATCCTCAGAAAAAGCAGTTCAATACATGGTAATGTTATGTAGTAATTACTGTATTTATTAATTTAGCACCAAAACATCATGTTTTATAACAAATCCACAGAAAAAGCAGTTCAATAAATAGGGCCTCTGGAAGTGTAAGGAGTCAGATATGGAGAAATAAAGCAGCATTAACTCAACAGTTTTTCTTCAGGTTCAGTCCTACTTTGTGAGCATACTGTAGTTTTAATCTCATCTTCTTTCCCACTGCCCTGGAGTACTTGAGTGCTTAGGATATGAATGCCTGACCATAAACCAAAATAAAGGACAGGTATTATTTCTCTAAGAGGGAAAGAAGCAATATTATGTGAACACTAGAGTGAAAACAGCCATCCCTTCCTATAAGATGAATGCAAGAATGTTTTGTAGCTCATTCAGGGCTCTCACCATTTCCTGTTCAGCGCCTGGCAAATGGAGCAGCCGACTAAGTGTTGCTGCTTAGAGAAGTTTCTCTATGCAGTAACATGCAGAGCCCCCCCCCCCCGCCCCCCTCCTCCTCCTGGCGAGTGGAGTAGCTGGCTGCGTGTTGCTTGGCAACAACATGCAGATGGCCTTCCACTCCTCCCAGCGACTGGGGAAGCCAAGTGTTGCTGTTTAGAGAAGTTTCTCTAAGCAGCAACATGCAGAAGGCCCCCCGCTCCCCCCAGCGAGCAGAGCAGCTGATTGAGTATCAGCAACATGCAGAGGTCCTCCCGCCCTTCCCGACGAGTGGAGAAGCCCGCTGCATTTTGCCAGGAAGGGCGAGACGCGGCAGTGCAGGCTGGATGCTCCAATGGGAGAGGCCTGCTGTGCTAGAGCAACCACTGAGCTGACTTGCGTCAGATAATACGGTACGTCGGATAAGCGGAAGTCGGATAAGCGGGACTCTACTGTATTAGTATTTTCAGAACAATATTAAGTATGGAAATTCAGCCCAATGTACCAAAAGAAAAATGCTGAATACAAGTTTAAAACATCAGCTCTCTGGATAACGTTTGAATAAGCTCCTTCTGCAAGCAGAAGGATTTGAAATAGAAGCTATTGAGTAACACCTCTTATAGTCTATAGAAAAATGAGTAATTTGTATAATATTTTAAAACTGTGAAGAATATGTAGAAAAAAAACTTAGTACAATAAATACTTCAAATATTTTGATGTACAGTATACAGGAAAGCATCACTTGGTGAGAAAATGTAAGAAAAGTACAGGCTGAGCATCCCATGCCTGGAATTCCAAAATCTAATTGACTCCAAAATCTAGAATTCTCCACCTGTGTAGCTGAAATAGGAATAACATTGCTTTCCTAAGGTTCATTGCATACAAATGTTATTTTATGCACAAAAGAGAAGGCTGAGAAGAGACATGATAGCCATGAATAAATATGTAAGGGAAAGTCATAGGGAGGAGGGAGCAGACTTGTTTTCTGCTGCCCTGGAGACTAGGATGCGGGACAACGGCTATAAACTACAGGAAAGGAGATTCCACTTGAACATTAGGAAGAACTTCTTCACTGTGAGAGCTGTTCAGCAGTGGAACTCTCTCCCCCGGACTGTGGTGGAGGCCCTTCTTTGGAGGCTTTTAAGCAGAGGCTGGATGGCCATCTGTCGGGGTGCCTTGAATGCGATTTTTCTGCTTATTGGCAGGGGGTTGGACTGGATGGCCCAGGAGGTCTCTTCCAATGCTTTGATTCTATGGTTACAAATAATGTGTAAAGTTACCTTCAGACATTGTGTATAAGGTGTATATGAAGCAGAAATGAATTTCACAATTTGACTTCTGTCTGATTTCCAAGGTACCTATATGGAAATACAAGTATCCCAAAATCCAAAAACACTCAGAACACTTGTGATTTTGAATAAGGGGCCTGCTCAACCTGTATAATGGAAAGAAAGAAATTCTCAATTTAACTACACCACTGTTATTCAGACTTGTGTTCCCTGGACTGGTGCCAGTCCACTAGGCATTGCCTTTAGGTAACTAGTAAGTTTCTATGAAAGAAAGAAAGAAAGAAAGAAAGAAAGAAAGAAAGAAAGAAAGAAAGAAAGAAAGAAAGAAAGAAAGAAAGAAAGGGAAAGGGAAAGGGAAAGGGAAAGGGAAAGGGAAAGGGAATGGGAATGGGAATGGGAATGGGAATGGGAATGGGAATGAGGAAATATTGGGGGGGGGGGAGTTGCTAGTCTCCCACATCAGATAGTTTGAGAGTTATTGACTACACATTTTTTTGTTTTTGCCTGAATACATCTGTTTTGTTTGAGAGGATGCTACCTTTGCAGATGACTGATTATTTTCAGGTTGGGTATATGCTCTTTAAATTGTGTCTATCTATAATACAATACACTTCTGTTTAACTAGCTCTTTAATAATAGCTTTGTTTCTACTGGGGAGTCTCCTTACAACTATAGCACAATACCAGTAAAACTGGTTTTCTTTTTCTTTTATATTAAATAGAGCCGAGGTTTGTTAAAACTATTTTGATTCAAAACCTTCAGTGTCATTATTGTCAATAAGGAAGACAGACACATGCTTATTTCCCATTCAAGCCAACCTTCTCCATATAATTATTGGCATAGACCACATTATGATTTCAGCATCGTTTTCACATGGTAGGTGCTCCATTCAAATTTCTCACTTGTCCTTTCTCCACGTACATGCATAAAGATATAGTTAAGTCAGCTCCAGTATTAGTCCAGGTGACTCACTTGTATAAATATCTGGCACCTTCC
The DNA here is from genome assembly GCF_035594765.1 of Anolis carolinensis. Taxonomy (NCBI): domain Eukaryota; kingdom Metazoa; phylum Chordata; class Lepidosauria; order Squamata; family Anolidae; genus Anolis; species Anolis carolinensis. The sequence goes on from NC_085841.1 coordinate 316,334,648, forward strand.
CCTTTTTCTGCCCCTCGGTGGCTCCCCAAACGTAGATTTTAAAACTGCTGGAAGGAACCATTGAGACTTCTTCAACTTAGGTGCATCTGGTCATCAAACCACTGCATACTACCTACAGGTAAACAAAAATAATAACTTGCATTGTTTAACATAATACATAATTTAATCTATTAGACAGAGGATATTGTATGCTACCAATCAAAATACAGTTCTGCCATGCCCTATTGGTCTGAACATACCTGAACTCATCATATTTAGTAAGCTACTCAGGTTGAGGCTAGTTACTACTTAGATGGGACACTCCTCGGATTTTCAAGGACAAAGAAACAATCCTGCCTGAAATACTGGGGAACTACAGCCAGACAGAATTAACTGGAATTGATGGATGAATGGCCCGGCTCAGGAAAGGTTAGCTTCCTGTATTATATAGCTATTTTCTCCTGAGCAGATTGCTTTTTGAGGATATAAAAAGTCAGCAGAGCTATAAGAAAAATCTAATATCTGAAAGTTTTGTAAAATTTCATAAATGGAGCAGAGTAAAATGTGTTTATTTCTTTATTGGATTTTATATCCCATGTTATATGTCATCAGTTTAATTAATCTAATCCTCCTCTTCTCCATATGCTAGGTCTTCAGTTGTTTTTTGAAGGAGAGGAGGGAGGGGGCCAGCTTTATTTCTTTAGGGAGGGACTTCCAGAGGTGGGAGGCGACCACGGAGAAGGCCCTCAGTACTTGAGATGGGGGTGGGACTGAGAGCAGGGCTGGTTTGTAAGAGGAGATGCGTTCAGTCAAATAGCCTGGACCCAAGCCGTTTAGGGCTTTCAAGGTAATGACCAGCACTTTGTATTTAGCCCAGAAGCAGACCGGCATCCTCTGATTGATCATTTTGTGGAAATCTATTATGAGAAATCTCAAAACATGTGATCCTTTTTATGTTCTCATTCACTTGTGAAAGCAAGACGGGTCTGTAAGTTTCTTTGGTCTCTTTAGGTGACATCGTTGGTTCTGTTTTGAACAAAAACCTACCATATTCTCCCCATCGCTAATGTACTGTTCAGCGTGGGGCCATTACGGTTTCTTCAGAGAGTAAAATGATTGTGGTTTGCTAAAAGGACAAATGGCTGGCTCTTAATGAAAATGAATACATATTTATCAAATTACAGTGTAATTCATATGAAGTATGATTCAGTATAGGTTAACTACCATAAAGACAACCATCACATGCAAACTCAGAAGTAAGTACCACTGAATGGAATTAGACTTTTTTCTGTGTAGAGATGCAGTGGATGATTCTTCGTGTCCCCTTAATTAAAATAGGAACCTTTTTTTGTGTTTATGTTTAAACAGGGTGGGAATTATGTAGTTCTCCAGATCTTGTTCAGCCTGCTTCTCAAGCATTTCTGGCTATAGCTGGTTAGGACTTCTGGGATTTGTAGACCCAGAAAAATATGGAAGGCATCATGATTCCTCCTCTCGTGATTAGAAATGTCAATTTTCAAGTCCTCCACTCTTCCAGAATCTTGCTCTTTGCTCTTGATAATGTTTATGCATTGTGCTTAAGAGAATGCTATTCATTTTTCCAAGTAGAATTATTTGATGACTGAGCTGTGCTTATTTTATTAATCAGTCCTCCTACTCATACCAGTGATTCCATAAATCAAATCCATAGTCGCTCTTTTCTTCCCTCCATCTGTCATGAAAAACTTTCAATTTCTATTCCTCAAATGGTAGCTTGAACTGATGGACTTCATTTATTGCAATTATATTGTCTGCAAGGGATTGTTGCACGTTTCGAACTCCAGAGGGCACTAGATCTTGTTTCATTTTAGGAAACAAGAATCAGCTTAATAACTATTTTTCTAATTTTGCTCTTTTATTTAATCCGACTTCTGCTCCCAAAGAGATTATTAGAATTCATTGTGTGGGGTATTAAAGTGTGGGGTATTAAAGATTAAAGATTATTGTGTGGGGTATTAAAGAAACCTTCTAGTACATTCTTCTGCGTGTTTGTCAACACCCAGGTTAATTCTACAACATCTGTAGCTAAACATGGTTCTGATCTCTTTCCTTTGCTTTCTAGTGAAAAAAAGTGAACAGTTTGGAGATGCTTAACCAGGTTGTATGCCTGCTCTGTATTCCCTTGCATTTTGCTTTCCTGTTTTGTTTGCACGGGAGTATTAGAAGAGCAATACCTACCCAATAGCCAACCAGATGCCTAAAGGGAAGTGCACTGTGGGCAGTCGCTTTCTACCAAATGCAGACACAGGTTTTCTCAGTCCACACCAAGCATCAGCCACACTATTGATTCAGTTAGGTGCTGAATGAATCATTCAACACGAGTGGTTACAGCTGAATGTCAAAATCAAATCTCAGACTAATTTTGCCTGTGTAGTGTTGATGCTCACATGACTTGCTCAGCTTGTGGCAGTGCCGTTAAAAATAATTACAAATTATGAAGAGCTACCGGTTCAAAAGCTATGTGAATGGGTATTTTTGGAAGAATATCTCAGCTGTTTATAGTGCATATTTTCAAAAACAGGTTTAAATTAGGTTTTGAAATTAAAAGAAAATATCATACAATGGAAACATAGAGCCATTCAGACATTTTAATGCCTAAATAGGTCAAGTAAAACCTTAATTATGCAGAAAATGTTTGGGTTTTAGTAGTATGTCTTATGGTATTCTCTATTTTTTGTTTATATTCCCTGTTGGCTGCGCTTTAAAACTGAACATTTCCAGGTCTTTACGTGCTTTAGAATTGGCACCCACTACTATAGTGTTATATCAAAGCAGGACAAAGAATGGTCACGGGGAATAACATTCATCACTATATGTTGAAACACAATTGCCTTACATTGTCATTATTGCAGTGCTATCAGGATTAAATTGTTATTTTTGCAATTGAATAAGATGATGCAACTGTAAATCTCTGATCCTTTGCTTTCTGATGGTTATTGTCAATCTGGGGAAAATGTACTGTACACATTTATGTATTCAAAATCCTTACAGCAACCCAGACAAAAATGTTAAGGCAGAAACAAATTTTGTACTGCAGCAATATATATTTTAGTTATAAAAGTAACTAGAGTTTATAGGGCTCTTAACTCCCAATAGTCAACCAATAAATCTTTGCCTCGGTGTGTGGTGGAAGCTTCTTCCTTGTGTGTATTGTACACACACCTTTAAACAGAGGTTGGATGTCCATCTGTCGGGGGTCCTTTGATTGTACTTTTCCTACATAGTAGGGGGTTGGACTAGATGGACCATTTAGTATCTTCCAACTCTATTATTCTATGAAATTATTGCTTCTGCCCTAAGAATTTTACCTGCCACACGTAAAACCAATTACAAGAGTGATTTAAAACTGACATTGTTTTGGCTATAGATTCCAGAAACCATATATTAAATCTATATCTGTTCTGACTAGATCCACTAATATCAATTGGGATTATATTAATCCCAAATTAGAAGTAAAAAGGGTTGGATTTTTGTTGGTTTATAAATTTGAGCTTGTTTGTATTCACATCACCAATAATATCAGATTAAGATGTCACATTAAGCTTCCCCTTTCCTAGTTAGTTTTTCCACTCATGTAAATGTAAGAAGATAATGGAAGCAAATAAATTGTATATGTTGGCATATTGTTTGTTCCCTTCCTGGTTTATTAAGCAATAATGTTTGGCCTAAGTGACATGTGAACACTACCAGTAATTTGTTTAGTGCTACCTTCTGAGTTCCAAAGTTGACTAAAGATTTGTATCTCCATCTAGTAGTAACTCTCTTCTATCCTGGCAGTCTATTTTGAAATGGCTTTTTGTTTTATTGTCATTAAGAACTGGAAATACTGAATTACTTCTACACAAATTCAGATGTAATGAAACGTCATTGGCATGTTCTTTCATTGGCCAATGCAGAGGTTTTGGGGATCAGACAGGACATCCTGGAGACTATAAAGAGATCTTTGGTGTATTTCTCTGTATATACTGCAACATTTCAGCATTTAAATTTGTCAGTTCTAGAGTTACTTTTGTAAGCACGGTTCTTTTCCAGTAGCATATTATTCCTATGGCTGTATTCTTGGCCTTCATTGCTGCAATTAAGTGGTCACTATCCTAACCAAACAAAGCCTCCATATAGGCCTCGATTTTACTTTTGCTTTTTTCCATTTCAAAACCATTTGTAGCATCATGCTTATTGTAACACTCCTGAAAACTTCATCTCTGGCACTGAATATTTAAATGTAAATGTATTCATATATTTAAGTGAAGTCGGGTTTGGACAAAACATGCCAGGTATGCCATCCCAAAATGGCAAGGTGTACCTCCTTTGTGCCCCCATCAGCTCCATAACTGTTTATGGAGGAGAGGAATTGACTAAGTTAGCTGTGTCTTTTTGAGGTAATTTTGCCAGCCCTCCCAATCGGTTGTAGTGATTTCTAGTAACCTCTTGGCAGGAAAAAAAGCTCTCTCTTGGGCTTATTATAGACTGGCATATTATCTCCCTTCACCAAATCTTTTATATGGGGGAAGATAATATGTGGGGAAGGTGCAGGTTGTTAAGGTGTACTGAAAACAGTGAGTTTTGCAAGCATCAATACCAAGGTTGGAGTAGATATTGTGTTAAGGAAAAAACCTCATTCTGGTGGTCATCATATGCACGTGCATATTAAGGTCAGTAAGTTATACGCAACCTAGTGGAATATAACTGGATATGTTTTGGGATACATGGTGCTCTCTGCCTCAGGAGTTGGAGAAGTCATGCTTTCTGCATTTATGTGATGCATACAAGGACTATGTAAGTTTTGTTATGTTGAAGGATTTATTTTTGTTGCAATGCCATAAGTTTATGTCTTTGACTCTCCTGAACAAAATTAAATGTATGTTTCCTCTTTCATCTGTGTGAAGCTACTTTGTCTTTGATGGACTATATTCCCCATGAACTGCAATATAGGTTACTCCAGTATAAATACATAAATAAATGGGGAAGAACCAAATTCTATTCCACGCATTAAGAGAAAGGCTCATTCCTTGTTTGACAGTGTTCTCAGGGACATTCCTGTGTATTTCAGTGTAAGTGAATGGGGAAAACTGACTATCTGTGCTTGAGAATGCCCTGTAATGGGGGAAAGCCTGCCATGCTCCTGGATTGTGTTGCTTTCTCAAGGGACCACATCGGTTTCTGTCTGCCAAACACAAAGAGGCATTTTATGCCCTGAATAATCTCTGACCTACACAGGGCCTTTTCACTCTTTGCCTTTGTCTTCCAAATTCAATTTTGCTAGTTCTCCGGTTCATGTTGGCGGAATTTAATGCTAAGAAAATATGATCAGGGTGTGACTTATACTATTATTGGGGAAGAGCAGTAATGTCTTGCAAAGGGGCTATCAACTTGGGATCTGCTTTACCTGAAACAGGTGCAGGGACACTGTTGATGTCCACATGAGATTCAACAGAGCAATTGAACACTTTTGCAGACGAGAGAAAGCAAAACATTGTACAGTTTCTGTTTTCATATTATGAAGCCCCAAGTGGTATACTGAAATATTGCACCATTGATGACTGGAGATAAATTTCTTGTTCTCTCCTGTTAAAATAATACAGGTATTCCAGCAGAAGCTCCTTTGAGGAATGGCTTCTCTGAACAAGTAGCTAATGTACATGGTGATGCCTGGGTTTTAGGTTGCAGGTTGGGACATTCTGATCTACCTATCTATTTCAGTGAGTCCGAAAGAGCCGGCAGAGATTTCCTGCATCTAGATCTTAGAGGTGAGTAGTTAAAAATGTTATTCAATTGCTGCTTATTTATATTACTATTTCATGAAATTTAGCACCACTCTCTAGATTGAGTCCAAACATAAGCATGAGTTCTTATTATTTATAGATGAAAAAAATTATGTTCTGCTCCTACCTGGGACTTCCAATAATTTCCCATGCAATGGATTGCTTACTTATGCAATCTGATTAACTTCAGCCATTCTATAGCCCCAGATGGCACCAAATCATTTACTGGGTTCCAGTGAACTTTTTCATATTTTGATGCTGGCAAGTCAGCTCTACAATGATTTTAGACCAATTTATTAGCAGCAGTGTCTGAATTTTCAGAGATAACCATGATACTCTGTTTCAGCATAAAAAGAGTGGAATGGGGGGGGGGGGGGGAGGAGTTCTTCTGGCAGTTCCTTGCAGTATAAATTTAATATATTACAACCCACCTTCTTCCTTACACCTGAAGCTGGGTTCATGAAACATCATGCAGAAATAAACTGGTTTAGTTTAAAGGTGTAACCAGTTTAGCATCACATGAAAGGGATTCTGAAACCCCAAATACTTCAAGATTGCCTACATAGGTGGCTGAAATAGTGACACCTTTGCTTTTTGAGGGTTCAGTGTAAACAAACATGTTTTTGTACATTTAAAAAATAGCCTATAAAATAAACTTCAGGCATATATATATATACACACACACACACATGCAGACATATACACAAACACATATACATACACATACGTGCATATATACTGTATATGTATATTTATGTGTATGGGGTATATGAAGCACAAATTAATTTTATATTTAGATTTGCGTCTCATCTTAATGATATCTCATTATGTACACATATACGTAAATAAATATTTCAAAATCTTTTTTGAAAAGAAATCCAAAACATATCTGGTCCTAAGAGTGTTGAATGAGGAATACTCATCCTGTACAAGTCTTCCTAGCTTTTTTATTTAGGAACATTTTTATCTGTTAGTATCATTAATTTCTTCTGATTCATTACTCTTATTGATTTTCTCTGCTAGTACCATTACTTTCTTATTATTATCAAATCATCATAAACCTGTCCCTTTAAAGATAGAAATGACCTTAAACTATTCCTCAAAACCAGTAATGACTTGGTTGTCTCAATATTTAGAAACTTGGCAGTTGTGATAATTGATTATGGAGCACCTCTGTATATAAAACACCACAATAATAAGCAATTTACCATAACTTTTGTTTCTAAAAATATAAGATTGCATTGTAATTAAATCTGTTTATAAATATATTTATTTGTTTTTCTAGATAATAAATTATAGCTGACTAAAAGCATTTGTCTGTTTTTCTTTATTTGTGTTTGTTCATTGGTGAAGGGTAGAAAATAATATGTATACATTTGTGTGTGTGTGTGTGTGTGTATATATCTTTTGTCCAGCAATTCAAACATGGAATGTGAAGGATAAGGAAGTAGTGAACAATGAGCTTAATCCAGTTGTATTAGTGTGAAATTGGATTTTGGTGAATATATTGAAACAGCTTTTAGTCATACTTAGAGTAGGCTTATTGAAATTAATTGGATTAAAGTCAGACTGCTATGAGTATGATTACATTTAGACCCAATTCAATGTGGATTTGTTGGAGTTTAGATGTATGGGGGCTCTAAAGTACACCAACATAGAGATATGCCCTATATCAGCCAGTCTAGAACTGTTTCCTCTAACTGCAAGGGTATTCCTAAAACCTCAAGCAGACGTTTGTGACATCACTTGGTGTCTAACAGATTTTAATAATATTTGCCGATCCATGGACATTTCATGGAATTTAAAATAGTGGCAAGTAATATCCTGGTTTTGAGAAAATTCATTAGAGAGGCCCAATTAAACATTGAATCTGTGCATGTGTTTGTTTCTGATGGATCAAATTCTTTCCCATGTCCACCCACCCAATTCCTTGTAGTGCCATTTGGTTCTTGAATAGGAGGTTGAATGAGCTAAAAGAGATAAAAGATCCCACTTTATTATATAAAGCAAGGGTGGGAAATTGTCGGAAGTCAGATGGCAACAAAGCGAGTTGTGACCAGTTTCTTTTAAGAACTGGTCCAGCTCCCTCCTTAATTTGCAGCATATCCTTGGAGGCATCAGGAAATCCCTACTGCCCAGCCATGCCAAAAACTGTCCCTCCCCTGTGTTGCGGTGGCCCCCAGCCATGACACACCACCTACCTGCCATGCTCTCAGCCTGTTGGTGCTCTAGCTAATGTCTGACAGAGTGCCAAGGAGAAAGTAGGTGGTGTGTTGTTCCTAGGGACCAACATGACTGGGGGAGAGGCCTAGGGTGGTTGCCCAGTGGTGTCAAACCATGTTCAGCATGACTGGGCAGTAAGGACTCCTTTCCATCTCTGAGGTGGCTGAGGGAGAGTCCCAATGAAGACACCACGGGGACCCAAGCCAGCATCAGGAACACCAAAGCAGGGCTGCAATAACTGTGAGTGGAGAAGAGCCATTATTAGCTGATTAATTGTTCTGAGCCATTATATCTATCAAAGTTTCCCCAAATTTGTTTTCCATCCTGCTATGTAGAACATCTAGTAGGTCAGTTTGTAGATTGGTGGAAGCTACCCGTGAGACTCTTTGCAAGGGTTCCATGGTGACATTTCTCCCACTTCAGATGTAAAGAGAATTTCTATTGCTGTGCTTTCATCTTTTTCACCCACGTTTATCTTCCCACACTCCCTGTGTTGCCACTACTGCTGCTGCCCACCCTCTACAGAACCTTCCACCTTTGCATGCCTGGTTCAGCTTTAGAACCATTCATTTGGCCCACCTAGCAATGGGACAACCTTGCAGAGTACTGAAGGAGATCACTCTTGTTGGTTTATTGAATGAGGCAACTACTACATTGCCCCAATGGACTCATGGAGAGGCCCATTTTTTCATAAGCCAGAATCTTTGTATTCAGTCACACATGCTGACAGAGTATGGTTGTATAAGCCAGCAAATGTTTGAGCAAGTTCTGAGATAATGTTTTAAACAACATCACAAACTCTTCATTAAGTCATGAATTGTCCTAGTGTTACCTCAAGTGAAAATCCACTGATGCAAGATGGTATAGATTTGTCTCCAAATCTCTAAAATATAAGCTACATGTATTGCTCCATGTTCTTTAATACTCTAAGACTACCAGTAGTCCAGTGCTTGAGTTATAACCCCATAGAGTTATTTTTAGAAAGCTACAATTGGGGTGACACTGTGCACTGCTCATAGATTCCAGTATGTTCCCACAATTCTCCATACCCACAATTGAAGAATGACAGCATTCAAAAGCTGGCTATTGGGCATTTGAAAGGAGTAGTTAAAAATATGCTTGTGGAGTACATTTGAAAACTGCTTGCTGGACACTAAATCTATGCATGTGTCTGTCAAGAATAGGATATAGTTTAATAAGCTAAAAATTTCTTCCTGTATCTTTTCAAGCAGTTTTTACCACACAAGCTCCTGAACAGATCCAGAACTGTCAAGTGAAAATGTCTGACAAAAATGCAGGGTGGAAGAAAGGGAGCACTTCATTTAGTACGCCATGCTTGCCAACATTTCATAGATGAAAACAGAGACATGTGTTGTCATGCAACATCCCAGTGTGGTCAAAATGGCAAATGCATTAATAAACAAAAATGCACGTTAGGACCCAGTTTTGCCTGAATTTAAAGGGAAAGACAAGAATTTGTGCCCCGGCCCTCCTCTCCCAGGGCCTGAGTTAATTGAATGCCAACTACTTTTGCACTTTGAACTAGTGGGAAATAGTGAGAACAGGCGAGATAAACTGAAACTTAAAAAGCAAGATAAATGAGGATTAATTGGGATTGACTCTGCCATATTGGGAAAGTTAGTGAGCCCCCAGTGGCACACGGGTTAAACCGCTGAACTTGCTGAGCAAAAGATTGGAAGTTCAAATCTGGAAAAGGGGGGTGAGCTCCTGCTATTATCCTCAGCTTCTGCACACCTAGCAGTTCGAAAACATGCAAATGTGAGTAGATCAATAGGTACTGCTCTGGCAGGAAGGTAATGGCGCTCTATGCAGTCATGCCGGCCACATGACCTTGGAGGTGTCTATGGACAATGCCAACTCTTTGGCTTAGAAATAGGGATGAGCATCAACTCCCGAAGTCGGACACAACTAGATTTAATGTCAGGGGAAAACCTTTACTAGTATGTCTGTTACAAAACCAGCTTGTGGAACTCATTGCCGTATCATGATTATTATTATTATTATTATTATTATTATTATTATTATTATTATTATTATTATTATTATTTAGGTTTATAAGTTATCTTGCCGTTAAACTAACCAGCTTACAACAATTTTAAAATAAACTTGTAAAAACATAATGTAGAAAATAATAAAAGTGAAATCGAACAATATGCTGGTGGCTGGGGCCCAGTGCAATAGAATATTTTTCCTTTCTGTTCCCTGTAACTAAACCTAAAAATCTGAATAACTAAAATCCTCTACCCTGCAGGTAAATTCCTGACAAACTATATACAGCCAATTCCCAGGTTACAAATAAAGCAGGTTCTGTATGTTTGTTCTTAAATTGATTTTATTTTTTTTCTTCGTGTACTCTGTGAATGCACACTAATGGAGAATGCTGCGCCTGCAGGCTCCAACGGATACTCTTCCAAGCTAAAGTTTGAAATTTGGCGGTAACCCCGCCCCTCTCCCCAGAGGGTATAAAGGGCGCCCTCCGCGCCCGCTCTCCAGTTCCTTTTTTTCCGCCGCAAAGCTCACTTCGGACTCTTCGTTCTTATGTCAACCACGCGTTTTAAGCGATGTACTCAGTGTGCCGCTAAGATTCCAGATTCCGACGGCCACGCTAAGTGCCTTTTCTGCCTCGGCGAAAGCCACGTCGTCGGTACCTGCCGTTTTTGCCTGGCCTTTACAGCTCAGGCCCGAAGAAATAGAGCTGCGAGACTCCGCGCAGCTCTCTACGAAAAAACTCTCACTCCTGAGGCTTCTACTTCCACCTCGGCCTCGATGGCGTCCAGGCCTGCTCCGTCGGTGTCATCCAAAACCTCGAAAACCTCGAGACCAAAACCGGCCAAACCGCCCTGCACGGTGACCACCGCCACAGTTTCCACTCGGTCGAGCAAAATGGGCCCTTCATCGACTTCGAGTTCGGTGGCGTCGGCCATTTCCACTCGATCCCGCCTGGCTTCGCCTCCATCTTCTTCCGCCATGAAGATTGCCTTCAAGAGGGCTCAGGAGGAATCCAGACGGGCCCAATCTGACTCGGCAGCTGTGTGCCCGATCCCTCCGACGCCAGGGAAATCGCTGAGGGTCGCGTCGAAGCAACCTCCAGCAAAGAAACGAATGATCCAGAGGTCGTCCTCCTCAGCGTCTTCGAAGAAGGACGTCCCCTCCTCCGTGGCCTCCTCTAGGAGATCCTCTCCTATCCAACCAGCACAATGCCTCCGCTCCTCTTCCTCTCCTCATGGTCAGTCCTCGGATGCGGACGCTCAAGCCTCCCTCGACCGGTCGGTCAGGACAGTTATTAAGGCTCCAGCCAGCACCATCTCGTCTTCCGGCTCGACAAGAACTTTTTCCCCCGGCTCAAACACCCGAGAGGGGTAGACAAATGACGTGCTTAGCCCGTGCCGCCCAGGCTTCCGCGTCCAAGGGCGTTCGTCCACAGCCGGCTCCCGCTGCCCTTGAGGTGATACCTCATCAGGACTCTGCGCTTGTGTCTCCTCCCCGGTCCCCTCAAGGGGCCAAGGAGGATGACCCCGATATCGAACACCCCGAGTCGATCCTCTCCGCCTCCGTCGTCTCTCTCGGTCTCGACCTCTCCCCGCCTCACGACGCCTACGAGGTCGACCCACCTTCCCCGACGGATAATATCCGGGCTTTCTCCGACCAGATGGTCAGAATGGCAGACGCTCTGGGGATGGAAATTAAGCAAACCTCAAAGGCTGTTACCGACCCCGTTTGCAAGAGGGTCCAAGCCCAAGCCCCGCCAGCCACCTTGCTGCCTTTTCTTCCATATCTCCTGGACGTAATCCAGGCATCTTGGAAGACTCCATCTTCGATACCTCCAACCTCTAAGAAAATAGAGGCCTGGTACCGAACCGATGACGAAGCCTTGGAATGGCTCAAGCATCACCCTGACCCAAACTCCATGGTGGTAAAGGCCTCCCAATCGTCGGGTCGACAATCCAACTCCCCTGCCGACAGGGAAGGTAAACGCTTCGACGCGGTAGGCCGCAAGCTGTACTCCGGCGCTCTCCTCCTTTGCCGCATGGCGAACTACGGGGCCTGCATTGGCGCTTACCAACAGATCCTCTGGGAAAAAGCCCAACCTTTCTTCGCCAAACTTTCTGACGAAGACCGGTCAGTCCTTTCGACCCTCCAACAAGAGGCGGACTCCCTCGCACACCACCAAATTCAAATGGCTAAACATACCGGTGATACCGCCGGGAAAATGATTGCCCACGCAGTTGCGATCAGACGGCATGCATGGCTTCTGTCCTCAGGACTCTCTTCCTCCTCTCGACAAGTGATCGAAGACCTTCCTTTCGACACCCAGGGCCTTTTCAATTCTGGTACTGACGACAAACTGAAGTCCAATCACGACTTCAAGATTCTCGCAACAAAGTGCAGGACCGATCAACCTCAGGCTCAGCGGACCCGATGGTTCCCGCAACTGTACCGTCGCTACCCTCAGCCTTTTCGTCACCAGCCGTTTCAACGCTCGTCGAGCTCGAGTCACCACAGTCATCAGCAACAACCTCGCCGCCAGCACCAGGTCCCGAAAGGTCGGGGCAAGGGTGCTGCAGCTATGCCATAACCCCAACGACGGGCCTGACGCCCACTCTCTCGGGGACTTTTCTACCTTCACTACTACTGCCACTGCCATGCCGTTCCTAGGCCCCGACCAGATCCTTCCTCTCTGCTCTTTCCTCGATCGCCTAGCTCCTTTCTACCACGAATGGGAGTCTATAACCTCAGATGCCTGGGTTCTTCGCATTGTCAGAGACGGCTATGCCTTGGAATTCGAAACTTTGCCCCCTACGGGTCACATCCTCCACACCGACCCTTCACCGGAAATATGCTCCGAGGTCGACTCCCTTCTGGCGAAGGGCGCAATCCAGCCTTCTCCTTCCGAGCAGGACACTCGAGGTTTCTTCTCGAGATCCTTTCCGGTCCCCAAACGGGCCGGAGGTCTTTGGCCTATCTTCGACCTGCGAGCCCTAAACCTCTTCATTCTGCCTTCAAAATTTCGAATGGTCTCGGTGGTCTCCATTCTCCCGATGCTCCGACACGGAGACTACTTTGCCTCTATAGACTTACGCGATGCGTATTTCCACGTCTCGGTACGTCGATCTCACAGACGCTTCCTTTCCTTCAAACTCCTGGGACAGTCTTACCAGTTCACAGTTCTCCCTTTCGGCCTCGTCACGGCCCCAAGGGTCTTTACGAAGGTGGTCGCCGTGGTGGCAGCGCACCTAAGAAAACAGGGCATAATGGTCTTTCCTTATCTGGACGATTGGATGATTGTCGCGTCCGACCCCTCATCCCTTCAAAACCACGTCTCCCAAGCTCTTTCTCTTCTACAACGGCTGGGCCTTCAGTTGAATGTCTCAAAGTCCCAACTCCTCCCGGCCACAGAGATCCGCTTCATCGGAGCTCTCTTCAACTCCATCGAGGAAACCGCCTCCCTACCGAAGGACAGGTTCCTAGCCCTTCAACAACATCTCTCTCTTCTCCTCCGCAACCGCAGGATCCGAGCCCACTCTATTGTGATGACCCATGGGCCTTGTAGTCCTGCTCAGGACATTGTAATTCCTGATGAAGATGAAAACTTGGGTTTTTTACCTTCCCAGTCTGAACTGGATTCCTCTCTGCCAGATCTTTCCCAGGCAGATCTGGGAACCTTGCACCTGCAAGAAAGTTGTCTCCCAGAAGTATGTCAAACAAGCCCAGAGCCTACTTCTCCCGTATTCTTGCGCCGGGAGTTTTGTAAACAACAGAGAAGTTTGGATTCAGCTTCGCGCAGGAGTGCGCGGATTGCAGCTAAGAATGTGGCCAATTAAGACTGCTTCTCGTGAGAATCTTTGGGGAGTCTCACATCTGGTCTCAGAGTTAGCTTTCGGTTCTGATTCCCAGAGAACTGCTTCGGCGGGAAGCTAGACTCTATTTAGGTGTTTTACCCGCGTAGTAACTTCGCGGAGTCAATTCGTCAGCCTACGGAGCGAGTTGTGTCTGGACAGCGCGCTCCGGTTCAAGCCTCGCTCCTGCTCAAGCCTTGCCTTGCTATCCAGCCTTCGCCTTGCTTCCCAGCCTTTGTTTATCTACGGACTTTGCCTTGTTTCCCAGGATCAATCCTTGCCTTGTTCCACGGATTTATCAAGTTATTCCACGGACCTTGTTCTTGTTCTTAGTTACCTTGTTCCACGTTCAAGCCTTGTTTCAAGTATCAAGTTATTTCCTAGCCTCGCTCAAGTTTCATGGACTAAAGGACCTTGTCATCTCCCCTCACTTTGCTTGGCAAAGTGAGTGTTTCGGTTATTGGATTACAACTTTGGACCTTAATATTTCTTATTGGACATTGCTTTTTTGGACTAATTCTGACCTTTCCTGGAAGGTCTAATTCTGGACTATTTTCTACACTTGTTTTTATTAACTTTATATATTCCTACAATAAAGATATTAGATAGATTCTGGCCTCTGTGTATGGTTATTGGTGCTCTGCAGCCTGGGTCGTGACAGTTTGACTCCGCCGCCCTAAGCACCAATTAACCTCGGCCAGAATGTCTACCGGAACCGTACCTGGGCCGAGCGGCCAGCCGATTACCTACACCATCGACAAGGAAGAGGTGGACCGAATCCGTGATAAGCTCAATGCACAGGATGGAGAAATAAGGGGTTTGAAGGAACGCGGAGTTCGTCTTCCGGCCATGGCGTTGCCAACCAAGTTTACTGGAGAAGCTTCTAAGGTTCATGTCTTCCGTCGCCAATGTCAAGCTTATCTGGAGGCCCGTGCTGCCGAGTTTCCCCAAGAAGACATCAAAGTGGCATGGGTTTACAGTCTTCTAGACGGGCCAGCGGCCAGCTGGGCGACGGCACTGTTCGACCAAGCCTCTCCACACCTAAGATCAGCGCAACACTTCTTGGACCACCTCAAGGAGACTTGGGGAATCGAGGACAATTTGGAGGCAGCCGGTCACAAACTCCGTCGCCTTTTCCAAGGAGACAGACCTATGTCTCAGTATATAGCCGAGTTCCGAGTGCTGGCCCACAACACCGGCTGGAACGATGTAGCCCTCAGGGGACAATTCCGGGAGGGTCTCAACATTGAAATGCTGGAAGAAATCTCCAAGGTGGATCCTCCCCAGACCCTCGAGGCACTCATTGATCAATGTTTACGGGCTGAAGTCATGATTGCCAACAGGAAACAGTGGGTTCGAGGCCAGGGCAGTAGAGCCGGGGCAAAACCCCCCGCTCCCGCCAGCGTTCAGCCACGTCCGGTGTGGAGACCCCCACCGCCAACCCCATACCCCAGAGGAGGCGAGGAGGTGCCGATGCAGTTGGGCAATGTGCGTCCCAGACTAGATGCCGCCGAGAAGGCCCGTCGTCAACGCTTAAACCTCTGCTGGTACTGCGGGAACGGGGGCCACTTCGCCAGAGAGTGTCCAGCCAAAGGGAAGCCTGCCGCCCGTCTTGCGGCGGCGTCCTCCACGGAGACGAAGGCGTCTGAGCCGACTGGCACACAGCCGGCGGGGGAAGCCAACGACCGGGTGTAGAGGGGCTCGCCAACCCGGTCAAAAAATCCATCCAAGAGCCGCCAACCGGGGTCCTGTTCCTTCTCGTGGTCACATTATGGTCAGCAAAAAGGGGACCCGTCATGATCCACGCCATGATAGACTCTGGAGCTACCAACAATTTCATCGATAGAGAGTATGCCGACTCTCTGGGATTACAATATCATGATTTCAAGAATGCTCGTGTGGTGCAAGCCATAGACGGCCGCCCCCTCAAGACGGGCCCCGTAAGTCAGTGGTCGGAACCCACCAGGATGTGGATAAGGGAACATATGGAAGAGATTTCCTTCTTTGTTACCGAGGTCCCCCATTTCCCTGTGATTTTGGGAATTCCATGGCTGACTCTCCACGACCCTAACATCTCCTGGTCCAACAGAGAACTGCAGTTTGCTTCACCGTACTGCCAAAACCATTGCCTCGTAGCCAAGGTATGCCATGCCACAGACACCGAGCCCATCATCACCTTGCCAAAGAAGTACTCCGAGTATTGGGATGTATTCAATGAGAAAGAAGCCGAAAAATTACCCCCACATAGACCTTATGACTGTGCCATTGACTTGGTGGAGGGGGCCCCGATCCCGCGAGGGCATCTCTACTCCCTGACTGAACCAGAGCAAGAAGCTCTCAGGGAATTCCTAGAGACAAACCTTCGCAAGGGATTCATCAGACCCTCTCAATCCCCAGCCGCCTCCCCAGTGATGTTTGTGAAGAAGAAGTCAGGGGAACTACGCTTGGTGGTGGACTACAGAGCATTGAACAATATCACCAAGCGGAACAGCTATCCCCTGCCTTTAATCTCGGATCTACTGGATCGGCTTCGAGGAGCCAAGGTTTACACCAAGCTGGATCTTCGGGGGGCTTACAACTTAGTTCGCATCAGGGAAGGGGACGAGTGGAAGACCGCCTTCCAGACCAAATTCGGATTATTTGAGTCCCGAGTTATGAATTTCGGTTTATGCGGAGCCCCCGCAACGTTCCAGCATTTTGTCAATGACATTTTTCAGGACTATCTAGACAGGTTCTTGATAATCTACCTGGACGATTTTTTGGTGTTTTCCAGATCACAATCAGAACATGAGAACCACGTCAAAATGGTGTTACAACGATTGCGGGATCATGGACTTTATGCCAAGCTGGAAAAATGCGCTTTTGATCTACAAGAGGTAGATTTCCTTGGTTACCGCATCTCGCCTCTAGGGCTTTCCATGGATCCAGCCAAAGTTTCAGCAGTATTGGAATGGCGGGCGCCAACTAACAAGAAAGAGGTGCAGCGTTTCTTGGGGTTCGCGAACTACTACCGCAAGTTCATTCCAGATTTTGCCCGCTGGTCCGACCCCATCACTAGCTGCATCCGTGGAAAGCAGCCTTTCCGCTGGACTGATCAAGCAGAGAAAGGGTTCCAGCAACTAAAGAAACTATTCACCTCCCAGCCAATTCTACAGCACCCAAATCCTGGAACCCCTTTTGTGGTGCAAGCGGACGCCTCTGATGTGGCAATTGGGGCTGTACTCTTACAACCGGTGGGAGATCACCTCCACCCCTGTGCCTTTTATTCTCGTCAACTAACCACACCAGAGAGGAATTACACCATTTGGGAAAAAGAACTACTGGCCATAAAGGCAGCCTTTGAAACTTGGAGACATTGGCTAGAAGGGGCCAAATTTCCCATTGAAGTCCACACTGATCATCGTAATCTAGAACATCTAAGAACTGCCCGCAAACTAAATCAGAGGCAGCAACGTTGGGCTTTATTCTTTGAACGTTTCAACTTCCAGATCCATTATGTGACCCCAGCCCAAACCAAGCAAGCAGACGCCCTGTCACGTAAACCGGAATACGCTGCAGGACGCAAGGAGACCTTTGAATCCCAACTGCTACAACCTGAGAACTTTGCCACGCTCACGGTGGGGAACACCAAATCCATTCCCATTGGTTCAACTTCCCCTACTCCAGGACCCATCTGTGCTCAAGAAATCAGGGCTAGTCAGCAAGCAGATGCCTGGGCGCAGGACCAACTTCGCCAAGGTCTGCATTTCCCCTTTTCGCTTAAAGATGGGCTGCTCTGCTATAGAAATCATGTCTATATCCCACCCAGACCGGGCAGGGAAAAAGCGCTTCGTCTGTGTCATGACTGCAAACCAGCAGGACACTTCGGACTATTTAAAACTATGCATTTGATCCTAAGGGATTTTTGGTGGCCCAAGATCCGCAAGGATGTGGAAAAATATGTCAACACCTGCCCAGTATGCCAGCGCTCCAAGATACGAAGGGAGAAGCCCTCAGGGCTTTTACACCCCCTTCCTACCCCATCTCGCCCATGGGAAATAATTTCCGCGGATTTCATCACTGACCTACCACCTTCCTGTGGATTCACCACGATCTTAGTGGTGGTGGACCTATTCACCAAGTTAGCCCATTTCATTCCCTGCGAAGGCCTCCCCACGGCCAAGGAAACTGCGGATCTATTTCTTCAACATGTCTTCAGACTACATGGATTGCCCAAGAGTTTAGTCACAGACCGTGGATCTCAATTCACCTCTCGTTTTTGGAAGGCACTACAAAAACTATTGGGCATAGACTCTCGCTTATCTTCAGCTCATCATCCCCAAACAGATGGGCAAACGGAGCGCACCAATGCCACTTTGGAGCAGTATCTTCGCTGTTATGTAAACTATCAACAGGACAATTGGGCTTCTCTGTTACCACTGTCTGAGTTTGCCTACAACAATGGAGTTCAAGCTTCTACAAAAGAAACGCCGTTCTTTGCAAACTACGGCTTCCATCCACGTTTCTTTCCCCCTGTCATTGAAACTTCAGAGGTTCCCGCAGCAGAGGATTGGCTGCAGGAACTCACAGCGGTGCAACAACTTTTGCTCCAGCAACTGGACCAAGCCAAGGGGGACTATAAACGCCACGCTGACAAACATCGCCAGCCGGGCCCCGAAATCAAGGTAGGAGATCGGGTTTTCCTGTCCACTCGCTTTCTGCCCTCCCACCGCCCTTGCCGGAAGTTAGATGCCCGTTTCATTGGCCCCTATCCAGTGGTGGCGCAATTAAACCCCGTGACTTTCAAACTCCAACTTCCGCGTTCAATGCGCATTCACCCCGTGTTTCACCGTTCCCTGCTCCTTCCGGCAGATGGTGTGCGTCCTGATACAGACCAACCGGCCCCCCCTCCTGTTTTGATGAATGGGGAGGAGGAGTTCGAGGTTGAGGACATTTTGGATTCTCGCTTTCACCGCCGCCGCCTACAATATCTCATTGACTGGGTGGGTTTTGGCCCTGAGGAACGCTCCTGGGAAGACGCCTCCACAGTCCATGCTCCTGATCTAACCCGTCGCTTTCATCAGACCTATCCCACCAAACCGCGACCTCGCGCCTCGGGGAGAGGGCCCCAGTTTGGGAGGGGCCTTGAGGAGGGGGATAGTGTGATGACCCATGGGCCTTGTAGTCCTGCTCAGGACATTGTAATTCCTGATGAAGATGAAAACTTGGGTTTTTTACCTTCCCAGTCTGAACTGGATTCCTCTCTGCCAGATCTTTCCCAGGCAGATCTGGGAACCTTGCACCTGCAAGAAAGTTGTCTCCCAGAAGTATGTCAAACAAGCCCAGAGCCTACTTCTCCCGTATTCTTGCGCCGGGAGTTTTGTAAACAACAGAGAAGTTTGGATTCAGCTTCGCGCAGGAGTGCGCGGATTGCAGCTAAGAATGTGGCCAATTAAGACTGCTTCTCGTGAGAATCTTTGGGGAGTCTCACATCTGGTCTCAGAGTTAGCTTTCGGTTCTGATTCCCAGAGAACTGCTTCGGCGGGAAGCTAGACTCTATTTAGGTGTTTTACCCGCGTAGTAACTTCGCGGAGTCAATTCGTCAGCCTACGGAGCGAGTTGTGTCTGGACAGCGCGCTCCGGTTCAAGCCTCGCTCCTGCTCAAGCCTTGCCTTGCTATCCAGCCTTCGCCTTGCTTCCCAGCCTTTGTTTATCTACGGACTTTGCCTTGTTTCCCAGGATCAATCCTTGCCTTGTTCCACGGATTTATCAAGTTATTCCACGGACCTTGTTCTTGTTCTTAGTTACCTTGTTCCACGTTCAAGCCTTGTTTCAAGTATCAAGTTATTTCCTAGCCTCGCTCAAGTTTCATGGACTAAAGGACCTTGTCATCTCCCCTCACTTTGCTTGGCAAAGTGAGTGTTTCGGTTATTGGATTACAACTTTGGACCTTAATATTTCTTATTGGACATTGCTTTTTTGGACTAATTCTGACCTTTCCTGGAAGGTCTAATTCTGGACTATTTTCTACACTTGTTTTTATTAACTTTATATATTCCTACAATAAAGATATTAGATAGATTCTGGCCTCTGTGTATGGTTATTGGTGCTCTGCAGCCTGGGTCGTGACATCTATCCAGGTTCTTCTGGGTCACATGGCCTCCACGGTCATGGTTACTCCTTTCGCCAGACTACGTCTCAGACTTCTCCAAAGATGGTTTATAGACTCTTTCAAACCCCATCGGCATCCGAGCTCAATGTTTCTCACGGTACCCAACCAGGTTCACCTCTCCCTTCATTGGTGGCAGGACCCAGCGAACGTTTGTGTGGGACTTCCCTTCCATCCCTCCCTCCCGTCAGTCACGATCACGACCGACGCCTCCAATTTTGCGTGGGGAGCCCACATGTCAAACCTCACCGTCAGGGACCTTTGGTCCACCCAAGAAAAGTCTCACCACATAAACTTTCTAGAACTGTTATCAATCTTCAAAGCCCTCCGGGCGTTTGCTCGCTTTCTTCCCCACAAGACTGTTCTGATCCAAACGGACAACGTAGTAGCTATGTACTACATCAACAAACAAGGGGGTATGGGCTCGAGAAAACTGATGGCTCTCTCGATGGACATTTGGCTATGGTGCATAGCGAGACACATAACCCTGTCGGCAGTTCACCTTCCGGGGGCTCAAAACACGCTAGCAGACTCTCTAAGCAGAATAACAACCTCCCCCCACGAGTGGCGTCTCGATCCCGAAATCCTGAAATCCGTCTTCGACGATTGGGGCTGGCCAGCTCTGGACCTTTTTGCCTCCCCCTCGAACGCTCAACTTCCTCGCTTCGGAGCGAGACTACCTCCAAAATCGACTCCAGCCTGTCTCGGAGACGCGTTTCTCCTCGACTGGACTCTCGAACCCGTCTATCTTTTTCCTCCCTTCCCTCTCATCTCGAGGGTAATAGAGAGACTCTATCTAACGCCGACATCGGCCATCCTGATCGCCCCTGCATGGCCACGCCAGCCGTGGTACCCAACTCTACTCCGGATGTGTGCGGATCCTCCCCGCACTCTCCCAACTCTCCCTCATCTACTATCTTCACAGAAGGGACAGGTCCTCCACCCCGACGTCCCGTCCCTACACCTGACTGCCTGGAGGATACTTCCTTAAATTCTCTCCACCCAGACCTGCAGGCGATCCTTCGTGCCGCCCATAAGCCGGCCACGTCGAAGGCCTATGCTTACAAGCTTGCAAAATTCCAAACTTTCCTTCGGGGCCGACACGTCGATCCCGCCTCTACTTCGATCCCGCTGGTCCTGGACTTCCTACTTTCTCTTGCGGATCGTCAACTCTCTCTGGCCTCGATAAAATCCTATCTCGCTGCTCTCTCCTGGCATTTCCAACGTCAGGGACAACCCTCTCTCTTTTCTAACAACCTCATTAAGACCTTTCTTCGAGGTTACAACAACTTGCACCCTCCAGTTCAACCTCCGACTCCCGGATGGAGCCTCGAACTCGTCCTTTCTCAACTAGCTTCAGCTCCCTTTGAACCTATGGCCTCTGCAGACCTTCACCTTCTCTTTTGGAAGACTGCCTTCCTAATCGCTATCACCTCTGCGCGCAGGCCTTCGGAACTGGCTGCTCTCCGGGTGGACGAACCCTATCTCCGTTTCCACCACGACAGGGCTGTTTTTCGCCCGGACATCACCTTCCTACCTAAGGTGGTCTCGGCTTTTCACCTTAACCAGGATATAATACTCCCTGCTTTTTTTCCTAATCCTTCTTCTTCTTTGGAGCGGAGACTCCATCTCCTGGATGTCAGGAGAGCCCTCCTTTTCTACAAGGACAGGACTAAGGACATGCGTAAGTCACCTAGACTGTTTGTGGCTTATGCTACCCATAAGCTGGGCAAACCACTTTCTTCTCAAAGACTCTCACACTGGATTGCTCAGACTATCGAACTCGCTTACCAGCTGGCTAAACGCCAATCCCCCTCTTCGATCCACCCTAGATCAACGAGGGGCCTTTCCACCTCTACTGCCTTCCTGAGGGGCGTCCCTCTCGACTCCATCTGTCGAGCGGCTATCTGGTCCACTCCATCCACCTTTGTTTCACACTACAGGATGGACTCAAAGAACCTCAAGGACTCGGCCTTTGCCAGGTCTATCCTTTCCTCCTGCCTTGCCTAACTTTGTTTGCCCTACTCAAAACCAGTTTTTTTTTGGTTATCCTTCTTACAAGCTGACCGTTGTCATTCAGCTTTTATGTACATGATATGTTCATGGGTTCATTAACGTAGTGCTTGTGTACTATACTTACCCACTGCACTGAAATGTATTTCATGAATACCTCTACCTCTGTTTTCAGGAAATGGGTCTATACTTACCTCTGTATTTTCTTACAGACTATCGCTCACATACAATGTTGTGATTGCGTTCTGGGTCCTAATAACAAGGATCGTTTTTTTTGCACTATATGCTGTTGCATCGTTTTCTTTGACTGTTGCACTTGCTTTTTTTGCACCTTGTGCTCAATAAATGTGTTGTTTGGACACTAGACTGGTTATCGGGTTTGCTATCCCACCTACCTACACCTCAGCTTGCTAGTCTCCATTAGTGTGCATTCACAGAGTACATGAAGAAAAAGGACAGGTTGCTTACCTGTAACCGTGTTTCTTCGAGTGTACTCTGTGAATTCACACAATCCCACCCTTCCTTCCCCACATGCAAACCTCTCCCTTTCTCGCTGCCTTTGCGGCATAGGAACTGGAGAGCGGGCGCGGAGGGCGCCCTTTATACCCTCTGGGGAGAGGGGCGGGGTTACCGCCAAATTTCAAACTTTAGCTTGGAAGAGTATCCGTTGGAACCTGCGCAGGTGCAGCGTTCTCCATTAGTGTGAATTCACAGAGTACACTCGAAGAAACACGGTTACAGGTAAGCAACCTGTCCGTAAGTCAGAACAGGTACATTTTAAGTGCAACTCCAGTCACACTCACGCACACACGCACACACATATATCGTGTGTGTGTGTATGTGTGCATATGTGTGCATATGCATGCTTTGGACAGCATAGTTAATGCCCCTGTGATGTTTGCTTTTCTGTCTGTGCCCCTGTTTAGAAGATTTCACCTCACTTTCTGTCCCTGTAATTATTAGATTTTGAAAACATTGGTTTGTTGTGGAAACCAGGATTGTTGTAGAAACAGAAATGATAAAGCTTCAGTGGAGACAACTTTCCCAATGATTTTCCAGACGTGAATTTCCCTTCTGACGGGTAGATTTCTCTCATTTCTTATTGTCTCACCCCCGTTCCTAACTGTGAATTATTTGTAAGTCGGATGTTTGAAACTCGGGGACTGCCTGTATCAGCCCTGAGTCTCTGTATTGGGCAGGATAAAAATAAAGTAAATCAATAAAATGTAAACCTTGTTGTAGATCAGCAGCAATTTGAAAAGAAAAAAGATGACAACATTTCAAATAATCCCTAATGTGAATGTTTAGAAAAGGGTAAGCTAGCCTAAATACCATAGATTTTCACACAGTGATGTATTTGATTTGATAAACAATAGCCAGAAATAAAATGGCAGTGTGTGTATGTGATTAATAGAACAACATAGCATTAGCATCTTCATAATATTGTGCTTTTGAGTTTCCTAGAGACAGTTGGTGGCCGTCCTTGTTTGAATTTCCCATTATTTCACTCTTCATTGGGAATTGTGGTGGCACAATGGGTTAAACTCTTGTGCTGGCTGGATTGCTGACCTGAACATTTGGTTGCTGACCTGAAAGTTGCAGGTCAAATCCACAAGATGGGGTGAGCTCCCATCTGTCAGCTCTACTTGCAGGGACATGAGAGAAGCCTCCCAGCAGGATGGTAACACATTCAGGTGTCCCCTGGGCAACGTCTCTGTAGATGGCCAGTTCTCTCACACCAGGAGCAAGTTGTAGTATGTTCTCAAGTCGCTTCTGACATGATAAAAAAAAACTTTTCATGCATAATATCTGTGTATGTGTGCATGTATGTGTGTGTAATTTCCTTCTAATTCCCACTTTAATATGTGGAATATTCCTGCACCACAGTCCAGTCCATTCCCAAAGGTCCCACTGACAACCAGAAGCAGAATTTCAGGGGGCTGAAGTGGAAGTGTTTGTGGAAGGCATAGGCCATTTTTTTTGAGATTATAGCAAAGGTACAGTATTAAAGACATAATATCAAAGATTTCTTATCCTTTCAACAAATCTAATAAAATAATCTATCAGGGGAGCCCACGGTGGCACAGTGGGTTAAACCCTTGTGCCGGCAGGACTGCTGACATGAAGTTTGGGTTGCTGACCTGAAGGTTGCCAGTTCGAATCCAATCCAGAGAGAGTGCGGATGAGTGCTCTCTATCAGCTCCAGCTCCATGCAGGGACATGAGAGAAGCCTCCCACAAGGATGGTAAAACCATCAAAACATCTGGGCATACCCTGGGCCATGTCCTTGCAGATGGCCAATTCTCTCACACCAGAAGCGACTTGCAGTTCAAGTCGCTCCTCACACACACACACACACACACACACAACATCAGGGAAGGAATTGGTGGGAAGATATTATAAAATGTACCTGAAAATTAGGTATACCTTTTTGCTTTACACTTGGATGTCTTTCTGATCCTAAGGTTTTACATATAATAACTCTTTCTGATGGGATGTTATTATTTACTTAACTCCTGATCAATTTTGCTGCGAAAGAACAACAGGATTGCCCTTCTTGAACTTGTTCTTTCATTTGCCCTGTGTTCTAGAAAGAGAAAATAAAGTGAAGTGTAAAGCAATTCATCAGGAAGAATCTACTTTCTTTCTACCAGAAGATAAGACAGTGTATGTGTATGTTTTTCACGTCTTCTGTTCTCTGCAAAGTTAATGGCTAAATTCTGGGCTGTGGCTATTTACCTTGCCCTCCCATACAGCTTCTAATCTGTGGGTGTGGTGAAATGGGCTGATAAGTACCTGTTTATAGTCCATAGAAATAGCTGAGCAGAGTTTAAGGCGCAGTAATGTGAAACCAGTCTTGTTGCTTTTTGTTCACTGGCTGAAATCTGCATTCCTGGTGAAAACTACTGCAAAGCGGAAGAGTTGATATTTTTCATTCAGCTTCAAGGGCACTGTCAGCTTGGGATTTTCAACAGTTGGAACTTGCCAGAAGTTAAAAGACGGCATTTTTTTGCTGAAGAATTTGAAACATTTCTCTCCTACCAGGATTTTCCAGCTTTCTAATACTTATCCCCTTTGAAGGTGTAACTAAAAAGAGCATTTGACCACAGTGGGGAAGCTTACGAGAAACTTTCAGGACTTTTCTGCTGACACATTTTTGTGATTCCTGGGACGGCATACGGAAGTAGCAAACTGCAAGTACCAGCTGTTCAGTACTAAAAAGCCTGTAGTTTTGTTAACTACTTTATTTAAGTAAAAGATTTTGTGGAAACAACAGAAAAGTAGGAATTTTTGCAATGGTTGATCGTGCCTTCCGCTGATTTGTTTGCAGCAGATTTGCCTGGACAGAAATGGCTCTTTGTGTAAAGAGTAAACAGTGGTCGTGCTGAGAAAATGGAATGCTATTCAACAGTAAACAAAATATCCACATCTTCTTTGTAAAGTGTGGCAGAAATTTGCATTTCAGACCACGGAATGGGTCTCAGTGTGTGCATATTCAAAAGGAGCGTTGTGTGATCTCGAGAAACTGCCTTGTTAGGTTGTGATCTAATTTAATAGATAGCATGACAGATATTGCCTTGGAATAATCATATAGAAATGAACTAGTTTCTATACAAGTAAACCTAAATTTTACTGTGATTTGCTTAACATGGAAGCAAATCAACCTGACGGCAGCTCACTTGCAGATCCAGGGAGTACAACAGAGGTGGAATCAGGCCAAAACCTTTTCACTAAATTTTCTATGAAAACACTTTTTGGATTTACAGCTAAATTAGAGTCAGGAACTTCAAAAGAGCAAGCAATTCTTACAAGATTTCAAAGTGACATTGAAAATATCAATGGTGGTTTCAGCAGCTATGCTGACGACCAGCAAGAAGAGAGCAATATCACTAGAGATGGTGATTCAGATATACTTCATTGTCTTCCAGAATGGTCAGAGACTGAAACCACTAACTGTGCACAATCTACACCAGAAGCTGGTCCTGTTAGGACAACCATCCTGGAGACTGATGCTATGGCCCCAGGTGTCTTAGGACTAGGGGAATGTGTATCAAATGAAACAGGTAACTGTAAGACTGATGGTGTACCTGTTGCCTCTGAAGTTAATACAAATGTCACCATTAGCGCAGTTGGGCAGGAGTCTGGTGTTTATGGACTGACTGATTTGGACCATCAAGAAACAGATCAGGATGAGCCATCTCTTTCCAATCCAGAATATCTGTGCTCTCCTTTGTCTAAATCCAGCAAACAAGATGACAAGGAATCCTTTATTGTTCAGGGTACTTTGGTTCATACAACAAGTGACAGAGAATCAGACAATGAGGCTTCAGGCCGACATACTGATGAAAACATTACAAAATCTGTGCTAAATAGTGCTGTGTCTTCAGAGGATAGTGACCAAAATAAAGAAGAGATGGAAACAGAAGGACATAAAGACATTGGTATTCTAAATGAAGATAAAACAAAGAGAAGTTCTGAACTGCCTTCAACAGAAATTGACGATACACCACAGGATATTGATTCAGATACAAAAAACATAACACTAGATGCTAATGACATGCTTACACCACCTGATGCAGGGAAAGATGTTCAGGAGCCTGAAGAAGAACCAAGACCTCTCATCAACAATTTCAGTGCTGAATCCCTCCAAAAACCAGCTTCAATCGATAAGACTTTTCAGCTTCCTGCCTTTTTTAGTGGATTACGTGTACGCAAGAAAGGATTGTCTGCTGATCTGGAGGAAACTGTTAATGAAATCAAGCAGAAGGACAGTGATTTAGCTATGCTTAAATTGAAACAGCCTGTTAAGAAGGCCCAGGTTGCACCTGAAGTAATTACTAAAAGAAAGCCTGCAGAACCCAAGTCTTCTCCTACCTTTCTGGAACAACTGTCTCAACTCTTAGGACCTAAAATTGAGGATAAAGATTCTGGTGAAGTTCTAAGTGAATCTGGAAGCAATGAAGATAACCAAGAAAACACATCTTCTGTAAGAATGGAGACCACTGGCACCTCTGAAGAGGCAAAACCAAGCCCAGCTGAGTCTGCACTGGATGCATTTAAAGCTTTGTTTACCCGCCCTCCAAAAAAAGAGACAACTGCTGACCCCTCGGAGCTAGAAGCCATAAAACGTAAAATGAGACATGAAAAAGAATCATTGAAGGCTGTATTTGAAAGGAATAAATCAAAATCTGTTGATGGAGCAACTGATGCGAAACCAGTAGGTTGATTAATTCTCTTTTATGCCATGTATAAAATGTAGATATACTTCTGAATTCTTATCTGGTCACTTGATTAGTGCAAGTTGAATCAATCATGGCATAGAAAATGCCAATAGTACCCCCATCTAACTGGGAGTGAAATCATTGTTTTGACTACTAGGTTGCTAAATTGTATTAGTGAATGCTACACATTAAGAAAAGTAACGTGCAAAAAAGCAAGTGTAGAATGGCAGAAATACAGGTTATTTTTATATTTTTAGTTATTCCTAATTTGGGTTGCATATTCCCAGTGAAATAAATCACTGATGTGTCTCCTACTAAAATGAGACTAAAGTCAAAATATAATTAATTTGCCTAAATTTGGGTGAGGTTACAGATGATTTGAAATTTGGACTTTCGCCTTTTTAAAATTAAAAAACCATCTCTTGACCATGTTGCCTGGGAAACACTATGAATCAAAATAGTAAAAAATAGTATTTACTTTTAAAATAAGTTTATATTACAGTTGTACCCGGTCTTTCCTTCAAGAAGCTTAAGACGGGATACATTAGCCCTCTGCTCAACTCATCCCATTTTGGCTATACAAATATCCTTCCAAGGTTAGCTTGATAGGTAATGTTTGATCCAAATTCACAGCGATCATTTGTATTAAGTTGAGTTTTGAACTTGGATCTTCCCAGTCTTTATTCAACTTTCTAATCTAGTGTCAATACAAATACTGTGCTCTTCAGGACTGACGGGTTGATTCATGTAGGTTGATTTATGACTGGTTCTGCTTGGGAAAAAACTCTCACATCATAGAGACCATTGTGATTGTCTCATACGAACAAGCAAACACATATTGGACCAAGTAAGAGGTGTTGTAAAAAGCTTAAAAGAAAATGCTACATACTATTTTATTAGAACTACTAATACATCACAAGGCAAGCAGCAAATTTGCAAGTGAGCAAATATCAGATGGATATTCAAGGGAAAATGTGGATAGCAAATGCATACAAACAGAAATTTTTATTTGAAATAGTTATTACAAACTTTTTTTTTGTAATTGTATAAGGATAATTATTCGTTTTCTTTCATTAGACTGATGCAGTTGCCTCAGAACAGGATGACAAAACTCCAGGAAGACTTCATACTGTCTGGCCACCACCAAAACCAAAGGATGAAGAAGAGAAAGTAGGATTAAAATATACTGAAGCAGGTAATAGAGAATGCTGGGATTTCTGTCAGTAACCTGGAGTAATAATATTAGGCCAATCTGCAACAATTAACAATTAACTGCAGTATTTCCTATATGTTAGTGTTCGATCTAAGGTGACACCAAGGTATTTAGGATGGAAACAGTGTTCGAGCTCTTGGCCTTCCCAAGTAACTTTCAGTTTCCTGTTGGCTTCACGGTTACGTAGGTGGAAAGCACACACTTGTGTCTTGGAAGGGTTAGACTTCAGGTGGTTATCTTTGTAGTAGCTGGAGAGATTTTTCAAGGCATTAGTGAGTTGGTTTTCAACTGTTTCAAAATATTTTGCTTGTGTCGTGAGGCCAAGGTCATCAGCATATATAAAACTCTTTGTGAGTGGTGGTTGTGGCTGATCGTTTGTAAAGATGTTAAATAAGGTCAGTGCAAGAACGCTGCCTTGGGGCAAACCATTCTTTTGCTTCCTCCACCTACTTTTCCGGCCCTGAAACTCCACATAGAAGCTGCAGTTTTCCAGGTCTGGACAGTTTTTGTAGAGTCAAAGTCCTGGGTGATGGTAGACTTTATGCAGCACTTTTCTATGTTGCACCATGTCATAGGCTGCCGTAGGGTCCACAAACACTGTTCCTGTAATGCAGCCTTTCTCATAGCCTTCCTCGATATGCTCAGTCAGGTGAAGAATTTGACCTGTACAGTTTTTCCCTGGTCTGAAACCTGCTTGTTGTTCAATAAGCTTGAGTTCGATAATAGGTCCTAATCAATTTAATAGCATCCTCTCATATACTTTATATAGATGACATAAGAGAGAGATTGGTCGGTAGCTCCTGGCATTGGAGGCATCTTTATTGGGTTTTAAAATGGCAATGATCTTAGTTTTCCTCCATACTCTGGGAATTTGTTTGTGTGCCAAGCATTGATTGTAGAATTTTAAAAGCCAGTTTTCAGCTTTGGGCCCCAAGTGTTTGATTTGCTCCATCATTAAGTCATCTAGGCCAGATGCTTTACCAGTTTTACATCGCTTGATGGCTTCTCTGAGTTCTTTCAGATTTAGAGGAGAAGACAACTGGTGGGTTTCAAGTTCTGGCACCCTGTTGATTTTCAGCTTTACTCTACTGCGGTTGGTTTTCCCATTCTGAATTAGCTGGTGAGCTATCTGGTCTGGTGTTACATTTGCATGTCCATGGTTGACTAGAGGGTCACTATCCAGGCTCTTCAGTTGCTCTTGGACATATCAAGATTCTCATAGAAAGAGCCTCCTTGAAGACTGAGTGAATCCAGTCGGTCGTTCCCTGGGCAATGTTTCTTGTAAACAGCTAATCTTTCCAACCCAAAAACATTGCTTTTAAAAATAAAAATGCACTAATTTCTAGGTAGGAACAGATGGTTTTTTTTATAATTTCGGTGCTTTGCCTATGGTGAATGCTTACCTTCAAATATGTTGCTATTTTTTTCTGGTAAAAGGTAGCTATATCTATGAAATGAGTGTTTATAGTTAAGTCATTAAGCAACTCTGTGCAACTTATTTAAATTGTGAAATCAGTATTTTGAATAGCGATTCATTTAGATTTTCCTTTGATGACTGCATTTAGGCATTTCGGTTTTTCAAGCCTGTAATCCAGAGTACAAAATAAGTACTTATAACGAATGCTTTTGGCAATCTTGTGGCTTAGTTTACCTTTTAAAATATTTTAGGATATTATTTTTAAATGTGCTATGCTTCCCACACTATCTGCTCTGGGTTGGAGGTGGATCTTAGTTGCCTGAAATCTCATCATTGTCAAGTCATATGGCTAAAGAACTGCTTCACTTGTGGCTTAAACTGTGACTTTGATATCCTTCCTTATGCAATTAATTTGCCGTGTGGTACCTAAAAAGAAAGGTCTTTAGCTTTAGGATGCTACATTGTATAAATCTTTTAGTTGTGAGCAATATCCAAAGGGCTTTGGACACAAAATGGAACACAGAAAGGTTGCTTTTGGGGCAGTGGCTGCGATATTTACCAGAAACCCTCAGTCATCATGGAAAGTGGTCTTGCTGGTTGGGAAATAGTGAGAAATACAGTCCAAAAAGTAACTCTTCTAAGCACTCTGCTGAGAAACACTTTTGGAAGAAAATACACTCTTATGTGATCTTGCCATGTGTACTCTGTGGCCATCAAAAGGTATTAAGAGTATCCCTTAGGACAGTGGTTCTCAGCCTGTAGATCCCCAGCTATTTTGGCCTACAGTTCCCAGAAACTCCAGCCAGTTTACCAGCTATTAGGATTTTTGTGAGTTGAAGCATCTGGGGGTCCACAAGTTGAGAATCACTGCCTTAGGAGCAGCACTCCTCTGTTTTTTGTTATGGCTCTATACCTGTATTATGTAAAAGAATCTTCTTTGTTGATGGTAGCATTCCCTTGGTAGAGTTCTGCTTAGTACATTGCCATCTTGATCAATGGTGGGAGAGGGGCATAGGATAAATTCTTAATTTGTGGCCTCCAAATCATGTTTTCACCACTCTGTTTAGGATCTTCTGAAGATAGTGGGAGAGGGGCATAGGATAAAAGGGAGGAGATGTCAATGAAGACCTCATCTCTTCCATTCCAGCAGTGGAATTCTTCCAGAGAAGCAGAAGTTTCTTTGAACTGTATCACATCATCATTTTTATGGATTCTTTAATATGACCATTTGAGCAGCCTAATTCTATGTCTTTTGATGACAATAGAAGCAGAAGTATATTCAGCCTGGAGAAAAGAAGTTTGAGAGGAGGCATGATCATTGTGTTTAAATATTTGAAAGGAGGTCATATTGAGGAGGGAGCAAGCTTGTTTTCTGCTGTTCTGAAGACTAGGACACAGAGTAATAGATTCATATGACAGGGAAAGTGATTCAGCCTAAACATTAGGGAAAACTTTCAGATGGCAAGAGGGGCTCAACAGTGGAATATGAATATGCTTCCTTAGCCTGTGGTGGAGTCTCCTTCTCTGGTGTTTTTTATGCAAAGGCAGGATAGTTATCTGTTGCTGTTTGGCAAAGGGTTTGACTGGATGGCTGTTGGTGTTTCTTCAAACTTCATGGTTCTAAGTAAAACACTGAACAGAAAGCCCTTTAATTCATAGTGATAGACACAATTGCTATCAATCACACTGTGGACACGTATAAGGAAAATGTTGTAGCTGCTTGTCTTTTACAAGAAGAGTAGATGTGTTGTTTATACAAAGATTCCTTCTTATCATTTTAAAAAATATTTAAAATATTTTTAAAATATTTAGATTTATTTGTACATAACAACACAGCACACATGCTTATTAGGTTCAAGTGTCTGGGATTCATCTCTGATTATTGGACTTTTCCCAAGAGCCTAGGATATTAGAAGTAATTTTTCAGAATGTGTGCATTTCCTAGAAGTGCTGCCTTCTGTAGCATATGGATTGATTCTGTCCAAATTAAATCTTTTCCAGTTCTCTTTTTGAGGTTTCTTGGAATGGTGCTAAGCGCGCCAACCACTATTAGTGCCACTGTTGTTTTCTATTATTATTATTATTATTATTATTATTATTATTATTATTATTATTATTATTTTAATATATATATTTATTGAAGTTTTACCTTATAAGATAGAGTAAATTAACATTGAAAGAGTGAGAACATTTGATTGTATAGAAAGTGGGAAAACTGAGATTTAAAAAGGATCCTTTTTTGATCCTTTTTTAAATTATTATTATTATTATTATTATTATTATTATTATTATTATTATTATTATTTATACCCCGCTATATCTCCCCTAAGGGGACTCAAAGCGGCTATTTTAAAAAAATGCTAGTATATAAAACCACATATTTCAGTTCCATTGCATATTGTTTGAAAGGTAAACACCTATCAATTATTTGGTGCAGTTTGTTGTCATGTTTAGACTTGCAGTAATTAACATACCAAATATGCTTAGGGTCTGGATTCCAAAGTGCTATCATTACTAGTGACTGAATGCAATGGCAAATTTAGCAGGGACCCATACCAGGGGGGAAGATAAGTGTCCAAGCGCTGTGACTCATAGAGCCCTCTAGATATTGTTGGATTAGAATTAGCATTGAAAGCATTAACATAGTGAAAAATGTTGGTGATTGAAGAGCAATACGAACCAAAAGGCCAGAGATTGTTTATTCCTGCATTAGACATTTTACCATTTATACGGAGTGCCTTCCATTACTGCTATTCATAAGAGAGATTTTGAGATGTCCTTCTTTTATTCCCAGACATCCTCAAAGCCTGTTCTGAAGTTGTATTCTTTTTTATTCCCATCAAGGATAAGATCAAGGATAATGTCCTAATGTGCAAGCACAGATAATTGTGCTAAAATTAGTATTGTTTTTCTGTGCTGAGGGTGAACATTATATAGTATTAAATACCTTTCAGAGTTAATATATCTGTGCAACTGGAATGTTCTTTACTTGCTGCTTTGAATTCTGTGATAATTTTTGATCTCTAAAGACTTCATCACACTGAGGTTCCTAACAAGGGCGACACCAGGGGAGATTGCTGGAATTCCCGCCACCCGCAATGTGTGGGGGAAAGCACTGCGGCTTGGCTTTCCCCCATAGTAGGCTATGAGAACATGGGTAGCACCCATGTTCTCAAGGCTCCATCCTAGGATACTTCTAGGATGGAACAACATCAGAAGTAGCCATGCGCTGTGTGAAGGACTCCCGCAGGTATCCTAGACAGAGCTAGAAGCCAATGTGATGCTGTTCTGTTGTATGTTTACAGTATTTGGTTTTCCTCTGTTACGGCTCGTTATTTTGCTTCTGAAGAGGCAATCAACTAGATGTTGGGAAAATGAAAACTTTAGTTTGAAAGGTCACTTAAATATTTCATTGTGAGAATGTGTGGAAGTAATGCACTGTTGTATATTGTAAAGCTGGAGTTTTGCTTTTTTGCAAATAATGTGATAGGAGACTTTCAGTCATTCGGTGTTCACATTTTTGGGACAAAAATAGGATATTGAAGGACATTGAATAAAAAGTCTCATTCGTCTTGATGAGTCTACTGTAGCTGAAATTAAAGTTGAGTTTAGTTCTATTGCAGGTATTGGTTGAAGTGAACTATGTTTCCTC
The DNA here is from genome assembly GCF_035594765.1 of Anolis carolinensis. NCBI lineage: Eukaryota > Metazoa > Chordata > Lepidosauria > Squamata > Anolidae > Anolis > Anolis carolinensis. The sequence continues at coordinate 316,368,174 of NC_085841.1, forward strand.
ATTAAGTATTAAAACTTGTGCTACCTCATCAGGTATTAAAACCTTTGTGGAAGCATTAATATAACACTTCAAATTATTTGTTCTGCTAAAGTGGTGATAAGACAGTGTTCCTAAATTTCTGCAGATGAAAATATGCTAGACAACCAGAATTACAATAATAGGAAACAGTGTCATGATTTCGTTATATTGTCTTTTATTATTAGAACACTGGTTATTATGTGCTCCCAAATCATTTTTTACTAATGGAAACCCTAAGGTAAATCTAACAACATAGCAAGATTTGTTCCAAGAAGGTTTGCCTTTGCCTTACAGTATATAAATTTAGAATATTTTCTTTATCTATTGCGACAAGTTGCTTTGGTCAAAAATTGTGATAAGATGGTATCAATCAACTTTATTATGATCACAAATCAGCCATGATAAAACTTGTTCCTATTAAATTACTGTGCCATTCGGTATTGATTTTTCAAAAGGCCATTGTTTCTTGCTATAAAACCAGTACAGGCAGTCCCCAAGTTATAAACAAGATAGTGCAGTAGGTACCTCATCAGACGAGCTGATTTGCTCATTGTACGATGCTTCCCCGCCATTTTTGGCACTGAGTCTTTCACATAACATACAGGAACTGCCGATTGGGCTCCCATCCGAAAAGGGAGAGGAGGCAGTGCCCTCCGCCTCCGCCGCAACACAGGACCCTTCCCGTGTTGCCTTCCCAGCATTGGGGGGAAGCCGGGCAGCGACGTTTCCCCCATTGAGATGAGTTAAGTTAAGTCAGGTGATGCAGGGCATGGAGCAGTGGCTTCTCTATGCTTCCCTCCGGGAGCCCATGGATTTGCCCCAATGCAGGGAGAATACAAGGGCCTTTTAGATGAGGTCCTATGTTTGTTCTTAAGTTTAATTTGTTTGTAAGCCAGAACAGTTACATTTAAAAGTTACATTTTAAAGACAAAAATATATTTATTAGCTTTGGATAGCATAGGGAAGAATTAACACGACCCTGTGATGTTTGTTTTGCTGTCTGTGTCCCTGTTCAGAAAATTTCAGTTCACTTCCTGTCCCTGTGATATAACTGGATTTTGAAAAATGTGGCTTGTTGTGGAAACAAGGTTTGGAGATAAAGCTTCAGTAGAGACCTCTTTTCCCCCAATAACTTTTTCAGGAGTGAATTTAGCTTCCATGGGGTATATTTCTCCCACTTTCTGTTGTCTCACCCCCTGAGTCATTTGTAAGTCAGATGTTTGTAACTTGGGGACTGCCTGTAATTGCAAACGTTAAATAATACTTTGTATAGTCTTTTCATTTCAAAGGTTAATAGTAAAGAAAAAGAAAAAAGAAGAGCAGCCACTATTGGCTAGTTGCTATTGTTAGAAATGATCACATAGATAGAATAAATGTCATTTTTCTTGTTTTATGTGATCTTTTGTCTTCTGTGTTTGCATATTTGCAAGTCTATGTCCCTTCTTTCCCTTTTTAAGTTGCTTTATCCTGCAGTAAAGTCATGCTGTCGCTATGGCACCTCAATTTCCATGACAACAGACTTTGATACTACACAGACTATTTTTATTTCAGTGAGACCAAGAGGCTAGGTTGTGAGTGCAAAATCCTTTATTAAAACAAAAATGACTTAAATGAAGAATTGCGGATAAAACTGTATGCCACAGAAAAATGGGTTTCAGCTGTATTGTAAATTGCCTTAGATGTGTTTTAATGAAAGTTGTTTTTGCTTTGAATAATACGAAAACTGACATTTTGAATACTGGCATAGAAGCCATAAAATCATAGCTGTAATTTCTGGCAATGATAAGAAATATTTTGAAGCTCTGTCCCACTACTCTTCGATGTCTGCCTTTGTACAACCCAAAGGAAAATTTGATTATTTTAATTGTTGTCCATTTTAGATTAACTGTTGCTTCTACTTGGTACTGAATGCCTAATAATTGTTTATTCAGCTCCGTTTGTTTTAGTTGTTTGATAAGATCAAGTAATGTCAAATCAGTTTATTTTTATTTATATCTTCCTTGGTTTCTTTTGAGATAAGACAGTCCCTTTCTAACAAAGGAAGTGCAATAAATCAAATTCTCTTTGAATTTCAGCTTAGCATCACAAAATAATAATAATCATCATCATCATCATCATCATCTTTATTTATACCCTGCCACCATCTCCCCAGCGGGGACTCGGGGCGGCTTACATGGGGCCATGCCCAGAACAATACAATTTGACAGAATATAAAAAGAGCAACACATCATAACACATTTGAACAATACAATAAATGATAATATACATTACAACGCAAAATCAGAAGAACAAGGGCGGGCCACAAGAACACTAAGTTAAAACTCGGGGTGAGAAAAGGAATAAGAATAAAAACCACAAAGAACAGGGTCATAAAATAGTGGTGCAATCTGGAGGATAGACTTTTGAAGACAAAAGTCTTTTGAAGTAAACTTGGAATATTGACACCCATCTTGTATAATGGGTTGCTTTTCATATTTATGGATGAATGTTTTATTTTTTCAATTGTGAATGAAATAGATTAATGTATAAGTAGGTAAAGGTTTCCCCTGATGTTAAGTCCAGTCATGTCTGACTCTGGGGGTTGGTGCTCATCTCCATTTCTAAGCCGAAGAGCCGGCATTGTCCATAGACACCTCCAAGGTCATGTGGCCAGCATGACTGCATGGAGCGCCGTTACCTTCCTGCTGGAGATCTACTCACATATTAATATACTATATTAATATATAGTATAACAATAATAAAACAAATTGATTGACAAAATTAGCAGTATAGATTACTAACTGAATCTCCCATCATTGTACCCTTTCAATATTTTGAACACCTGAAAAAGGACAGTTTCCTTAAAACATAGAACAGGAGTAGTCACGGCTCAGCAATCAATTTCTTCCCAAAGCACTTCTGTTGCATTGGTGGTATCACATTTTGCTTATCTTTATATATATTCATTAAAAACGAACATTTTCAATATTACTACGGTCTTCCAGTCAAGTGGAAGCTCCATAAAAGCTTGATAATTTTTCCATGAGCACCAGTTTCCAAAATCTGAGCATTCCGTGAAAGACTAAGATTATATAATCTTAGTGTAGTGGTTTGGATATCGGACTATGGCTCTTCAGACCAGGGTTCAAATCCCTGTTTGACCATGGAAACCTACTACTTGACATTGGGCAAGTCATACCCTTGGAAGAAAGCAAAGGCAAATTCCCTCTGAACAAACCTTTCCGAGAAAACCCTGTTATTGATTCACCTTCAGGTCCACTTAGATCAGAAATGACTTGAAGGCACACAACATTTAATGATACCCAGTTTATTACCATTTCTATATGTGTATAGCATAAAGCCTATTATTTCTCTGTGATTCAGCTTTCCGTTTCCTTTCATAAGCAAATAGATCAATAAAATACTTCTATGAGAGCTATTTTCTGGAATAGGTTTGTGATTCCTGCAATTTTATTTAACCAACAAGTATTTCTTTTGAGGCATTCAGGCCACATGTGGGTTTGATAGCCTATCTGACATTTCAGTGTGCATTGAAGCAAGGCACACTGGCATAAGGTATCATCTATGTATTAATTTCCTTTTGTTTCTTTTGTTTGTGCTGATCTTGATTTGAAAGCTGGTGCTGATCAAATCTGTCCCCACTGCATGTTCATTCATTTATAATTTAGATCAGATTGTCATAGTGACTTCAATTCCAAGCCTCTTTCATATTCTACCTCTTCTAGTGACTCATATTTGTATGCTGCTTGCCTTATTAATAATGGTTGACAGTGAAACCACTGTTATTGTAAAGGCATGTAAATGCTCCCCGATTCCCTTTAACAGTCAGCATCTGGCATATTTATACACTGTAGAATCAATGCATTTTGAGACTACTTCAACGGCCATAACTCAATGCTATGGAATCATGGGAGCTGTAGTTTTACAATGTCTTTGGCAGAGAGTGCTGGTGCCTCAATAAACTACAAATCCCAGGATTACATTACATGGAGCCATGGCAGTTTAAGTGATGTCAAGCTGCATTAATCTACAGTGTGGATGCACCCTTGATCAGGTTACAATGGTTGTCCGACTGCTTACTGGGGTCTTTGCAACTCCCCTTCACCAGTGAGTGAGTCTGTGACACAGACCTGTGATAAGGGTCCTACTTTTGATTATCACATCTTCACTTGCTGACAGAAGAGGATTGAAAACATCCTACTGTACCCTGGTTGGAAGCTGAAGAGACCTCTTTCCCCTGTTCTAGCTGGTAAGTTGAATGAGCGGCAGTCTGGCGAGGAGACATTATTTATCTATATCTACAGAACTAAGCAATCAATGTGGAGTATCAATGGTTATCTTTTGTAACACAAATTTTTTGAAACCTAGTTAATCATCTATCTAGGCAGCACAGCCTTTGAACTGTTGTTTGAGGAAGACAAAAGATTTGCTTGACTCAGAGCCGTATGTAATTTATATATCTTAATGTTTTTTTTACATTCTTTCTGGTAATTGCTTTCTGGTAATTTCTTTATTTATCCATATATATTATGCTTAAGTATACCCTTCTGTATCTTGGTCTGGGTATATTGAAAAGAGGCATGTTGGAGAAAGACTCAGCTAACATTTTAGCCTATTTCCTCTATGTAGTAAGAGAGTCACTATGTAGTAAGAGATGTTGGATGTGTTGCCATGTTAAATTAATTGTATAGCTTGGTCCAACTGAAAAACTGTTAAGTATAAATCTGGGCCTGATACTACTAGACCTCCCTTCCTTGTCACGTTATAGCTAGAAAAATTATGGGTTTTACTATTTTTAAAAGTTTGTTGATTACTAAACAAGAGGAATCACTGCTCTACCTTGTCAAAAGCTTTAAGAGCATGGACTGATAATTATCATAGCTAATGTTGATTCAATAATACTATAATACAGGCTAATATTTAATGGTTTTTCTTTTGCATCTGTCAGTTTACAGCCATTTGGTCTATATACTGTTACATCTCATGGATTCTCATCTAGTTTAGGTATAGGAATAATTCTGGAAGTATTTCAAGTTTCTGGAATGGATATGTCACTGAAGATGTAATTGGATATTCCTGTTAACATGGGAGTAAAAAGTCTGAGCCAGAGGATTTACTGGTTTTAAGGCTATGATTGTTTTGACATCTTTCTCTTTTTAATTTTTTAATAGACATTGGTACTCATCTCTATTAGGTTTTTTTTTTTTAAATCCATTCATGTCTGCATAGACTGCAGTTAGTAAAGGTAAAGGTTTCCCCTTGACATTAAGTCTAGTCGAGTCCAACTTTGGGGGTTGGTGTTCATCTTCATTTCTAAACCGAAGAGCTGGCATTCTGTGTAGATGCCTCCTAGGTCATCTGGCCGGCATGACTGCATGGAGCACCATTACCTTCCCACCGGAGCGGTACCTATTGATTTACTCATATTTGTATGTTTTTGAACTCCTACTTTGGTAGAAACTGGGGCTAGGAACAGGGGCTCACCCCATCCTGTTAATTCGAACTGCCAACCATGGACATGAGGTCATGACACGGATTTTTATATGGTTTTAATATGTTAAACGATTTATATGTGTTTTAATTGTTTATATATTTAGATTGTTTATATTTTGATGACATGTGTTTTATTGTTTATCTGTACGGCATTGAATTATTGCAAGATCTGTAAGCTACCTTGAGTCCTCTCCAGGGTTGAGAAAGGTGGGATAAAAATGAAGTAAATAATAAATAAATAAATAAACCTAATTGCAAAATACAGAAGTAGTTTTAAAATAGTTAACTTCTACAAGGTTCAGTTTTATTACTTCAATTTTTTCCTCAATTGATAACAGTTTGGAATTTCTACTTACAAATTTATACCATAGGTTTATTGTATTACAAAGAGGGGTACTTTTAAAATAGTGTGCATTCTATTTGTGTGTGTGTGTGTGTGTGTGTGTGTGTGTGTGTTAGTGTTTTTTGCCCTGCTTGAAGTTGTTATATCTGGCATCAATTTTTATTCTTGTACTCCTTTCTTTACTCTATCACTGTTCCGTCCCCCAGGACGATGGTTTGCCTTACCTATTGGTCGTTTGTTTGTTTTCCCTCCTTTGCATTTTGTTTGAGCCTCTGGCTGCAAAAGCCTAGGAAAAGTGGCTTGGAATCTGCAATAGCTGGCTGCAGTTTTCTTTGCAGTGATTGGTCAAAGAGTGCAACATCTTAGGACCGCCCTTTTTACCAGGGTCTAGTCTCCATTTTGGAGCTTCATTCTGGCTATTGTCTTCCAACGTGCTGGAGCTGTGCAAGGCTAACTGGGACAAATCATCCTCAAAACCAGGCCAATCTAAGCCTATCCAAATTAGATAAGTATTGAATTATATTGATCTGGAATAGGAAATCTAGTTAGAGGAGCAAAGTTATTCCATCGCTTCTAGAACTAATCTTTGCTGTAAAGATAGGGAAGGAAAGAGTTTCTCCTTCTAATATAGGCAGCGTGATTAGGGTATAGTGGTTTTATAATCACCTTTGCCTTCTGGAACCCGGGATAATTCTGTGACTAAAACCTATAGAAATTTGTTTCATTTTCTGCAACTTTAAGATCTGTGCCAGGTTTACAACCTTGTATGAATAAACATTCTTTTTTGAAGTTATCCAGACTCAGTCGTTCAATATCTATAGGACAGCTTATAGGGATTTGCAGTTCGCCCGGATAAAGGACAGCACGTTTCAGTTTTATAGTTTTTTATTGTCCGGCGGACGGCACAGTTTTGAGGTCGATCAGCGGTTTTTCCGCTTCAGCTAGCTTGCACGGCTTTATAGTTTTTTATAGTTTAGGAAGTTTTAGTATAGGCTGCGGCTTTTCCGCCTGAGCTCAGTCTGCATACCTAAAGACTCTACCAGCGTCTGAGGCAGTGGAGCCCGCTCTCAGACCTGAAGGAGTCAAATAGTGGGGCTCTATTTCCTTGCTATTTGGCTCGCGTGTGCGCGCGTGGCCCAGTGGCTTTCTGGGTTTGCACAGGCTGTGCAGTTCCCAGCAACGTCCAGGGCTCCCTCGGCGGTAGACCTCGAGCCGCGGAGCACCAGCGACAGTTCTTTGGCTGGCTCTGAGGCGTGAAGCCCACCAGAACCAGGCTAGAACCTGGACAGGCCTGGCAACGCTGCTGCGAGTTCGGCCGGAGTTCGGTGACCTGCCTCATCGTCCTGCGGTGGTGACCTGCCTCATCGCCTGGCGGTGGTGACCTGCCTCATCGTCCTGCGGTGGTGACCTGCCTCATCGTCCTGCGGTGGTGACCTGCTTCATCGTCCTGCGGTGGTGACCTCCCTTCACAGCGGGGAGGAGGCGTCTTTTCTCTCCTCCTTTCCAAAGCCAGCCTCGGTGCTCCTTCGGCGGCAGGCCTCGAGCCGCAGAGCACGAGGTGCTTGAAAATTTGGCGAAGTCGCCATTTTGGCAGTTTACGTCACTCGGGCAAGGGAGGTATCAAGTGGCAAGTTGCTGTCAGTTGGCATTTTGCAGCTTGCCCACTAAAATCTGGCGCCAAAGGTCACAATCTTTGTAAAGTATAGTTACTTAGTGATATATATTGCTATGGTTAAGTGTTGTGCATTGTATTATATATTGCATTTGCTTTTATTGTAAATTTACTTGCTGGTATGTTGCTGGTATTTACTTGCTGGTATGTTGTATTTGCTTTTGTTGTAAATTTACTTGCTATTAAGAATACATAATGTCTATGCAATTTCAAGATGATACAGATGGTATACCTCCTTCTGAGGCTGAAAGTAGGAATGAAAGGCCCCAAAGGATAAAGCACCCTTCAGCCAAGATGCTAGCCCATCTAATAGGTGAAAAGGAGCTCCTCCATGTGAGGTTAGGTTCGGCATGGGAGCGAATTGTAACATTGATGGACAGAATTGAGAGCTTGGGTATTACAAGGGTGCCATCCATATTACAGACCGACCTTGAAGAGACCTTCGGTCTCTGGAGGGGTTTGGTGTCTAAGATAGTCCAGGTCCTCGAGCGCATTAACGCCAAGGATTCAGAGTTAGAAATAGTGAGTGTCTTAGCTGACACTAATGAGAAAGAAAATAAGGTGAGGGCAATTCTAGATGCCTTGGAATTTAGTTCTCCACCTGTTAATCTAAGGTCTGAGCCAAAAGGAAATCAGTCTTCCTTATGCAGCCATGAGACCAATCTTTTAAAATCACCTGCTGTGGCACTTAGTCTTAAGTCCAACCGCTCTAGCCAGGTATCTAAACTAAGGGAGTGTGCATCATCTAAACATAGCCACTCTAGCAAGTCTTCTGCTGCTGGGAGTGCCATCTCTTCCCTAGCTGCCTTGCACATTAAGGAGGCTGCACGTCTGGAGCTAAAGAGCAAGGTAGCGGGGGCGGAGGCTGATGCTAAGGCAGCTGATCTCACCCTTCCCTTTAAAGAAGAAGAGCAACGACTGCAAATAGAACAGGCCCGTAGACAAAGCGAAATGCAAATAGAACAGGCCCGTAGACAAAGCGAAATGCAAATAGAACAGGCTCGTATAGAGATGCTTAGAATAAGGATGGATGCTACTGCCAAAAAGGTAAGGGCTGAGACTTTGGCCAAGGCCCTAATTGAGCCACTCACAGAAGAAAATGTAAGTCAGTTGCCGAAGCAGGACCCTTCTTCCAAGGTGCTTGTGCATCTTAATAGCTTAAACAGCCAGTTTTCGGATGAGGAACAGGAAGACTTCTCTCCTTACCCAGAGCAGGGCCCCAAAGTCACTTTTGAGTTTCCTGCAGAGCAGAGCGTCATAGCGGGGAGCTCACCCTTGCCCGAGCTACCTGTGCCTCCTGCTAAATCCCTAGGTCAGTCAATCAGGGCCTCAAGGCCAAGTGCTAGTTGGCCCTTACAGACAGCTGCACAGGGAGCCACCGATTCGTCAGTGGTCGATGTCATCCCTCCAAGAGGCCAAAGGTTGACGCAAGGTGCACGGTGGGAGTCCACTCCACAACAGCAAACTCCTCAATTGTTCCCTTCGACGCCAGAGTCCCAGCTTGTCTCCATCATCAGAAGCCCCAGAAGAGATCTTAAGGACAAGGGTGTCGAAAAGTTTTCGGACAAGCCTGAGGAATTTCTTCTCTGGAAGGCCACCTTCCAGAGAGCAATCAGAGACTTAAAGTTATTACCTGAGGAAGAACTGACTCTTCTGGCTGCATGGTTGGGCCCAGCCTCATCCTCACAAGTTAAGAAGATCTACGCAGCCCACGTAGCCGATCCCGACAAAGCCCTGGAAAAGGCCTGGGCCAGGTTGCAGCAGAGGTATGGGGCCAGCACAGAGATTGAAGCATCTCTTATGGACAAGCTCCAAAGGTTCCCAGCTTTGAAACTCAAAGACTTCAAACTCTTGTGGGACCTCAGCGATCTCCTTACGGAATTAGAGTCGGCCAAGGAGAATCCAGAACTGCCCGGTTTGAAGTGCCTCGATCAGCACCTGTCCCAGAGGCAGATCTTGACCAAGCTGCCCTTCACTTTGCAAGAACGCTGGGGACAGGAGGTCTTCAACTACAAGGAGGCCCACTCCCAGGCATACCCTCCATTTTCTCATTTGGTCCAGTTCATCACCAGGGCGGCCAGAGAAAGGAATGATCCGCAGACGGGCCTCCCCACCTTATACCAAGGGACCCAGCCAGAGAAGGCACCTAAAGTGGAGAAAAAACCATCCAGAGAGGCCAAAAGACCGGTTAGTGTTAAGGCTGTTGAAACTCAGCACAGGGCCAACGAATCCAAGTCAGAGGTGAAGGAGGTGCTCTGCCCCATTCACCAAAAGCCTCACAGTTTGGCCAACTGCCGGGAATTTGGCAAGAAGCCTTATAAAGAAAGACAACAGATTGTACAGAAGCTGGGCATATGTTTTAGGTGCTGTGGAGCAACTCTTCACTTTGCATCCAACTGCAAAGAGGACGTCAAATGCGCAAGGTGTAACAGCCTTAAGCATTGCACCGCGATGCACAACTCTGACGCTGTCTCCCGCGCCAAAGGGGACACGTCTTCCAAAGAAGGGTCATCTACTGATGCCACCAACATGCAGGCCGCGTCACGGATGCAGGAGGATGCTCCATCGGTCGCCTGTACTGAACTATGCTCTGACGTGCACCAGTACAGAGTTTGTCATCCTATCTGCCTAGCGGATGTATATCCAGCCAAGAGCCCTTGGCTTAGAAAGAGACTCTATGTGGCCCTGGATTCACAGAGCGACACCTCCCTAGCTACTCCAGAGTTCTTCCGCATGTTTGACCTTAAAACCAAGATGGTCGATTACACCATGACTACATGTGCAGGAAAAAAGAAGTTGCAGGGTCGCATAGCATCTGGCTTTGTTGTCTCCTCTTGCGACCAGAAGAGACAGTTCAAGTTGCCAGACCTGATTGAGTGTTCCTCCATCCCTCGGAACAAAAAACAAATTGTAACTAGAGAAGTTGTGGAGGCTCATCCACATTTGCGACGGTTAAAGAATGCCATACCAGCCTTTCAGCCAGATGTGGACATTGCCCTTCTGCTTGGTGCGGACTGTCCGAACTTGTTCTATGTGAACGACCAAGTTAAGGGACCTCCAGGGGCGCCCATTGCTCAGCTGCTACCACTAGGCTGGACAGTTACAGGCCCAGTGTGCATAAACAAGATGCACCCACCATCGTCGTTGGACTCCAATCAAGCACAGGTGCTTAAAGGTGGACGTCCTACACTTGTGCGCAGTTGCCTAAGTCACATCTCAGTCTACTGCCAAGCAATAACTCCAGAGTATTCCTCCATCTTCAAAGTCTCTGAGAGAGACGAAGCCACAGCGCTCTCGAAAGATGAGCAAAGGTTTTCGGACATTATGAATGCTCAAGTCTCACGAAGTGCAGAGGTGAAAGCCTGCAAATCAACCACAGAAATCAAGATGGGCCAAAGATCTTGCCTGGAACCACACCGTTTTGAACGTTTTTCGGAGTGGCACAGTCTTCTTAGAGCAGTTGCTAGGCTTATACATCGTTTAGCTTGCAAAGATAGTGAGCCTTTACACGTCCAGGATATGATAAAGGCTAAGAGCGTCATATTCAAGTCAGTACAGAGATCTGCTTTCAAGCAGGAAATAGCTAGGCTAGAGCAAGGGCTCAACATCCCTAATCAAAGTCTTCTAAATGAGTTAAACCCATTTCTAGACAAAGAGGGCATTTTAAGAGTGGGAGGGAGGTTAGCTAAGGCTAAACTCAAAGTGTGTACAAAGAACCCCATCATTGTACCCCCCAATAGCCATATTGCTTTGTTGTTGGTTCGTCACTACCATGAGAAAATCCATCATCAAGGTAGAACTCTGACTGAGGCGACCCCTAGAAATGAAGGCCTGTGGGTGGTAAATGCTAAAAGTTTGGTCAGCAGTGTTATTTTTAAGTGTGTCAAATGTCGGCGACTCAGAGTCAGCTGATGGCTGAGTTACCTCAGGACAGGACTTTGACAGACCCCCCCTTTTCCCATGTGGGAATCGATGTGTTTGGTCCTTGGGAGGTTGTCACTAGGAAAACCAGGGGTGGTGTTGTAAATAACAAAAGATGTGCGGTTTTGCTTACTTGTTTGTCAGTACGAGCTGTCCATATAGAGGTTGCAGAGGGAATGGACACTTCATCATTCATAAATGCATTGAAAAGGTTCATAGCCCTCAGAGGGCCAATTAAGTTAATTTGGTCGGACTGTGGCACCAATTTTGCATGTGCAGACCTTAGCCAACCACTTCTGGAAGAGGTGGAAGGCCGAATACTTAAGCCAGCTTCCAACCAGAAGACTCTGGCAAACCCAAAGGACAATGCCAAGGTGGGAAACCTTGTGTTGCCAAAGGACAAAGACTTGCCCCGCTATGCCTGGCCTATGGGCATTATACTAAAGACCTTTCCTTGCCCTGACGGTAAGGTTAGAAAAGTTCAAGTAAAGACTCATAGTAAGGACAAAATGTCTGTCCTGGACAGACCAATTAGTGACCTCGTGTTGCTTATTGGAGATGTTTAAAGTTCTAGTGTTTGTATTGTTGTGTATACAAAGGTGTTTGTATGTTTTTGATTGGTAAATTCCCACATCCTGGGAATTTAGCGGGGAGTGTTCCGTCCCCCAGGACGATGGTTTGCCTTACCTATTGGTCGTTTGTTTGTTTTCCCTCCTTTGCATTTTGTTTGAGCCTCTGGCTGCAAAAGCCTAGGAAAAGTGGCTTGGAATCTGCAATAGCTGGCTGCAGTTTTCTTTGCAGTGATTGGTCAAAGAGTGCAACATCTTAGGACCGCCCTTTTTACCAGGGTCTAGTCTCCATTTTGGAGCTTCATTCTGGCTATTGTCTTCCAACGTGCTGGAGCTGTGCAAGGCTAACTGGGACAAATCATCCTCAAAACCAGGCCAATCTAAGCCTATCCAAATTAGATAAGTATTGAATTATATTGATCTGGAATAGGAAATCTAGTTAGAGGAGCAAAGTTATTCCATCGCTTCTAGAACTAATCTTTGCTGTAAAGATAGGGAAGGAAAGAGTTTCTCCTTCTAATATAGGCAGCGTGATTAGGGTATAGTGGTTTTATAATCACCTTTGCCTTCTGGAACCCGGGATAATTCTGTGACTAAAACCTATAGAAATTTGTTTCATTTTCTGCAACTTTAAGATCTGTGCCAGGTTTACAACCTTGTATGAATAAACATTCTTTTTTGAAGTTATCCAGACTCAGTCGTTCAATATCTATAGGACAGCTTATAGGGATTTGCAGTTCGCCCGGATAAAGGACAGCACGTTTCAGTTTTATAGTTTTTTATTGTCCGGCGGACGGCACAATCACCTTTTTGTATTATGTGTACTAATACTGATTTCAGAGTATCCCACAATAAAACTCTTTTATGTTTTGGGTATGTATATATATAAAGTAAAAACATTCGTTCTTCTTTTTGTAAAGACATCTAAACAAATCACAGGAAATGGATTTGGGAGAGGATGGTCTTACCACCAGATCATCAAGAGGATTTAGTGTTCTGAGTACATGATTAGTTCCATTTTGATTTCCAGAAGATTTTTAAGCGGGTGGGTGAAACAAAAAACTTGATATTTACATGACGAATTGAGAACTTTTAAGAATTATGTGTTATTGTCTATGAAATTTGATTCTGAATTTGTTTGAATCATCTCCTATAATTATTTGCCCATCAGCAAAATCTGCTAATCTGTGTCAGATAATTTGTCTGGCTTAAGAAGGTTTAGTTATGAAGTCTCTCTGTACTTTTCCTTTCTGACTTATGATTCTAATATTGTCTCCCTCCCCTGTCCCCCATTACAAGTGGTTAAATTTTTGGTAAAACTATTAGGCACTGCCTTTGCTTTTTTTTTGGGGGGGGGGGGGGGGACTTGTGAACTGAAAACCAAATCTGGAAGCCGTTTTGGGTATTTGACATGGGTTTCTTATAAGCATAATATTTTGGAATATACAGTAGAGTCTCACTTATCCAACATTTGCTTATCTAACGTTCTGGATTATCCAACGCATTTTTGTAGTCAATGTTTTCAATACATTGTGATATTTTGGTGCTAAATTCGTAAATACAGTAATTACAACATAACATTACTGCGTATAGAACTACTTTTTCTGTCAAATTTGTTGTATAACATGATGTTTTGGTGCTTAATTTGTAAAATCATAACCTAATTTGATGTTTAATAGGCTTCTCCTTAATCTCTCCTTATTATCCAACATATTTGCTTATCCAACGTTCTGCCGGCCCGTTTATGTTGGATAAGTGAGACTCTACTGTAGTTTGCTAACAGCTTATAATGTTTTCTTCATTTCTTATTTGAACCTAATTCGTTTATATCATTCGATCAGGGCAATTTCACATAAAACAATTATAGCAGCATGATTCCACTTTAACTGCCATGGTTCCAGCCTATGAAATTTGGAGATTTCCAATTTATGGAGGGGTATTTAAAATAAGAGCTGTTGTTATTGTTGTTGCCACTATTGCTGCTGTTGTGTGCCTTCAAGTTATTTCCAGCTCATGGTGACCCTAAGGCCTTTCCTGACAAGTCTTATTCAGAGAAGATTTGCCTTTGGCTTGCAGTATATAAATATAGAATACTTTATTTCTCTATCATGGCTATCAACTAAGATAGGACGATCTTAATCAACTTTTATTATGAATATTATAACCAGCCTTTCCTCTAGTGTGGAGAAAAGCAAAGCAGAGTACAGCATTCAAGTATTGCTGGCAGCCCAGTTCTCTAAATTTTGGGTGGAGGCTAAGAAGGCTTCTTGTAGTAAAAGCAAGCCATCCTATCCTCTATCATGCAGCATTCCCAGTGGCCTTCACAACCAGTACAGCATATCCACATAAGTACAGTTTTGGTAGGGAGGTTCAAGAAGGGCACAGAGAGAAGAGGGAGGGGGAAGATAGCACAAGAGGCAGTAAAGATAAGGAGGAATTGAGAAAATGGAAGAGTAGGAATAAACACAAATGCATTCAAGTGGATCAGCATGAAACTATGTTATGAGAAGATACCAATTGTTGATGAAAAACAATAAGTGAAAAAATAGAAAAAATAAAAATAGTGTTTGTGTCATATTGTCGCAAATCTGTAATTGTAGCAGTATTGAATGACTGAGGATGGTGCAACATCGCTGCCTTGCAGCGTTTTAATTTTTGTATACTTTTTATCATGTTTTAATTGTCTTGTTTTATAGTATATTTGTTGCTGGCCCTCGTGGCAGAATGTAAGCCGCTCTGAGTCCCCTCGGGGAGAAGGGCGGGGTATAAATGCATGTAATAAATAAATAAATAAATAAGACCAGTGTTGGTTCTATTTTGGGATGGGTGGTAATGGTTGAAGCAGTGCCCTTTTGATACAGGAGAGCTTTCAAAATGGCTATGTTTGCTGTAGTATCTGCAAAGGAAAGTTTGTGGTGTTGTAAGCCAATACAGCATTGTCCAGCTTTTGGTTGATCTCAGCAGGAATGGAATATCAAACCAGATTTGCACACTTCTATTTTTAAAAGTGCATTTCCAGTTGTGTATGAGAGAATGAGGGTGCGTTTTATTTTTCTGCATTTGCTTCCTCTTGTGTTTCCTATGGTAGAGTTTCACATCTGGTGAACATTTTGGGTTTTGTAAAGGCTACACATGTTTTTCTATGTGTCCTGGAATTACATTGAAAGGAGCTGAACTTGCATTTATGTCTGCCTGCTGCAGTGGTTCAGTTTAAATTCACTCTGCCGTATTAAAATCTCAGATGAAAGGTTTTGATCAACCATGACTGTAGCGTCTCACTTCTAGATTTTGAAAAGTTAATAACTTTTGATAGACTTGAGCTTTTCTGTGGCACCTTGAGAATCCTACAATTATATGTCTTGTTTATTTATGTTTTCCATTCCACCTATTTCCAGAAGTGGGTCCTAAGACACCTCACATCTCTCAGAATATTTTAAAATCGTGTTCAAACAGTTAAACCTCTCTATACTCATTTAGTGTCATCTTCCATGTAGTTGAGGATCTGAGCAGGTAATTCAGTCATCATGTCTCTCTGTTCTTTTTTCTGGAATTCTATGGAGGAGCGGATTTACATTTCTTTAACAAATTTCAAGGTCTTCCACTTTTGTTTGGCATATTTAGCTTCAGTTTCTACTTTTTAAGGTTCATCTCATGATAAATTTCAATTTTTTGGTGTGTCATTTATTGTATTGCCTCACCCCCACCCACCCCCACCTTTTTCTAAGGTCATAGACCTATGTTTTTGTAGATCTTTAACTATATCTATTTTAAACTTTTGTAAAATATCTCAAGTTGGTGTGTTTGCGGAAAGAATACTGTATGGTTTAGATTCCGTATAAGCTTTCAGGTTGTCCTTTGTCATAGCTACTGAATCATCATCATCTCTTTCTCTGTCATCTATTGGCTCCTTTAATATAAATGTTCACTGAAATCTTCCTTTTCTGAAATATCTCTGGAGGGTTTGGTCCCTTGTACCAGAGCTCCCAATGTTGTGTGTTTTGATCAGGCAGAAATTGCGTTTTTCACTATTTCTTAAAGAGTCTGTTTAGACAGATGGTATGCTCTGCCTAAAGTTTGTTTTCGGCTGCCCTGGAGACTAGGATGTGGAATAATGGTTTCAAACTTCAGGAAAAGAGAGCTATTCAGCAGTGGAAAACTCTGTCGCAGAGTGTGGTGAAAGCTTCTTTGGAGGCTTTTAAGCAGAGGCGGGATGGCCATCTGTTGGGAGTGCTTTGAATGCAATCTTCCTGTTTCTTGGTAGAGAGTTGGGCAGGATGGCCCACAAGGTCTCTTCCAACTCTATGATTTTATGATTCTTGCCATGTTGATGACTGGCCATGTCCCAAAATTTCTGGAATGTGGACAGTCAGGTGGTATTCCCATTCTGCACTCTATACACTCTGGAATTCTCCACTTGCTTCCTTCTGAAGCTTCCTTTTCCTTAAAACTAGAGCCATCTGAATACTTATTTTTTCTGCAGTATACTTCATGGGTTGATTAATTTATTATATTTACATTCTGCTTTTCTTCCAAAACTGAGGCAAATAATGGCTCACAACACAACTAAAAAGAGATCAAAATAAAATACAGTGATTTATATAATAATAGGATATAATTATATTAAAACGGCAATCAGCAAATTATAAGCTGTTTGAAAGGAATAATAAAAATGGTTGGATAGCAACATAAATGAAAGCTATCCAGTTGCCAAAAGTCAGTCTGAATAAATATATGCTTACTGATGAAAGGACACAGGGAGGGACATATCCAGTATGAAAGGGAGTTCAACCTGCAAGTAATTATATTTGAGCAGAGAAGTAGTCTGCTGTTGAATAATAAGCCTGTAGGTGACTCTTCACAAAATCTATACTATTTACCATTTCTTTCTATCTATCTGGAGGAGTTAGTAAGAGTGATCTGCTTGATGATTTCAGATGACTTCCTTCTGGGAGGCATGATGAATATACTTAGGAAATGATCCATAATTAATTGACCTGAATTCCATGAAGTGAAGAAAGTAATAAAGTACATCGATACACTGTGCTTGTTCTCGCCCAGAGAATCACAAACCACTCTTGGATCCTATTTACAATTCTGGTTAGGAGAGCAAGTGCAAATGAGAAGTTCCTGGTCTGCATTTAGTGCCAATTGTTTCTACTAAACAGGAAAGTAACCTATTGAATCTTCAATGTGGAAGGGAAAGAGGATACATTCTCGTTTTAATTCATGTCATCATTGGATAAGTGACTCATGGTCATGGCACAAAGCAAGTGTTCCTATGTAATCATGCCTCTGTTTGGAATGGGTGACAGGAGTGTGAAACATGCCAATGGCATGCCAGTTTAACCTTGTTAAATGTTTGCCAGCTGGGTGGTAATTATTTACAGTACTGTAATGTTGAACAATTGGCACCATAACAGGATAATTACTTAGTTAACCATGTGATCCCACAGCTGAATAATTCCTCTGTAAGCTAGGAGACACTTTTAGTGAGACAGAAAGTGGTGGCCAACAGTCTTGTTTCTATTACTTCCTTACTGAAAGGAAATAAAGGAGAGAATGAATGCCAGTTGTCAAATAAAAAGGCTGTAAATGTAGCTTTGCATAGGGAAGGCTAACTAGATAGTCACTCAAATGAATAGGCTCCTTTATAGCCCTACATATATGAGTAGGACATTTGCATATTTTATATGCAAACTGTGAAATAATATGCATCTTAAGAATGACTATCATGCATCTGGAAAATAGCAGATGTGGATTTTGAGAAATAATTACTTGTTTACCTATTTTCTCTTGTTCATATAATAGCTGTATTCTGGTTGTCATTTGTTTTGAAATAGATGAGTGTTAATATCCACTATCCTTTGTTAAAATTGAACCCAAACATCAGTACACAAAATAAATATAGCACCAGTATTATATGCATGTTGTGATCTATTGTGAATGTTATTTTTCTTTGTTGTGGTTTCGGTGCGTAGATGTTTTGCATTTTTAAAAATAAAATCTTGTACTATTCCTTTCCACCATAATGCACTCTGTGGCATGAGCCGTGTATCTGTTGGAAATCCAGTGCTTAAGTCCTCTCTGTGGATATCTGTAACCTTATATACAGTATGTTGACTATACTTGGGCTGGAAGAATATGAAATAATATCATTGGAGAACTTAGAGATGCCCACACACACTTTTTGGGGGGTACATCTTTGGAACGGGGGTAAATGATACTGTGGATATTAAATTTGTGGATAAAGGAGACATAAGAAAGATTGGAAGCTTCTGTGGATTCCATATTCAGTGGTCATTTTTAGAACATGTCAAATAAGTTCTAAAAGAACTTAGCTACTTACCAGTCCATGTTTCTGCTGAAATGTTGATACTGATAATTCTGGGACATCTTTTTCATCCCAATCCCTCCATGGAAGCCCTTTTAAGTTGTTTGTGCAATTTCTGGCCAGGTAAGAGTATTTTTTGGTGATGCTGCTGAAATTATAGAATGTTATAATAGTAATAATAATAATAATAATAATAATAATAATAATAATAACAACAACAACAACAACAACAACAATAATAACTTTATTTTTATACCCCGCCCCATCTCCCCGAAGGGACTCGGGGCGGCTTACATGGGGCCTGGCCCGATAAAACAAACAAATAACAGTAACAAATCAATAAAACAATTATCCCAGTAAAAAACATCAACATCAATAAAAACAATCATTAACATTAACAAGCAGGATACAGTATTAAAAACAGGAGACTAAGTTGTAGATCCCAGGCAAAGTGCAGAGTGTTACGAAATGGGGAAAGGAAATTTCACAGTTGAATGGACAATAAAGTACGGTATAAAATGGCAAGACTATCTTGAAGAATTTATGCCTGCTCTGTTTCAGTTGCTCACCTCAAAAAGATCATTGTTATTTTGTCTTGACATTGTGCCTTAAAGATTTTGTTTTCATGGCAGAAACGACTTGAAAAACTGCAAGTCGCTTCTGGTGTGAGAGAATTGGCCATCTGCAAGGACGTTGCCTAGGGGATGCCCAGATGTTTGATGTTTTATCATCCTGTGGGAGACTTCTCTTATGTCCCCACATGGGGAGCTAGAGCTGACAGATGGGATCTCACCCTCTCTCTGGATTCGAATCGTCGACCTTTCAGTCAGCAGTCCTGCTGGCACAACAGTTTAACCCATTGCGCCACCTGGGGTGAGAGTTACAAATGCAACCCTAAAGTGATAGGGTTGTATTTGTACCACATACTCAGGATAATGTGTTTTCCTTGGTTTTCTACTTGTACTTTTCTAGTGGTTATTTCCTCTATTTCCTTTTATTTTTAAAAAAAATCTGAAATGGTGTAGAACTGTGCAATTGTACAAGGAGATGGAGAATGTGTTACACTGTTAGATTTATCAAGATTACTAAGATTATCATTATTTTCTGAAGGGTTAGAACCTGTAAATTTATGAATCTGAAGTGGGGTGGGGAGAGGACTGGGTTCCTAACTGAATGGCTGGCTATAGACCCAAATAAAGGGAAGCACTTTGAGTAGCTATTAGTTGAATTGTTGTTATGTGTTAAGTGCAGGTTCTGTCAATAGTGAGAATGAAAACATGAAAAATGGGCCTATCCTGCTACTGTCTTATAGCTATCTGGATTCATTATATATTTATGTGTTAATACTAATATATAAGTCAAGGAAGAAAGGAAAAGGTACGAGGGTAAGGGAGAAAAGGAAGCAAAATAAAGGAAGAGAAAGGGGGGAGAAAGGAAAAGAAAGCAAAGGGGAAAGGTATGATGGATGGGAGGAAACAGAAAGAAGAGAAAGGAAGGGAAGAAAGAAAGGTAGGTAGGTAGGTAGGGAAGGAAGAAATAAGAGAAAAGAAAGAAGGAGGAGGTCTATGGAGGAAAACAAGGGAAGAAGGGAAGAAAAGAAGAAAAGAAAAAGGGAGAAGGTATATAAGGGAGTCCCTGATGGCGCAGTGGGTTAAACTGCTGAACTTGCTGATTGAAAGGTTGGCGGTTTGAATTCAGGGAGCAGGGTGAGCTCCCGCTGTTAGCCCCAGCTTCTGCCAAACTAGCAGTTTGAAAACATGCAAATTTGAGTAGATCAATACGTACCGCTTCGGTGAGAAGGTAACGGCACTCCATGCAGTCATGCAGGCCACATAACCTTGGAGGTGTCTATGGACAATGCCGGCTCTTCAGCTTAGAAATGCAAATGAGCACCAACCCCCAGAGTCGGACACGATCAGACTTAATGTCAGGGTAAACCTTTACCTTTACCTTTATATAAGGGAAATGGACTAAGGAAAGAAAGCCACAAAGAGAGCCTGCCCACCTTTTGCCAGAGTTTTGTCATGCACACATTGTGAGGTATGTCTTCTCAGAGCTGGAGAAAGGAGGTGTGCAGTCGCCCCTCTGACACCTGGACAACACTTGGTATATATGCTAGTATGTGTGTATGTATGGAGAGAGATAGAGATGGAAACCATATCCTTCTCGGAGTAGAGTGGCAAAAGGTGAGAGCTTACTTTGTCCTAGTGTTTCTCAAACTGTGCTCCTCCAGGTGTTTTGGACTTCAGCTCCCAGAAATCCCAGCCAAACTTACCAGCTGTTAGGAATTGTGGGAGGTGAAGTCCAAAACATCTGGAGGAGTACAATTTGCGAAACTCTGGTCTGTCCCATCTGACCCTTCTGAATGCCTGGGTGAAAAAATGGCCTTTTGCTTCTCCTCAAAGGAGTGCCGAGAAAATAGAGAGATTCGGTGCTTCTTTCAGATTATTCCAGGACAAGGCTATGCTTTTGCCTTTTGCTACTCAGAAGGTAGTGGATCCTCCTTTTTAATAAGAGCTAACACCATACCAAAACTTTTATCTAAAAAAGGAACCACTTTCCTGCCAAGCCACCAAGGCAATGTACAACAGAGACAAACCTTTAAAACTCCAGGTTTTAAGAACTGAAGGTCATGTAAAATCTCAAAAGGGATGACTTTCCTTGGAAGGAGTACTGGATTTGTGGTAGAAACCAATCATATTGTTTAGAGTAGTGGTTCTCAACCTGTAGGTCCCTAGGTGTTTTGGCCTGCAACTCCCAGAAATCCCCCTCAGTTTACCAACTGTTAGGATTTTGGGGAATTGAAAGCCAAAACACCAGGGTACCCACAGGTTGAGGGAACTCTCTCTCCCTCCCTCCTGAAAAGCAAGACTCTTCTGCAGTTCAGGGAGACAGAGTGATAACCAACCCTTCCCCCTTTTATTCCAGAATCCTTATGAGGCAATGAGGTCATAGCATCATAGGGTCATAGAATTGGAGGAGAACACCAGGACCATCCTGTCCAACTCCTTCCGTGTAGGAACAAACAAAACATTCCTGACAGATGGCCATCCAGCCTCTGTTTAGGATCACAAAGCTTTTACTGAGCACTTGGTGCATCACAATCTTTTGATCCTGAAATAGGGAGTTTTGGGGCAAAATTGCATTGCACCTGACCATCAAAACATCCAATTAGATAGCAGAACTTATACTACTTTTTTACAATCAATTTGGCAGAGACCAAGTATGGCTAAACCATTCTGTGGGCTTAGCCATTCTGTGCCTTTCCAATTGCTCTCAATGCAGCAGCATCTCGCTGCTTTGCAGACCTTTTCTTCTGAAACAGTTATTGAAATTACCCTCTCCATTCAGTTTTGAGTATTTTCAAACATGATCACTTTTTGTATTCTATATAGATCAGATGTCAGTGTTCTAAATAATACACTCTAATGGTAAAGTTGTGTATTTTACAATGTATTTTTTTAAATACATGGAAAGTCTTCATCAGGGTAAGGATTCCATAAGTACTTGTCAAATGTTCATACAGTTTTTTGCACAGACTAGAAAAACAAATGCAACTTCTTTCAGCAATGCTGGATAGTCTACCATGTTCAATTCACCTTTACTGATGTTCTGTTTGTAAAACATAGATGTCTGGGCTTGAAGAACTGGCAAAAGTCAAAAACATACTTTGTATTCACGGCCTGGTCAAATCTTCTGTTTGGAAAACAAAACTTAACCAGCCATGAATACAAAAGATGTATTTGTCACCTTTTAGTCTCACATGCTGAAATAGACTGGATATACTCTACTGGCATCTAGTGGTTTAATAAAAAAATTGCAATGAGGAAAAAATATAATACAGTATTAAGACAACTGAACAAAAGGAGAGAACTGGGAGCAGGTGAGAAGTTGGGTGTCTCCTTTCAGTTTTTCAAATCCAGGCATCTATTTTATAGAATGTAAATTAATCTTAATTTGTAAGACCAATAATCGTTTTTTTTCTTGCATTATTTATACTATTTTTAATAACTTAATACAGTATAAACTATGAACTAATACTTAAACTGTTGAGTATGGGAGAGAGGGACTCAAGTTCAAATCTCTTCTTGGATCTTAGAATTTACCATGTGACTGTGGTTCATCACATCCTGAAAAGGTTGTTATGGAGGCATTTAGTAGACAGAGGGAACATGAAAAGTACTCATGTGTATTCCTAGTGCAGTAAAAATATAAGAATAACAACAATGCATACCGTGTTTCCCTGAAACAATATTAATTTTTGCTCCCAAAGATGCACTAGGTTTTATTTTCAGGGGATGTTTTATTTTTCCATGAAGAAGAATTCACATTTATTGTTGAACAAAAAAAAAAGAACTTTTATTATATACTGTACAGTAGTTGTCATCACAAACCAGCATAACCAGACAAACTGTAAATCCGGTCAATAATTTCTTGTTACAGTGTTCCCTCACTTATTGCAGGGGTTACATTCCAGGAACACCCGCGAAAAGTGAAAATCCGCAAAGTAGGGACGCTATATTTGGACACTATATAGGGATGCTCCCACCGCTGCCACTGCCTTGTGAGGCAAAAACAAAGCTGCTTCAGCCTCCTTTTCTTTCCTTTCAGCTTATCCTTCCTTCTTTCCTTAGGCTTCTCCTTAGGAAGGAAGTAGAAAGAGGAATTTATAATATTATTTTATGATTTATAATATTTTAGTGTTTTTTTTTTAAAAAAAACGCAAAACAGCGAGTTCATGAAAAGCGAACCACAAAGTAGTGAGGGAACACTGTACTACCATTATTTCCATGTACAATAATCTATGGTACATACATTGTTGCTCTGATGCATGCTCTGGTGTTCTGTTCGATGGGCATGCTTCCAAACAAAACCTTTGCTAGGTCTTGCGTTCAGGGGAGGCCTTATATTTAGCAATTCAGCAAAACCTCTACTAGGTCTTATTTTTAGGGGATGTCTTATTTTCGGGAAAACAGGGTAGAGCATGATCTCCAGATCTTTGATCCTTTTAGCCGCCCTCTTCTGAACACATTCAGAAGTCACATCTAGAGACTATATTCCTTTTCATGCATTTGATTCATCTTTCTCTTGTTTCTCGTGCTGCACTGCTCTCATGAACCACTCATTCTTTCTTCTCTTCTACTCCCTCCATTGTAAAGGCAAAGCATATAGAATCTTCCTCTTTTCCTTGTTGAAGTAAAAACAGCGACATATGATGATTTTGCCTATAAAAACCAAGTACAGGGAAAGGGTTAAGTAACATCTTCACACCTGCCCTATACAGTCTGTCCTTGCAGACTGCATTTCATTTTTAAATGCATGCCGTGTATAGTTTAGCCCTGATACAGCTGCTCTTGTTGAGAAGGGGGGAATCATTTTCCCAGTTATATATTTGCATGCATACATGTTCCTGTACTGACTAAGCTGAGTCCTGTTTTTTTTTTTTTTTCTCAGTGGCCATAAGATATTGTGGAAAATTCAGAACCTGGGCATGATAGCAATGTGTATCTTTTTTTCTTTATCAAGAAAATTGAGACTCGGCTTTCATTTTCTATCTTCTATTAGATTTTTGATTTAGTTTTACAAGACATGTTTTGGAGGACTGTTTATAATGCCTATATTTAGTTAAGGCATTAGTACTTCATTTCATCTAAACCTTCTGTTTTATTGGGTGACTCCCACGGCTGTGTTGGGAGTGCATCATTTCTTCCAATTGCTCTTTCCAGATCACTCATCCAAACTTTATTTCTGTTCTTTCACCACTACCTCTTGGATGCCGCCTTGACCAAGTGCTAACACATTTGCTTCCTGTGTTTGTGGAACAATTTCATCAGTTAAAATGGACATGAGCACTCCATAAAATACTCCACCAACTGTACTACTACTTGTTGAGTTTCTTTGGAATTTCTGTGGTTATCCACAAAAAGAGAATAGTTGGGAGGGAGGTGGTTCACAGGAGCAGATAGATAATTTGGAAGGTTGGGTGCATTGTTCCCAATTGTTACTTCTTAGGAGAGGACTAAACATTGAAATATTCAGATTTATATGACTCAATTTTCCTAATTCTACATGCTGAAAATTATGTTATGTTCCATGTAACAGCTAACTAAGGACTTAATCATATTGAGCTGGAGAAAATGAGGGAAAGTGGAGGAAAGGGTGGAGTTTCATGAGGTTCTGTGTTTAAAGAAGATGAAGAATTTACTCCCATCACACTAAGGTCGCATCCTCCAGCTTCTAACTCAACCATCCATTTAATTTCTATCACGTTGGCAGGCAATGACTTCTTCCATTTCAAGGATATCAGCACACTTTGTAAAAAAGCCATCCTTTAAGGCAGCCCTGCCTTCAAACCCCTTCGACTGAAACAGAAGCACCTATCTAAGGCAGGATTTTCCCTGGAGTCATTTGCACTGAGATTTCCTTCCATTGTCACTCCAGGATTTTGATTATTTTCTTTTTTAAAAAATCAGGAAATTAAATTAACCCTCATTTTTCCCAGAGCCTTTACACTGGGATTGTAGGAAGTGGTTTTAAATTAACCCTTTGCCCAAGCCTCTGCATTAGCAATCTGGGAAAATGTGCATTTCGATTCCTCCCACACACAGCATCATCATTTTATTTACAAGCGGGCAACAAAAGCGGGCAACAGTAGTTAACATCACAATGGGAAATTGGCCATTTGGCTTGTCTCTATGCGGGGAATTTAAAAATTAGTCATTTGCCAATCAACTCAGGAATTGTGGGAAAACCAACACTTTAGAAATGGCAAAGTATTTCACCCCCACAGTTGAAGCTTGCATCATGTGAAGGGCACAGTGGGTTGTCATTTCTTAAATGTGTAGAAACGCTGATTTATTGTGAGTGATGAAGTCATAAGGAGACAGACAAACATGGCATACCAACTTATAGGCTCTATAGTTATTGCTATTTGTTGAACAAAGTGTACTTTCAGCCAATTAGAGTACAATTCCCATTTTCACTAGTAAAACTCAGACCTTGAATGTGGGAAGATATCTGGAAAAAGTGCTGAATGTGTGTGAAGTGTCTTTTGAATGAAAAACTGCAGCTAGCACCCAGTTCCTGTGATTGAGATGAATTATTGCATCTAACTCAGAAGATGATTTCAAGGCTGATTTGAGCTAATGGCACTTCTTACTTTACAGTGTAATTGATATGAAGATAAAAGTGAAGGAAAAGTACAAGGAAGATAGGATAGAAAAAGCAGGAGAGCATAGAAAAGGCTAAGAGATTGGAGATTAGCCAGAGAGTAGATGGTGAAAGAGTGAGAATGCATGCGAAAGTGAGGTTATGGCAAGTGAAGGAAGAGTGATGAAACAGTGGCAGCACAATCTATCTATCTATTACCTATCTATTTATCGGCATATATATTGTTTAATATAGGGAGAAGCAACTAGCAGCCCTTATAGACAACTCAACCAGTAGTGGAAGATTATAGTTATTCTTGGCTGCAAGTGTGAGGCTGTGGAAGGATCCATAGCTATCTCCATTTTGGCCAGTACTTTTACCAGATATATGTTGTCAGACAGTGTCATCTCAACTGTCGCACCTCAGGTTAGCTTCACCTTGCTAAAATACACCAGGCAGCACACAGGTTACAGTCTTTTGTAGTTTATTGGAAATAGGAAAAAAGATAGTTCTTGAAAGGCAAAAGTTCAGTTACAAAAGATAGTTGCAAAATAAGGCTGTAAGAAATAATCCAAAGAAACACTTGGCATGAAACAAAGTCCTTTCAGTACATGACAAAGTTCCATGAGCGAGAATACATCAAGGCTACAAGACAACGCAGGAAAGCAGAACTTGCTTCAAAGAGACATTGCTTTGACAAAGATTCCTCTCTCACCAGACTGTTTTAATAGCATAACATGAAGGCATTCCTTTGCCCTTTGACCTCTCTCTTATTTGCTATTCTAAGACTTCTGCGAACCCCGTAAATTCCAAGCAGCTGGTCCTGTCTAGAGATGATGTTGTATTGTCAAGGCCAAACTGCTCATTAGTGTTATCAGGCTGGGAGCTGCTCTCGCTTCCTGCTTCTTGCACCTGTGAAACATCAGCATCAACAACACCCTTTCCTCCCATAGGAAAGCCTCCCTGTTCACCATCTTCTACAGCAGGAACACCCCGTACCTGAATCCCATAACTCCCATCAGAGTCATCTTGAAACTCATCCTGAACCTGAATCCCACAATTCCCATCAGAGTCATCTTGAAACTCATCCTGAACCTGAATCCCTTCATCTTAAACCTGTATCCCAAAATCCTAATCAGAGTCACTCTGAGGCTGAGTCACAACATCAACTGAGGAGACATAGACAAGATTCCAGATGCTTTAATCCGGGCAAACCTTGCAAAACATTATATAACAGTAGGTGAAAAATGATAAATTCCCAGGAGCTGAGCAGCCATGTTCTCTTCAGGACAACAAGTACAGCTCTGAGAGAGAAGGGAGGAGCTATTACATCATAACTTGGGGTACAGAAAGCCAAGAGGGCCAGACTACAAGGCAAACACAGTATGGCAGATGCATATACCATGTCCTGGGGCATGACAATAGTGGTTGCATTCTGGCTATATTTGGAGGGTCATAAATTGCCCAACCGTGGCTTAACCCTGGGACAAGAGAGAGGACCTTTTTGATGGTGGCCCCCAGGCTCTGGAACTCCCTCCCAAAGGAGATTAGATTAGCTCCCACCCGGAATTCCTTCCGGACGAATCTGAAAACTTGGATGTTCACAGGTGCCTTCTTATAACTGATAATTTATTGTCCATGTGCTTTACCTAGGCCTTGGCCATTCCATGCACTTTATTACCATTAGTCGTTCCCATCCCTAGTCACCAAAGAATATGGATTTTCAGATTTCCATTCCCTTTAAAATGGCCTATGGCGCTTGACCACGGATTGAGATTACTGTCTGTGTTTTAAGTTATTTTAACTTTTGTAAGATGTGTTATTGTGATTTTATTGTGTTACTGTTTTTATTGATGTAATACTGTTTTGGGCTTGTCTCAGTGTAAGCCACCCCAAGTTCTTCGGGAGATGGAGCGGGGTATAAATAAAGTTATTATTATTATTAATATCTCAAAGCAGTTTACATACAAAATGTTATAAATCCATTTCTAAAATATAGACCAATACAGTATAAAAGTAGAACAGTAAAACAGCAAGTGGTAGCAATTTTATATATCAAGGAAAGCTTGTGCACGGGTGAGATTCTGGAAAGTGTTGCAATTCTTTAGATTTTTTATACCTTAAATCATAGACAGAAGGGTATTCCACAGAGTGGATGCTAGTAAAAAACAGTATATCTTCATCATATTATCGCATTTAGAGTCTGGTTTTCATGAAATGACCAATCAGCCTTCCTCTGAGGATTTCAGAGGTCAGCTTAGTGTTGTATTCGGGAGAAAATGGTCTGCTAGCTTTCCTAGTTCTCAGTTACTTAATTGAGAATTGGGAATTTTACACTAAAGAAAAATTAATGTAAAAGCTTGTGTAAAAAGAGGCCAAAAAGCCAATAAATGCAACCCTTGGAGATTGGGACAACACTAACCAGAATTCAATTTGTGGGAGTACCTACATTGGATGCAATGACAAGAAGTTGGGGACATTTATTTCATTTGTATTCTGATCTGTTTTCAAAGCTCTGAGTAGCATAAATGTGACCATATGATGTCATATAAGCTAAGAAAGTAATCAGCCCGAGGGGTATCCACAGAGGATCATGGCTTTATCCTCATCTCTAGACCAATAGAAGATTTCCTGCTATTATAGCTGCCAACTGTGGGCACCTACTAGATGTTGCTTCTGTTGCCACCACAGGCGTCCACCTTTATTGTATATCCAATAATTATGTAAATAGAAATTCTCAGAGTTCAAAAATCATATGACAACCAAACACAATACTTTATTAACAGAAATGGAATAAAACAAAGTACCAGTAGATTTGTAATTTAATCCATTTAAAATAAACATTTCACTCTCACTCATGTTTCTCTACAAAAACTACTAACTTGGACTATTATTTAACTCACATCACACTTTCCACCAATCACTATTCACTCTCAACATTTCCATTCGTTCATCCCCTCCTGTCAGCTCTATTTTAAAATAATACAATGTTTTACATAATCAAATTATCTCAATATAAAGCAATATGTTCTACCAAAAATGGCTATGTGAGAATTTGGCAGCACGGTACTTCAGTTTTCACTTCCAGTCCTTTTGCTTGATAAATTTTACAATTAGATTTGGCTTTTGCACTGACACAGCACATTTGTCCCTAGTGAGTTCGTTGTATAACCCCAAACCTCGGAGCTGCTTATGTATTCTTAACTTTATGATATCCTTTCTTTTCGGCTTTTGTTGTTACTGGCATTGATCTCATATCCTTGTGTCACATCCATTCGCCATATAGATAGATAAATAGACAGACAGACAAACAGACAGAGAGCATGTGTTCTTCATGCTCTTCTTTGAATGTGAAAATGCTGAATGATTTGTTTGTCAACTGCAAATATTTAAAATATGCTGGCTGTTTCTTAGTTTGTGGATAACATTTAAGAAAACATATCTGCAAGTATAAGAGATACCGTACTTCTGTTGTACTTTATAGAGTCATAGAGTCATAGAATAGTAGAGTTGGAAGAGACCTCATGGGCCATCCAGTCCAACCCCCTGCCAAGAAGCAGGAAATCGCATTCATAGCACCCCTGACAGATGGCCATCCAGCCTCTGTTTAAAAGCCTCCAAAGAAGGAGCCTCCACCACAGTCCGGGGCAGAGAGTTCCACTGCCGAACAGCCCTCACTGTGAGGAAGTTCTTCCTAATGTTCAGGTGGAATCTCCTTTCCTGTAGTTTGAAGCCATTGTTCCGTGTCCTAGTCTGCAGGGCAGCAGAAAACAAGCTTGCTCCCTCCTCCCTATGACTTCCCCTCACATATTTGTACATGGCTCTCATGTCTCCTCTCAGCCTTCTCTTCTGCAGGCTAAACATGCCCAGTTCTTTAAGCCGCTCCTCATAGGGCTTGTTCTCCAGACCTTTGATCATTTTAGTCGCCCTCCTCTGGACGCTTTCCAGCTTGTCAACATCTCCCTTCAACTGTGGTGCCCAGAATTGGACACAGTATTCCAGGTGTGGTCTGACCAAGGCAGAATAGAGGGGGAGCATGACTTCCCTGGATCTAGACGCTATTCCCCTCTTGATGCAGGCCAGAATCCCGTTGGCTTTCTTAGCAGCCGCATCACATTGCTGGCTCATGTTTAACTTGTCGTCCACGAGGACTCCAAGATCTTTTTCACATGTACTGCTGTCTAGCCAGGTGTCCCCCATTCTGTATCTTTGCATTCCATTTTTTCTGCCGAAGTGAAGTATCTTGCATTTGTCCCTGTTGAACTTCATTTTGTTAGTTTCGGCCCATCTCTCTAGTCTGTCAAGATCGTTTTGAATTCTGCTCCTGTCTTCTGGAGTGTTGGCTATCCCTCCCAGTTTGGTGTCGTCTGCAAACTTGATGATCGTGCCTTCTAACCCTTCGTCTAAGTCATTAATAAAGATGTTGAACAGAACTGGGCCCAGGACGGAGCCCTGCGGCACTCCACTCGTGACTTCTTTCCAAGATGAGGACGACGCATTGGTGAGCACCCTTTGGGTTCGTTCGCTTAGCCAATTACAGATCCACCTAACTGTAGTTTTGTCTAGCCCACATTTTACTAGTTTGTTTGCCAGAAGGTCGTGGGGGACTTTGTCGAAGGCCTTACTGAAATCTAGGTATGCTACATCCACGGCATTCCCTATATCGACCCAACTCGTAACTCTGTCGAGAAAAGAGATCAGATTAGTCTGGCATGACTTGTTTTTGGTAAATCCGTGTTGACTATTAGCAATGACTGCATCTGTTTCTAAGTGTTTGCAGACCACTTCCTTAATGATCTTTTCCAGAATCTTGCCTGGTATCGATGTGAGACTGACCGGACGGTAATTGTTTGGGTCGTTCTTTTTTCCCTTCTTGAAGATAGGGACCACATTCGCCCTCCTCCAATCTGCTGGGACTTCTCCCGTTCTCCAAGAACTCTCAAATATGATCGCCAGTGGTTCTGAAATAACTTCCGCTAGTTCCTTCAGTACTCTTGGATGTAGTTGATCTGGCCCTGGCGACTTGAATTCATTTAGAGCGGCCAGGTGTTCCTGGACAACTTGTTTCCCTATTTGGGGTTGGATTTCCCCAAATCGTTCGTCCATTTCATGTTGCTGAGGTTGAAGATGGCTTTCTTTTTGTGAGAAGACCGAGGCAAAGAAGGCATTAAGCAGTTCTGCCTTTTCCCTGTCCCCTGTCGCCATCACCCCATCTTCTCCTCGCATCTTCTACTTTATTTTTTCCCCGGCCATGTGGCTGATAAACCTGACACCAGATTTCCTAGTTTATGTCTTATAAAGCTCTAAGAATTATGCTTTTGATCAGAGGTACTATTGTGAAGTGTACATTCCTGGTGATGCATATAGCTGAACACAGCCCATCAATCATACATTCTGTCCTGATTGATACTTGATAACAATGCCATATTTGCAGTCATAGGCTGACAGCAAAAAAAAGGTTAAGCTTATTGAATCCCTGATAAGGTCCCCTAGAAACTGGACCGTATTTGCTTTGGTGGTAACACATTGAGAAGGCTTATCAGTAGGGCACACACATGATTAGAGATCTAACCAGCTCACTATTGGTGCCCTACCTATCAGGATTACCAGCGGGTAGTGGGAAACAGTTTCTAATCTTTGCCAAGCAGGTGTGAGTAATATGTGATTTTGGTTACCCACAATGCCTTTGATAAAGCATTGCTTCAAGGTATTCCTGATAAATAAAATATGGGGCATCTCCCAGGGTACATCTACACTGAAAAATTAATGTAATTTGACATCGCTTTAATTGCCATTACTCAATGCCATGGCATCATGGGAACTGTAGTTTTACAAAGTCTTTAGCCTTCTCTGCCAAAGAGTGCTGGTGCCTCACCAAACTAGGATTACATAGTGTTCAGCTATCACAGTTAAAGTGATATCAAACTACGTTCAATCCACAGTGTAGAGATGCACCCCCAGATGCAACCATCACAGGAAAAGGAGACAAGTGGTCATGACCTGCACTAGGCTTTCAGTAGCTGCTAGTACTCAACTATTTCCAATTGTCTATGCTACACTTTTGATAGTTTGCGATTCATAAATTCCTCAGCTTCCATGGTGGTTATAAAAATAGTTTTACAATGCTTATTTTTACAAAAATATGTTCTATTTAATACAGGTAAGATAATAATTAAAGCAACAATAACAATAATTCTTTCTCCAAAAGAAGGATTTTCATTATTGACCAAAAGGAATTTTCATTATGAGCATAAGTAATAACTCCAGTTCACCGAGTATAAAATCTATTGAAATTGAAAGGCTAACACACATTTCTACTTATGCTTTATCTCTTTTGCTCACTTGATATCTTTTAAGGAACCACCAGCAGGTGGGTAGAAGGTTGCTGTCTGCTGTTATTGACTGTCAAAATGGTGTTTTCTGCGTCTATCTGGTGTAAGATCCACAGCCATAATTTGTATGAAGGACATACGAGCTCTAAATTATGGAGTTCGAAATTATATCTTAGGAGGTTTACTTGGCAGTAGAGATGCCAGATAGTCTGGCACATGAGAGGCTTCCAAAATATGTGTAATTCAAGAAGAACAGCAGGAAGAAAATAAAGAAAAACAACCCATGAATTTTCATGCCAAAACTAGCATGTCATCAAAGGAATAGTTTGAGTCTTGAACAACAAAAAAACCTTTGTAGACTAACACACACTTATTTATATTATTTCCATGAACCTTTCTACTGGTTATGTTCACATTGTACTTGGACGTTGTAGTAGCACCACAACTTTTTCATGCCTTGCACTGTTTCCTTTAGAGAATGATAGGGCACATGCATACAATCAGAAGAGATATGTGGAAAAACTGAAGCAATGTCTTCCAGCTACCTGGCTTTTCCTTGTCTCAGCCCATATCATTGGAATAAACAGCATTTTTTTTAGAGATATTGCATAATGCCACCCATGCCCTGGAGTGTAAATCATTTTTTCTTCATGTGCAGTGTACATATATGGTGCTCATGTCCAAAAGTCTATGGTATTCTGATTCTGTGCCCATCTATCCGTCAGCAGAAGTGCGTGTAATGAAGGATAATTGTTTACTTGTCCCAGTTTTATGTCTCACTACATCCCTCTTTCTCTTTTTTTTCCTTTGCAGTAAATACCAGCAAAATGCAACAATGCTGAATGCCATGGTTATTTTTCAAATTGAAAAGTTTGATTTGGCATAAGTTTTCATGGACTCCAGTCCCTTGAAAAGATGCAGCAAGCGGAGTGGAGTTCACAAAAGCTCATCCCAAATCAAATCTGTTAAGATGGCACAAGACACTTTTTTCTGCTGCAGACTTATCCCCCCTTAAAATAATTCTTCCCTCAATGTTTATTTTATTTTTATATATACACCAGTTCTAACTTTAATGAGTTCGTTAACCGCCCATTATGTCCTGGGATTGGACCTCCTAAAGGTTCATGGATGATTGTTAATTTTTTAATGCTATATAGTTATGCTATTTTAACCATGGTTTGTTTAATTTGTTTTTAGTTCGATACCTGTGTTTTAATTGTATATTTCATGATGTAAATGTGACAGATAGGGCTTGTCCCCATGTAAGCCGCTCCGAGTCCCTTCGGGGAGATGGTGGCAGCATACAAAAGTAAAGTTATATTATTATTTCTAGGAAATTAACTCTCTTTTCCCTTTGAGAATCTTCTGCAAACTGAAGGAGAATTTCTTTATTAGATGGACAACTTTGGAACAAGCCTATAGTACACCAACATAGTTTACAAAAGAAAGCTCATCTTTTTAAATCCACTTCTCTTATATGGATCCAAGTGACATAATCTGGTGTTTGCATGTGTGTATGTGTGTTTTAAAGGAAAGGTATCATGTTCCTCCCCACATGGGTGGAGACTACATGTCAGGAAAATGTGGTCTGCTTTTAGCTTGACCTCCTTTGTAACAATGTGTACAAATCTGGGTTGGGAAGAACACGCCCTTTAAAATAATAAAATATTTAAAAATAAGATGTGATAATCACATTATAAAATAGCAAATGAGAAATAATTGCATGTAACTTCACTTTCTAGACTGAGGTGTTGAAGAAAATAAGTTGTTGGGTGGTGTCTTGTTCTTGTGGGCATCTTTTGTGCATTTTTTAAAAAGGTTGAAAGCCTTTATAGTTTATGTTCCAGTAGTCTGTATTATCATTCGATACCATCAAGTTGTTTATTGGTTTCCTGATGGTTTTTCCAGTGATGGTCTTGATTTAGTTCTGTGATACAATTTTTGTCATATAGTGTTCTGATATTTTTTTCCTTTTCCTTTTTCCAGAGATGGAAAGTATCATAACTGTGTGGGAACTGTGGCTTTGCGTGCTGGTATTATTATACTTATTTCATTTTTTATCAATTTGTTGGTGTTATAGAAAGGGTTATCCTTTTCCTTGCACACTTCACTTTCAGTTTTAATATGCAGACTCCAACATATTTTTTGTGAATGATATTAGTCAATATACACCTCATTAGCATATATATGAATGTAAGATTTGTCTCCCATTCTTGCAAGACAAGAAGGGAACTGTCCATATATGACAATTCTAGAACCAGGATCTGCTTTAAACAATATGCTGCTGTCAAGTAGGAAGGGTGTTTCATTCTACTTTTCTTCAAATGAGAAAATAATATGTTTTTTCCCACATTTATGGAAGATTATTTCATGTATGTTCACTACCTGTGAGCAAATCAACATTTATGGATTAACCTGGGAGAGATAAATTAGTCTTGCAACAGTGCATGGGATTGCCTCCACTTGTTTCTTTATGACACTATTTCACTTTCTTCACTAAAGGCCCAATCAGCCACTGTTTTCCCAGTCAACATAGCATTACCTTACTTTGTGTTGTTGAAGGCTTTCATGGCTGGAATCACTGGGTTGCTGTGAGTTTTCCGGGCTGTATGTCCATGTTCCATAAGCATTTTCTCATAAATGAAGAATAATGCTGTACTTCACCAAAAAAAGTCTGCTAAGCTCCACAAATAGTTATTTGTGCTCTGTTTCACCATTTCACATATATTCTGTCCCAATGGGAGACCCTTCTCTTTTCCCCATACAGTAGTGTGCATGTCTACTGACAAATGGAATGGAAAGGAAATGGATTTGGCAATCTACTTTAACTGGCTTTTAGTGGTTTGAATGATGTTATTTAAGAATAATTATTGAATTTGTTTCAATTCACTGTATAATGTATTGTAATGTATTGTGTGGCTTTATATTTTTCTCTTTTGACACTGGCCTTGAATGTTTGTCTTTATTATGTTGGGAGCACCTGAGTCCCCCTGGGGAGATAGGACGGAGTACAAATAAAGCATTATTCTTCTTGTTGTTGTTGTTACCTGTCCAGTCACCTGATGACTTATGGCTTTATGAATTTGATAGGATTTTCTTAGGCAAGAAATACTCAGATAGTTTTCCAGTTTTGGTATTTGATTCCTCTGAAATGTAACCTTCCTTGGGTGCTCTCCCATCCAAGTACTAACCAGGCCTAAACTTGCTTAGATTCCAAGATCAGATGGGATCTGCTGCCTTAAAGATATTTGGACCTTTCTCTATATCCAGGAAATAGGATTGTGCCTGATACCACTGGCATCCTTCACTAAATAGAATATTCATCTACATAAAAGTTTGAGAAAGTTAGATTTTTGGATTGCAACCACCCACCATGATCAGAGCCCTTGCTGGTTTGGACTGAAAAATCTGATCAGTTATCAATCCGTTTATTTATATTCCATCTTTATCCAAGGACTAGTACTAAGGGCATCTAATCCAGAAGGCAACTTCGCCAAACTCTGATCTACTACATGTACCTGTGACAACCTACTCAGTTCTTACAATGAGATTTGGAGTTGGTTCATCAGACAAAATTTGGCTATTATTTCACTACAATTGCCTATAGGGAAATCTGTACCCATCCCCATCACTCAAGACAACCATAGACATGTTGTTGTTGTTGTTGTTGTTGTTTATTCATTCAGTCGCTTCCGACTCTTCATGACCTCATGGACCAGCCCATGCCAGAGCTTCCTGTTTGCCATCGCCACCTCCAGCTCCTTCAATGTCAAGCCAGTCACTTCAAGGATACCATCCATCCATCCATCTTGCCCTTGGTCGGCCCCTCTTCCTTTTTCCTTCCATTTTCCCCATAGACATACCACTTTCTTTAGATTTTGACAGTAACATAATGCGGTAACTCAACAGCTGTACCACCCTTATTGTCATGCAGTCAGAGATTGCAATTACATCAGTAATGTCTATAATACCGAGCTGACAAATGATTCTATTTTTTTACAGAGTACCATTCAGCTATTCTGCAATTAAAGAGAGAGCATAAATATGAAGTTGAAAAATTAAAGGTAAATATTCCTATTCATTTAAATATATTTTTTAAAACACTCTTCCTTTCAAAATGGTATAATTCTGTTATGTATTGCATGTTTCCCATCTGGTATATGTATACATTTGTGAGCCACAAAAAAAGCTCATCATTCAGAATTATGTGTCCAAGGGCATCCAACAGTGATACTGCGTGGAAGAGGTCCAAACAGAAAATGCAGATCCCAAGTGCCATTCTTTTGTTCGTTACTAGCAAAAAGTGTTCCTTATATGCTTACATTTAGGTTATTCCACATTTTAAGTTAGATGTAGTCTGCAGTTTTTGACCATTTCTTGATTATAATTACATACTTCTACTTTAACATCTTTCAAAACTGTATACCTGGACATCTCTCACACCTAGATTTATACACATATTCAACTGTATTCCATGGTGTCAACTCAAGAGTATCTTGTTGGATGAACGAGTGGATAGTACACTTTAATGTTTCGGTACAAGGCAAAATTTGAAATAGTATTTCAGTGCTATTCTATAAATTAGTGAAGGCAAACAGGAATGAGGAACTTGTGACATTACTTGGATATACCTTTTTTGACCACTAGCCATGCTGGTTGAGGTAGATGAGAGTTGAGAGTCCAACAGTCATAAGCTAAAGGCCCCTTATGACTTATACATCTCATCAATTCTTAGGGAAAGGCATTTTCTACATTATCCACTAGAGGTCAGTTAAGCTTCTTTATTGTACTGTGAAGAAAATAATTTAATTGTGTTCCCTACTTGTCAGTATATATGTCTATTAATGGCAAATATATTATATCTTAAAAGTACAGTTTAATAGTGATTGTCTCATCCTATATCTGGCTAGAAATGTTGTGTTGAAGTAACCTAAAGCTACTGTCTGAGATAAAGAATCCCTGCTACAGTACTTAAATGGAAATATTTAAAATTATTCAATTATCTTTATTATGTTGAAAAAAGTTAGATATGTAAGTGCCTTTCTGCTCCTAATATCAGTAGGTCTAAATATGTTCAATAGAGTGAACCATCTGAATCACTGGCACTTATATAAGTGTTGACTCACCAAGTTTCCATTGATCCAGGAGATTTACTCTGGTTAACAGAAGCAATTGTATATAGCCCTTAGTGAGCAGTTGGGTAGAATATAGCCTGAATCATTGTCTACATTTTGTTTCCTCAAGTACCAAAGTTACAAGTTAAACTTTTTAAAAGTTTAAATGTGAAAAATCAGATGAGATGCCTAGAATATAGCTAAGGAAGTGAGGTTCTCAACATTTCTCTTTCATTTTGTGACCATGATTCTGTTCAGTTTTACGAAGGCAGTAACAATATTCCTGTTGCCCTTCCAGTCCCTCTATAGCAGGCAAGGACAAACTTTTTTGTCTTGGGGCCCCATTGTGGGCTTGGCCAAGAAGTCCAGGCCAGGATGGAGGGTGGCCGGTCAAGTGCTGGACGGGATGGGCCCAGAAAGGGAGGACCTGGGAGAGGGCGGGGCTGGAGGGGGGTGGAGCAGGGCTCGGGTCATCCTCGGGTTGTCCTCCTGGTGGCTCGCCCCATCCATGTGCCGGGAAGAAAACAAGACGTGCAGCGAGTGCCCCCCTGATCTTTAGGCTGTCGTCTCAGCATTATGCTGGGAGGAGGATGAGACAGGCGATGGCCAAAAGCACTCCGGAGGGCTCTTAGCCACGACATGTTCACACTGTCCTTATGCCAGGAAGAAGGCAAGACATGGGGTGGCAGAGAGAGCTCCAGAGGGCTCTCAGCTGCTGTGTGCCTTCCTCCCCCATCCTTTCTGCATAACGATGTGGCAGGCCTAGCATGAACCCTATACCCCTGGATTTACTGAGCAGCCTCTGAACACACACACACACACACACACACACACACACACACACACACACACACAGCGTGACCATTCCCTACTTTAAGGGGAGCAGGCAAGATCACAGATGGATCTGTTCAGATCCCTATAGTCAGGTGTGAAATAATAACAGAAGTGTTGTTTTTTTTTCCGTGTCAGGAGCAACCGGAGTTGCTTCTAGAGTGAGAGAATTGGCCGTCTGCAAGGACGTTGCCCAGGGGGCTCCCGGATGTTTTGATGTTTTTACCATCCTTGTGGGAGGCTTCTCTCATGTCCCCGCATGGAGCTGGAGCTGATAGAGGGAGCTCATCCGCGCTCTCCCTGGGTGGGATTCAAACCTGGCAGCCTTCAGGTCAGCAACCCAACCTTCAAGTCACAAAGCTTTTATCCCCTAGGCCACCGGAGGCTCCTAACAGAAGTGTTGAGACCCCCAGAGGAATCTGGTTAATCTCAGTGCTGATGTCATCATTTCATGTCTGCCTATGGGGATGCCTCTGTGATCCTGCCCATTCCCCACAAAGCAGAGAATGGCTATGTGTGGCTTCTGAAGGAAGAAAGGTAATACAGTAGAGTCTCACTTATCCAAGCTAAACAGGCTGGCAGAATCTTGGATAAGCGAATATGTTGGATAATAAGGAGGTATTAAGGAGAAGCCTATTAAACATCAAATTAGGTTATGATTTTACAAATTAAGCACCAAAACATCATGTTATACAACAAATTTGACAGAAAAAGTAGTTCAATACGCAGTAATGTTATGTTGTAATTACTGTATTTACGAATTTAGCACCAAAATATCATGATATTTTGAAAACATTGACTACAAAAATACCTTGGATAATCCAGAACCTTGGATAAGCAAGTCTTGGATAAGTGAGACTCTACTGTACCAACTTATGCATGCTGGCCAACAAGATTGCTCAATGAGTTAAAAGTCAGAACTGTGAAATTCAAAGGAGTCTGTGAAGAAATCCAAATAGACTTGGTTATCAGCCACAGAAGTCAGTATGCAAACATATTTTTTAGAATACAAAAAAAATTAGAATACAAAAAATTGTTTCTGCATTACTAATAATTGTTCATGTTAATTATCAAGTATCTAAGTGATACAAAAACAATAGTGTTGTGGCATCTTAACAGTGCCAGCAGAAGTAGTGTTTTGTGCTGGATTTATTATGGCATGATGTTTTACGTCTGTTCCTCTAGCAGCCTATGAAACATCTTAACAATATGCTCTATGAACTCACTTAAGACTTCATTTTGGGTGGACACACCTTAAACTGGATTCTAAAATAATTGCGATAATTTTTCTTTCCCACAAGAAATTTCAGCCAGAGTAGTTCAACATGTAGTAGGAAGTTCATGTAGTTTTTCCATTGTTATTATTTTTATACATTTGGAATAAAAAGTAAAACCACAGGCCTTTTTCCCCTTTTCTTTTTTCTTCCTTGGAAACATTCTTACCCCTTTATAGAAAATATTCCAGAAGAAGGGGGGAGGGGGGAAGGAGGGATCATGTAAACTTGCTGTTTAGTGTGACACAGAGAAAATGTACAAACACACTGATGGAAGCTATTGGGAAATTGGCATTCTGATCAAAAATAAGTTTACTTGGATGTCTGCCCAGTCAAGCTCAATGGAACTTATTCCTGAGACATAATGCCTGCAGTAATTAAGTTGAGGGGTTTTTTTTTATCAAAGCAATTGTTAAATAAAATTCCAATTGCCCACCTTATAAAACATAAAGAAAAACTTTTTAAAAATCACATGAAATTCACTGGATAATCTTTGTTATAAAAAAGCTTGAAAACCTTTGGCTTTTTTGAGTTTAGAAATTAGGTTTGCAAAGGTTTATGAGCCAGTCCTATTTTTGAGCTCAGTAGGATTACTTCAGTGTAAACACATTTAGGATGGTACTATAAAT
Source organism: Anolis carolinensis (assembly GCF_035594765.1). Classification (NCBI taxonomy): domain Eukaryota; kingdom Metazoa; phylum Chordata; class Lepidosauria; order Squamata; family Anolidae; genus Anolis; species Anolis carolinensis. The sequence continues at coordinate 316,407,850 of NC_085841.1, forward strand.
AGGCTCTGAATTTGTTCAATGTGTGCATATAACGTGTCAGACTTCCTTTTCATTTGTGATTTGTATATAACTATCATGGATATTGAGTGGGGATCTTTTGACTTGAAGTTAATGAGAAGAGAAAATAATAATAATAATAATAATAATAATAATAATAATAATAATAACAACAACAACTTTATTTATATTCCACCCTATCTCCCCGGAGGGACTCAGAGCAGATTCGAAACATAAAAGGCAAATATTCAATGCCTGAACACAACAACAATACACACATAATAACAAAAATTGACAACCCAAAATATAAAAACAAATTATGACTTAACAACTAAACTTAAATTAAAAACGCAACCTGTTATATCGGACAAAAAACAAAACATCAGACCATCAAACAGAAGCCTTAGATGTTTGAAGAGAGATAATAAAAGTGAATAAATTGTAACAGTTAATTGTTAAATTGACCTAGTAAAGTCAGGAAAAAACAGACAGATATTCTGTATCAAACTTATACAAGGCCAGTGTGCTACAGTACAAATGTTTCCCAAATTTTCACCTATCCACATCCAGCAAAATATGCCCTCTCTAAGAATTTTCTTGTTCCTCCAAGTGATTTCATGATATGTTTCTGCCAGAAGGTACCACAGAGTCTTGCTGGGAAACTAGCAAATTCTTAGAGAGACTATCTCTTTAAGATTTGCTAGGTCCGAATTTATGATAATTTGTTCATTTCAGTAGTGTTACTATTCTCCACAGTTTTCAGTTTCCACAGTAAACTCAAGAATGTGGGGATTGTGCAGTACTTGGATTTTATAGTCTTCTTCACTGTGATGGTCCTTGCTGAAGTTGAAAAGTCCATAGAACATGGGCATGAATTCTATGATAATAATGAAATAATTTTACAATGTTTTTATTATTTTATTATCCAGATCAGGATGTTTCTTTTAAAAGAATTAATGTGATATTTTGTAAAAGGAGAGTTTAAAAAATAACAGAAACTCCAATAATTTGTTTTGTATGCTTATTTTGAAAAGTACCCACGCAAATAAATATTTTACAAGACCATAATGGATGGTTATCTTGGATTTCCCATATTTTTTTTCTGGCGAATCCCAGTTTTCTGGCCAGTTACAGAGTGTTTTAATCATGTTTAAAGCCGACTTAATATTATATAACAACAGCAAAACTACTTGCCCTTATTAGAAGGACCCTTGTGACTTTATTATTTTATTTTTTAAGTGGCATTATTTTAATCTTCCAACAAAGGAAGGTAAGGACAAACCATCTCTGCTTAAGAAAACCTAATGAAATTCATGGGGTAAGATACCCTCCAGTATTTCTTAGCTAAAAACTGTCAAATGACTGGCAAAAATGTAGGATGAGAAAAGGAACCATTTCATTCCATATACCATATCCTCCAACAATATCGCAAATGTAAACCAATATATGTGTGGCAGACAACATCAGAATATGGTCAATATGGCAAAAAAAAAAAATCTGAATCAGGAAACAACACAACAAGGAAAAGGCTATGGCAATTTGTTTTTCTCTGAGCGGCAGTTTGCTTTTGTTTTAGTCTGTAGTGAAGGACAAGAGTTCACTCCCTCTTCTCCCCTTCCCCTTTGCACACACAAGTATAGTAAAAGTCAAGTTTGTGGTGGTAATATTTAATTATATTTACCATGCCACTGTGAATCACAGAAATGTTGGGTGTACATGATATTGATAGTTAGGGGAGAGAACCTGACTTTGTTGAGTGCAGAAAGAGGTTAAAAGGAGTTTTTTCATAGTGTTTTCTTCAGTCAACATGGTTTTGTGGGTTTTTAGCAATAATCCATTGCTTATTGGTAAGGCTTGACTTGAACATGATGTTCCATTGTATGGTCACATGTCAATAGGAATGAGCTACTCACATTTGGCTTCTTACATCCACGAATTGTGTACTTAATGTCGACTGTATTTAATAGTGCTTACACTAATGCAAATGTACATACAGTAGAGTCTCACTTATCCAACATAAATGGGCCGGCAGAACGTTGGATAAGCGAAAATGTTGGATAATAAGGAGAGATTAAGGAAAAGTCTATTAAACATCAAATTACGTTATGATTTTACAAATTAAGCACCAAAACATCATGTTTTACAACAACTTGACAGAAAAAGCAGTTCAATACACGATAACATTATGCAGTAATTATTCTATTTACGAATTTAGCACCAAAACATTGCAAAGTATTGAAAACATTTACTACAAAAACATTGACTACTAAAAGGCAGACTGTGCTGGATAATACAGAACGTTGGATAAGTGAAGGTTGGATAAGTGAGACTCTACTGTATAGTTTTAGCCTAGGTTATACCTGGTGTTAATATTATCTTTGAAATCTTTAATACCAGACCAAATCGTCTTGTATATTATTCTCTGGAATATTATCTACTCTTACTTAGTACTTACTTACTTACTTAGGCAATCCCACGTAGTTCGAGGATGATGGTCTTCCAGTCATGAGGTCTTGAGGGTGAATTCTTAGGTGGCTGAAGAGACCTATTCTTGATCTGCATGTTCTACCGCAGTGAGGACATCGGTTTCCAGGTGGAAGGCGGTCCCGGTCAGGGTTGGCTTGACGGACCTTCCTCTTGGCACATTTCTCCCTTAAGTCCTCCATTCGTGCCTCTTCAAACTCCGCAGCACTGCTGGTCACAGCTGACCTCCAATTAGAGCGCTCAAGGGCCAGGGCTTCTCAGTTCTCAGTGTCTATGCCACAGTTTTTAAGGTTGGCTTTAAGCCCATCTTTAAATCTCTTTTCCTGCCCACCAACATTACGTTTCCCATTCTTGAGTTCGAAGTAGAGCAACTGCTTTGGGAGACGGTGGTCAGGCATTCGGACAATGTGGCCAGTCCAGCGGAGTTGATGGCGTAGGAGCATTGCTTCAATTATCTACTCTATCCTAATTTGTCTGCAAAAATATTTTCTTCATCTAAGGGAGCCTCATGGATGTGCATTCCATACTATCCTTTAAAACGGAGGGATATTATTTCACTTCAGTTTGTTTCATTTTAAAATTTCACATATACCTTTAAAATCAATCCGTTTGTATGCACAGATGTATTGTTCTATATTGTTGCCCTTGGTAATTTGTTGTGGTGGAGCCAATAACAGTAGCTATGTTTTCCGTTTTTTGGAATCAAGACTGCATAGCTTTGTAACCAGATATTCTCTTCTTTGAATGGTAGAGATTTTTATCCAAAGGAGTCTTCTATGTGCAGATGAGAAGGACCCTGATTTCTGACAGTTTCCATTCACTTTGCAAAGAACCACAATGCAGTTAACTGCATGGGTTACTTCGCTTGCGAATAAGGGAAGAATGGAGTTACATTTCATAAATGCAGTGTAATGTATGGGAACAATTGATCATTGTGTTGTAACAAATTATGTTTCTAGTTACTGTGTTTCCCCGAAAATAAGACAGTGTCTTATATTAATTTTTACTCCCAAAGATGTGCTAGGTCATATTTTCAGGTGATGTCTTATTTTTCCATGAAGAAGAATTCACATTAATTGTTGAACAAAAAATGAACATTTATTTTATACTGTACAGTAGTTGTCATCACAAACCAGCATAACCAAACAAACTGTGAATCTTATCAAGAATTTCTTGTTACTACCATTATTTCCATGTACAACAATCTATAGTGTGTACATTTACCGATTCTGCAAGCTCCGGTGTTCTGTTCGGCGGGCATGCTTCCAAACAAAAACTTTGCTAGGTCTTACTTTCGGGGGAGGCCTTATATTTAGCAATTCAGCAAAACCTCTACTAGGTCTTATTTTCTGGGGATGTCTTATTTTCGGGGAAACAGTGTACTTTTATAGTTGCATTTAATTATATTTGTATGGATTTTTGGAAACACCTGAAACAGAATCTTTAAACTTTTGCCAGTTCTAGGGCTTTATTTAAAAATAGCAAAAGACAACAAGTAATAAAATGAGTTACATGTCACATAATGCAATGTGTGATAATACTAGAGTACGTGTCCAGTACAATAAGTTTTGGAAATGTATTACTTTTGAAAAGCAACTCTCCAAGCTGTGCCTCCTTTGTGTTCTGTAGAAATCAGTAGGCTGATTGGAGGAAGTAAGACCAGAGACCCAAGACTGTTTCCATGACTGGTCACAGAACTCTATAGATTTCTATACAGGAGGAGTAAAGGAATCATCATTACTTGCTAATAAACATAGTAAACCTTTTAACATCAGTTTCCCTCTCCTTTACTAAATGTTACCGTAAATGAGTACAGCATGACCAAAAATTATGAAGTATAATAAGTAATAACATTTTTAGGAATAAGAACATATAATGCAACAAACATTGCACCACATGGTGGGAACGGGACAGGATGCACTGGCACCCTTTCCCTCCCCCATCAGATGTCAGCACGCATTGTCCCACACCCTTTCTGCCATCACACAGCAAAAGGGGAGGAAAGTGCAGGTAGCTCCGTCAGAACTACCGAAACAACACTTTTCTCCCTGTAGTGGAAGAGGAAGCACCAAGATTTTTCCCATTCCACTTTGGGAGGAATGTGGGTGGGGTCGTGTGATGACGTACGGCAGTCTTCATCCAAGATGCACACAAAAGCGGCAAAATGGGGCAAAAATGCCCCACATGAAGAGGTCCAGAGAGAGAATGAGAGATCCAGACTTCAGCTTGGGACTATAGCTTTATTAGGTTTAACAAAATATCACAAAATAGTGCCCAAGCTTTCTGATTTTCAAGAACAGTCCTTCAGACCAGAAAGTAAATGAAGCAAGAACTGAAGGACAAGGATGGTGAAAGATAGCTGCGGTTGCATCCATATAGTCTCCATTTAGTCACAAGATGGTGCCTGAGAACAGGCAACAGATATTCACGTAATGGTTCCAAATTGCACAATTCCTGGCCCTAGGGATGCTGAGATGAAGAAGCATACAGTGATTGATCCATTTTTTGAAAATTTAAAATCCAATTGCTTCCCAGCTGGCATGCAAGACTTATCAATAGGTACTATTCCTTAAGACTATATATTATTTCTAATATCAGGAGCCATATGCTTGTAAATACCAGTTCTTGGGAGAACATTGTTGTGTTCATATCCTTCACCGTGGGAACAGAATACTGAAGCAAATAGGTATTTAGTTTGATCTGGGAGGGCTCTTCTTATGTAAACTAAAAACTATGGTGTATGCAGAACAGTTTTATTTTATGTAAGTGCTATTTATTTACAGGGAATGCAGAGATGAGCTTTGTATGTGAAATTTTCCCATGTTCTTATCTACTGTTTCACATATTCAAACGTAATGGTGGCTTTTATGGAAATACTGAGGATCTTTATTTAGGACGTTCCATGTTATCCAGTTTTCTTTACTAATCTTTTAGCTATACTGAAAAAATCCAACTAGTTTGCCTACTTGTACAAACTACATATAAGGGTATAAGCTTTCTGTTTCCTCTCCTTTACTAAATGGAAGCTTTCTGTTGTGACATGTAAAATGATAATTTCAAATGTTTTTCTACCTTCTGTCCATGATTGTACATGTTTTATGGATTTTGATATTGTTTCAATTTTTTTGCTGTCTTTGAGAAACCAATTTCTGCTGGAAATCCTTTTGTGAAGAAAGCAATAGAATATATGCAAGAGTTCATTTCCTTAGTTCTCATTTATTTAATACGTTGAGACTAACAATTTATTAATGTATCTAGAATATTATCCCTTTCTCTCTTTTTTGCAGAGATTGTAAATGGATATATAGCAGGGATGGGAAATTTGTGACTCTCCCAATTTTGTAGAATAGCAATTCCTATTAGCCCTAGTCAACATAGTTGTGAGAGGATTATGAGAATTGCTATCCACTAATTTGTGGAGAAATGCACATTAACCATTTCTGTTCCAGAACTGTGTTGTCTATTCCCTTTAGTAAGTTGCTCTTTGAAATGACTTACCAATGTGTAAGTCCTTGGACATTGTTAATATGAATTCCAAAGAGAGGACAACTATTTACGTCTTGTATTCATTTTGTTTCAGTTTTTAATATAAATCTTATAAAACAAATTGTATTTAAATCTTTTACCTAAGCACCATTGATTTTTTTTCAGAAGCATGACTATACGAAAACTCTACCATTGAGTAATATCCTGTTTTATAGCATTGAATACATTTATCTGATGGCAGCATGGTTTAATATCACTTGCCCATGTTGAGCATGTTGCTTTTTTGCCCTTTAACAAAGGGAAATGGAAGACTAAAACTCAGTAGTCACATTACATGTTCCAGGTCAGGTTTCTATTGAACTCAGCATGAACATGTTGAAGAAAACCTGTGCCATGTATAGTTACTGGAACACAATTGCTACCTAAAGCTGCAGCTGAGGTCATCAAGGGTTTATTAGTCAATTTTGCCTAATAAGCTGTTCTGCCTTGTTCAGTGCTTCATGTGTTGTTGCTGGTGAAGGTCTCCCAGCTTGTGGTCAATAATAAATTCAGTTTCTTGTTTAGAAAGTATCAGCCCTATGTACACGTTTTCATTTGTTTGTGCACATGACATGTGCTTTGCAGCCAAATGCAAGTAAAATCTCAGCTGAACCTGATGAAATTATTTATGCTACTAACCTTAAAACACAAGCAGCATATTTCTGTGAAAAGAAAAGAAAGAAGCCATTTTACAAAAACATTAAAGGTTTGAAGAATGGTTGCAATTGTAACAACTCACCAACATAAATTAACATGAAGAGTGTGTTGCCAATTACAGTGGAACCGCTACTTAAAAGCACCCCAACTTAAGAGTGTTTTGAGTTAAGAGCTGTAACTCGGTCCTGGTTTTGCTTTGATATATCAACAGCATTTTGAGTTAAGAGGGAGCACTAGCATGAAAGTACAGGGCTTCAAGGGAGCAGCCCCTGTGCCTCATGCTCTTGTCTGCTTTGGAAGATTACTATCCATTTTGCCCTCATCTGCTTTGAGGAACTTTGGGTTAGGTGATTTTATGTGTTTTTTTATTCCTGGTATGTTTGGCTTCATGAAGGGAGGGGGGAGGGAAGGAGGGAGGCTGGAATAAGTACAGTGTGAAGAAAATTATACTTCTGCCTCTTCACTTTATGCTTTGAGCTTCTTTACCACAAGTTAGTGCTTATACCATTTTAAAGTTGACGTTGTGAATGTGCATGTATATATTATTTGTCATTTATAAAGTACATTTTCTTATTTAAAAACGTGGGGGAGGGGGGAGGTCAGGGGGCCAGAACGGATTAATAGCATTTCAATGCATTTTAGTGGGAAAATTGTACAGAAACATCAATTGCATATTGACTTTTGAGAACGCTTTGAATTGCATATGGTGGCTGCACAACTCCAGGCATTCTTGGTAGATACTGATTTTCTGGATCCGGCGCAGTCTGGCTTCAGGCCAGGGCATGGTACCGAGACAGCCTTGGTCGCCTTAGTCGATGATCTACGCCGGGAACTGGAGAGGGGAAGTGTGTCCCTGCTGGTTCTGCTGGACCTCTCAGCGGCCTTCGATACTGTCGATCACAGTATCCTTCTGGGATGCCTTGCCAGGATGGGGCTCGGGGGTACTGTTCTGCAGTGGCTCCGGTCCTTTCTGGAGGGTTGTTCCCAGATGGTGTCATTGGGGGACGCCTGCTCGATCCCACAACTGTTGTCTTGTGGGGTCCCGCAGGGCTCTGTATTGTCTCCCATGTTGTTTAACATCTACATGAAGCCTTTGGGAGAGATCATCCGGAGTTTTGGGGTGCGGTGTCATCTGTACGCAGATGATGTCCAGCTCTGTCACTCCTTCCCACCTGTCACTAAGGAGGCTGTTCAAGTCCTGAACCGATGTCTGGCCGCTGTGTCAGACTGGATGAGGGCCAACAAATTGAATCCAGACAAGACAGAGGTCCTCCTGGTCAGTCGTAAGGCTGAACAGGGAATAGGGTTACAGCCTGCGTTGGACGGGGTCGCACTCCCCCTGAAGACACAGGTTCGCAGTCTGGGGGTTCTCCTGGACTCATCGCTGAGCCTGGAGCCTGTCACGACCCAGGCTGCAGAGCACCAATAACCATACACAGAGGCCAGAATCTATCTAATATCTTTATTAAGGAAATAAGTAAAGGCAATAAAAATAAGTGTAGAATATAGTTCAGAAGATGTCCTTTCAGGAAAGGTCAAATATAGTCCAGGAAAACAATGTCCAATATGAAATAGTAAGGTCCAAAGTTGTAATCCAGTAACCGAAACACTCACTTTGCCAAGCAGAGTGAGGGGAGATGACAAGGTCCTTTAATCCATGAAACTTAGGCAAGGCAAGGAAATAGCTTGATTCTTGGTACACAAAGCTTGATTCAAGGCAACAAGGAACGAGGAACAGGGACAAGATCCGTGGTAAATACTTGGCAAGGTCCGGGAAGCAAGGCAAGGTCCTGGAAGGCAAGGCTGAGTCCTAGGAAACAAGGCAAGGTCCGTGAAGCAAACAAGGCTGGGAACGTGAACGTAGGCTTGGAAACAGGAACGAGGCTTGGAAACTGGAGTAGCGCTGTCCACACACAACCTACTCCAGTAGCTGACGAATTGACTCCGCAAGATTCCTTCGGGGCAAGGAACCTAAATAGGGTCTCGTTTTCCCACCAAAGAACACTTCTCTGGGGAATCAGAACCGAAAGTCAATCTCTGTGTCCAGATGCATGACTCCCTAGAATTTCTCATGGAAGCAGTCTTAATCAGCTGAATGCCTGGCTGCGATTCTCAGGCTTCTGCGATTAGCCTGCTGAACTCCTTTTTGTTGTTGATAATAACTACGGCGAGAAAATGGGGGAGATTCTGACTCAGGGCTTGTTTGGCAGATTTCTGGAAGGCAAACCTCTTGCAGGTGCAAGGGCTCCAATTCAGGCTGGGAAAGTTCCAATTCTGGCTGAAATGGTGGAAAACCCAAGTTTTCCTCTTCATCTGTCACAACAGCGTTAGGAACGGGACTACATGGCCCATGAGTCATCACAGAGCCCCAGGTCTCGGCGGTGGCCAGGGGAGCATTTGCACAACTCAGACTTGTGTGCCAGCTGCGCCCGTTCCTTGGGAGGTCTGACTTGGCCACGGTGGTCCACGCTCTGGTTACATCTCGTTTGGACTACTGCAACGCACTCTACATGGGGTTGCCTTTGAAGACGGCCCGGAAGCTCCAACTAGTACAATGGGCGGCAGCCAGATTAATAACCGGGGCAGCTTACAGGGAGTGCACAACCCCCCTGCTAAGCCAGCTCCACTGGCTGCCGATATGCTACCGAGCCCAATTCAAAATGCTGGTCTTGACCTATAAAGCCCTAAACGGTTCTGGCCCAATCTACTTGTCCGAACGTATCTCCTCCTATGAACCAGTAAGATCACTAAGATCATCTGGAGAGGCCCTGCTCTCGGTCCCACCTGCCTCACAGGCGCGGCTGGTGGGAACGAGGGACAGGGAACATTACACGCATACATCCTTACATGTTTAGGTCTCCTGTAGATTGGCATTAATCAGGCATCACAAAGAGCTTAGGATTCACTGTCCAAGGGACAGTTTGTTCAAACAATTGCATTAGGTGTTGGGCTTTTGTTCAATTTTAGGGTGAAGGTAAGCACATTTAAGGCTCTGTCTACTATTTTTCTTTCCATCCTCTCTTTATTGGAGTCTTTTTTTTCTTTTTTCTTTGCAAGGAATTACATTTCAGGCTCCCCCCCCCCCCTTTCTTTCTTCACATTTCCTGAAGTCTTGACAAAAACCCAGCATTCTTCTGCTGGATATGGCAGCTGGAAATTGCAGTCCAGAGATACCTAGAAGACTGTGTGATATTTGTGATATATTTGAGCACATCCATGAGGATGCCTGATAGCTGAACTAGAGGGATTAGATTAGGTTTTCTTTGATAGAACAGCTAGTCATCTAATGGTTTCCTGTACTAATACATTCTTTTGCTGATGTTGCCAGCTACCGTACATGTGAGGGAAGGGGAAGAGAGAAGCAGGCAGGCAGAGAGACAGAAAGAGAGTGAGAATAGCCATCTTAAATAAAAACTACTGAACCATTGAAAGGCAAAAGTGCTAGGAAGTGACTGAAATGAACTGTTACACAACCTTATTTTTTCAAGATGAAATTTTCCTGCATTGTTGCAAGGAATCCATGCATCTCACCTGTTGCCCAACACTGGAAGGCGTTTTATCAATGAGATAACTCTTTCTCCAATTTGAATTTTGGGAGAAAAGGTTGTATTTTTGTTTCTCAGCAAGAATTAACATTTGTAGAGCTATACAAAATTATAAGTGCCATTATTGTGCTGAACTATATTAATGTTTTCAAAGATGAAACTACAATCTTAAAAAATAAAATGTTGCTTGCCTTTATTCGGTGTAAAAAATAAAATTGCACAGGGCTGATCCAGGTGAACTTGAGGTAAAGCTTCTTGATGTGGCATTCCCACAGACTAACCCAATTCAGGGGGGAAACTTGAATCCTGAAACTATTCTCCTCCTTTAGGGACAGTTCAGACAGCTGTAGCCACCTGCAGTTATCTCAACAACCATTCTATGCTCTCTGGGCTCAGCCCAGGGATGCAGGATGGCTTTCCCTTCCCATGTCACAGTTCGCCTCCTCCTTCCTCTCAGCCTCCTTCACAATTCACAAGATTCACCAGAAGGATTGTGGACACTTGAGAGTACGGTAGATGTCACCCCCCCCCCCGGGGTGGGGGCGGGGGCGGGGGAAGGGTCAGTGCTAGATCTAGGACCAATGAGACCCTGTGCTAGTTAAGTTCTGAGTCCCCTTGCTTAGTCCCTGAAGCAGGTAAGTCCAGTAGATCTACACTGCCTGCTTTGTGGCACACTCCCATAGACAGTCTGGAATAGCTCCGAAAAAGAATACCTTCAAATTTAGAATTGCACCACATAAGCAAAATCCATCATAAAATTTTTTTGACAGGAAGATAAGGCCAATGGGGCCCTGTGCTTAATTACACACACCCACTAAGCACAATGGTAAATCCGGCACTGGCCCCTACCCAGTGGTGCCAATCTATGTTTGGTGCAGCTGGGCAGCAGGAAGTCCCTGACATCACAGAGGCAGCTCAAGGACTTCCTTTCAAACTCACTTTTAGGGTCCGTGTAGAACCACATTGAGAAAACAAAGTTGCAGACATATGCTTTTTTTCTACTACAACTATTTCCTCGAATTCATGGAATTGTGTATGCATAGACTGTGTGTATGATTAGACATAGAAATGCAAAACCTGTGGGATTTGGTACTGAGGTAAAAAGATTGATTTTAACAATGGTTGTTGGGGCATAAAAACAGGAAATATGTTTTCTAAAGCCAGGAAGAATAGATAACCAAATGAATGGTGGATGGAGTTATTGGAATGTAGTGTGATGCTGGCTGGGAATCAAAAAAGAGATGTGATGAACTGTCCAGGAGGACCAGTTCATCATGAGGCTGTGGTGTTATAATATGTGTAGTGTGTCCGGAAACTACTGTCTCTGTTTGACTGTCAACGGACTAAAAATGTGTGGATATATCCCAATTCTGCTGTTTTTCTTTCCAATCTTCCCTTGTAGTTATTTAAATTCAAGGACAGCTGTTTTGATGTCATCGATGGAATACCCAGGAAAATGAATATGTTATGCAACTGTTGTAAACTGTATTTTACTTTTATAAATATTTTTACAATCTATTTTAAATATTGTTAACAATTTAATTTGGTTTTAATATTGAATTTTTGTATATTGTAATTGCAATCATTAAATGTACTACCTGCCTTGAACCCCAGTCTTGGAAAGAAGGCAAGATACAAATAAAGTTAACTAGTACTACAGAAATAGTATTGTGGAGTTCAGTACCTCAGCTTGTACCATTGCTGTATTGGAGAGAATAATAATACTCTGTTAAGTGAGAAAAATGGATTTGCAGGTCAAGATGGATTTGTATGTCAGCACTATGGTGTGGGAATTTAACTGTGATCTTTAGGGTTCATGCAAGATTGTTCTTTAACTTGGAAATGAAAAGGGGAGGAATCTTGTGCTAGCTACTCAGGAATATGTCAAGATTCAGCTTTAATTAGATCCAAACCCAATAGAGCAAAATGCAGAACTGAATTTGAAGAAACATGCATAAAGTTGAACTTGAATTATCATTTCCAGTTACACTTTATTGTTTCATATTTAGTAAAGGTTCACCTTTTTTATGAAGTGTGCCTAGCCAAGAAATGTAGAGTTGCATCAACAATAGAACTGTCCTTGCTTAACTGCCATTGGCTTTCATTACAATGGCATCATATAACCATGAAGCCACCTTACATTCAATCAAACCACTGGTCCATCCAGACCATTGAACTATACAGTCATTATAAACCCCATAATAAATTAATGGTTTTGTGTAAGATCACTGCTTGCTTTCTTGTATCTATTTAAATTTCTATGCTCATTCAAAGAATAGGTTATTTTTATGAACACACGCAGACACACACATTTGTGCATAATGATTTAAACTATTAAAAGATCTAATACGTTGGATAGTACAGTATATTCAACTCTAAAATTTCTCACTCAACTATGTAAGTGTTTATAGTTTGTGAGAAATAATCTTTCTTTGCAGAATATTTTTGAAGCTTGAAATCAAGTTTTGGTAGGGATTTCTTCACTATCAGTAGAAAGCTGCGCTCTTTGCGTGACAAGACCTCTGGTGGTATTTACTTGTCATGGAAAGGAAATACTAAAACATCTTGAGACTATTAGGAATGGAGGAAGCATAACTGCTTTTATACAAAAAATACTGGCTCTTCTTCTAGTTCATGTTTGACTAAATGGAAGAAATGTGGTGTGCTCCAAGATGTAGAGGATGGTGTTCAGAAGATTTACATGTTTCTCTAACTCCTTTGATGCTCAGAGGAAATTGTTTCTTAAAACTTTTGAAACAGAGTCTTAGGTTCCCTGGCACTCCCTCCCATCCCCTCACTGCAGGGGAGAAAGTAGTGTCTGATCTAGGCCGGATTGAGTTTATTTGAATGCAATAACTCCCTGTCGCCGTTCATCTTCCAAACCTGTATATTTGGTTTTGGCATCAAGGAGACACCACAATCAAGTAAATGGGGAACAGGCTGGATTAGACATCTTTTTCCTTACAATTAAAGGGAAGGGCAGGGGTTCATTGGTATCCAAGAGGCTAAAGAACTGAAGATCTGAATAAGCCTCTTGCCTTTGCAGAAAAGCATAGGCAAAACAAAAACAAACGATGCCAACAAGGCAACAATAGGTTAGCCAAGCTTTCTAAAAAGGCAAGTTGGTAAAATAAACATGAAACCTCAGTTGCCCTGATTGTTGTACTTTGTTATCTTGTATGATGGAACAAACCTTATATATATCAATATAGTCTTTAAGGAAGTGCTTTAGAAATGTTACTTCCCTTATTTTTTGCCAGCTTGAATTACAAATACTATAGAATACTAGGGGTGCGCAAAGCTTCGGAGCTCCCTTTCATAATTCGGAGATTTGGACAACTCAGAAATACAAATCTCTGAATTATTAGTAGGAAATGACCCCATTTACTAATTGAAACACAAGCCTCCAAATCTTTCAGAGAGATTCGTAAAAGATTTGTTGATTCGGAGATAGGCCGGCACTGCTGGCAGTGGCTTTCTCTTCCTGAAAATAGCGGAGGGCCTTGCCTCCTCCTCCTCCTCCATCGGCAGTTTCTCCCAGAGCCAAGACTCCCCTTGGAGATAAAAATGGGCATTCCGAAGCAACACGCGTGAATGGATGGGGCCATGAGGGGAAGTGTTGGTGGGAAGAGGGATGGAGGCCTAGCAGCCCCCTCCTCCTCACTGTCAGCCCACCCCCCCCCCCCAGCATCTGTGTGTCTAACACCAAAGTTATATTTTCCAAGTTACCACTCCCTCTCCAAACTTTACAGGCCTTACCTTCCCCTTAGTTGTCTTCAAACTGCAGCCCTTTCTTCTGGTGCGAGCAGAATTCTGGGAAATGTATTTTGAGAAGGCTAGGACCTCTGTAGCAGAGTATTCAAAAGGTCCCATCCTAAGCTATATTTCCCAGAATTCTGCTCGTGCCAGAGGAACATGGCTGCCCACGTTAAAGCCCCAGTGTAGGTTAATCACATGTGCTTCAATTGAAGCAAATCTTAAAAATCAGTGGATAGACTGATTGTTCTGAAACTTGGTAGGCTTGCTGCCCTGCTCATGTTGTCTCACTGTACCACAATTTGAATGGATATACATCTTGTAGGTATTTGAAATACTTTTAATTGGAAAAAAAATTAAATTCCAAGAAATTAGTAGATGAATGAAGCTTTCTGACACTTCATAAGATTTATGCCCTTCTTATGTTGCCTCACTGTGCAGAAATTCAAGGGGATACCTTTTAAAAAAGAAGTTGTAGAAACTTAAAACTCATGATAGAGGAGAAATCTGTGTAAATAGATTTTCTTCATTTTCAAACTCTTTCCTTCAATAAGTACATTGGCTGTCTATTGCTAGCAACTGATTGAAGTAATAAGGCTAATTCCATCTTTTTAAGCCAGTGGTTTTCAACTTGTGGGTCCCCAGGTGTTTTGGCCTACAACTCCCAGAAATCCCAGCCAGTTTACCAGCTGATAGGATTTCTGGGAGTTGAAGGCCAAAATATCTAGGGACCACAGGTTGAGATCCACTGTTTTAAGCAAAATAAAAATGTGTATTTTGAACAAATACTGGTATTGGGATGATCACTTGGAAAAGAGACACTTTTTCATGGTAAGTGATCACCAGCTGAAATTTTTTCACTCACATAATGTAGGAAGAGTCTTGTCCTACTGTTGTTTCTTTTTAAAATCCAGACATAATGGTTGTTTGGTGGACAGGAAGATTTTCAGTGTCCATGAACAGAATTAGGCAGCAACTTCAAAACAAAGGGAATCTTGTATGGATATATTGTAACCAACTTGTTAGTAAACCAGGAAATTGATGGTTGGTCTTAGTTAAGCTGTGCTATGGAATACTTTTTGACCTTATCTGGAACCAAATGGAAAACCAAGGTTCGAAACCACATTTTCAACCAAAACCAAACCAGAAGAGAAACAGAAAGGTCACAGTTTGTTTCCTTAATACTCAGAATTATAGTTGGCATACAAAATAGAATTAAGCTGAATAGAAGGATATTTGTACTGTCCTTTTGGTTAATGTCAACTTTTTAAAATGATGGTTTGATCCACAAATCAGTCAGTCATCACAACAATGCAATGATGTGGTTTTATATGTAAACCATGAATGCAAAAAAAAAAAAACTTGAGTGGTGGAATCATGGTTGCCTTACAAGTATGGCAGCTCTACAGGTCTGGCATCAGCCACACTAATAAAATCAAATCCAATGCTGTTTTATGACCTTGAATTTATGTGACTACAGAAGATCAAAGGATTTCTGTCCCACTGGACTACAAGGTCTATAGTTCATGGCAAAAAAAAGAGAGAGGGAAAAAACTCATCAAAAAGAACATTTTAGTTGTGAGGCTTTTCATTTTAATCAGCTATAGCAATAAAGAGCTGCTAGGTGTCCAAAAACATTCTCCAAGATCACAGACAAAAGCACCTTTTCATACACTCCACATTCTTATTTAGATCCATACAATGTTTCTGGTTTGCTCATGCTCTTGAACCTTCTCATGCTATAATTTGTTCTGCACATACCTTTTTTTCCTCCCTTAATTTTCCCCTCAATTTAAACATGAAAAGTTTCAGAACATGGGAAGATTAATGGTGCAAGAAGCTTTCACTTTAATATTAAGGTGCTACAAGTTCTCAGAATAGAACTTAATTGTAATTGCAGCTGAGTATTCCAGGGTGGCCCCACTCCACAGAGTGAAATAGTTATATGCTAGAGGACTGTGGCTTTCTCATTGGCAAGAATAGCAAGATATATCTATCTGCTGTGTCTATAAAAAGGGGTTGAAAGCAGCAGCCGTTCTGCTGAAAAAACATTTTGGTGTCATTAAGGTAGTTCATGCTTTCTGCGCCTCTCACTTGTGTTAAAAACACACTGCAGAATTATAGCAGTTTGACACCACATTAACTGCCATGGCTTGGTATAGAATTCTGGGAATTGCAGTTTTGAGAGATATATACTTTTTATCTTTGAGAGCGCTGGTGATGTAACAAACTATATCCTAGGATTCCAAAGAATGGAACTATTATAGCAGTTAAAAGGATTTCAAACTGTTAGAATTCTGCAATAGGGATTGTCTCTTACTAGACAAAAGGAACCAAAGTTATCAACAATGGAAATTTTGCACAATCCAGTGCCTGGAATAACTGCACAGTGCCTGGAATAAATGCTGTTTTAGTTTTCCTGGATCTAGAATTATGTCATATACATTTGACAACACACATGCCTGGTCTGAGCTTGTTAAACATAACTAAACATTATCTTCCATGCAATTTGCCAAAGCTTGTCTCTCTTCACTGACAGATGCAAGCAGAGAAAACAACAGCCTTGACTCTTGGGAGTTTTAACAAGGCTTGGTCTGCACAAATAGTAGAATAATGTGATTCCCTGTTGCTCAGAATCATTGTCTGCTGAAGTTGAGTAGTATCCTGAAGCAGAGTGCACTGCACTCCTTCCAGGGGCAAGGGAAATACCATTTTTGAATGCTCTTGAATATTAAGCAAGTATTGCAATATTGTTGTTGTTGTTGTTGTTGTATGACACAGCAAACAAGATAGATATGCTGGATTTCATATCACAAAATCACAAGTCGAACACTTCCCAAGTGTCTAGGACTTTGTGATGTATTTTCGGATGATGCGTGCAGATCCCAGTAGGGTGGCCTTTTGCAGTTGGCAGATCGTAATTTTGTCAATGTCTATTGTTTCCAAATGCCGACTGAGATCTTTTGGCATGGCACCCAATGTGCCCATCACCACCGGGACCACCTGCACTGGTTTCTGCCAGAGTCTTTGCAGTTCAATCTTGAGGTCCTGATCGCGGCTGAGTTTTTCCTGTTGTTTTTCATCAATGCAACTGTCACCTGGGATGGCAACATCAATGAACCAAACCTTTTTCTTTCCCACAACTGTGATGTCTGGTGTGTCGGGTTCCAGAACTTTGTCAGTCTGTGTCACGACCCAGGCTGCAGAGCACCAATAACCATACACAGAGGCCAGATTCTATCTAATATCTTTATTAAGGAAATATATAAAGTTAATAAAAGCAAGTGTATGAAATAGTCCAGAAGTAGACCTTTCAGGGAAGGTCAAAATTAGTCCAAGAAAACAATGTCCAATATGAAATATTAAGGTCCAAAGTTGTAATCCAATAACCGAAACACTCACTTTGCCAGGCAAAGTGAGGGGAGATGACAAGGTCCTTTAGTCCATGAACTTGAGCAAGGCTAGGAAATAACTTGAAACAAGGCTTGATACAAGGCAACAAGGAACGAGGAGCGAGAACAAGGTCCGTGGAATTACTTGGCAAAACCCGGGAAACAAGGCAAGGCTGAGTCCTGGAAAACAAGGCAAGGTCCGTGGAGGTAAACAAGGCTGGAAACGGGAGCGAAGGCTTGGAATCAGGAACAAGGCTTGAAACAGGAACGAGGCTTGGAAACGGAGCGCGCTGTCCACACACAACTTACTCCAGTAGCTGACGAATTGACTCCGCAAGATCCCTTTGTGGGTAAAACACCTAAATAGGGTCTAGTTTTCCCACCAAAGAACAGTTCACTGGGGAACCAGAAACGAAAGCTAATCTCTGAGTCCAGATGCATGACTCCTTAAAGTTTCTCATGGAAAACAGGCTTAATCAGCTAAATTCTTAGCAGCTATCCTAGCACTCCTGCGAGAGGCCGCTTGAACTCCTCTCTGTTGTTTACAAAACTCGTGGCGAGAAAACACAGGAGATTTAGGCTCAGGGCTTGTTTGACAGACTTCTGGAAGACAAATCTCTTGCAGGTGCAAGGTTCCCAGATCTGGCTGGGAAGGTTCCAATTCTGACTGAGACGGTGAAAAACCCAAGTTCTCCTCTTCATCTGGGACTACAGTGCCATGAATGGGATTACATGGCCCATGACTCATCACACTATCCCCCTCCTCAAGCCCCCTCTCAAACTGGGACTCTCTCCCCGAGGCGCGAGGCCGCGGCTTGGCGGGATAGGTCTGATGGAAGCGGCGGGTTAGATCAGGAGCATGGACTGTGGAAGCGTCTTCCCAAGAGCGTTCCTCGGGGCCAAAACCCACCCAGTCAATGAGATATTGTAGGCGGCGGCGGTGAAAGCGAGAATCCAAAATGTCCTGAACCTCAAACTCCTCCTCTCCATCTACCCAAACAGGAGGGGGGGCCGGCCGGTCTGTATCAGGGCGCGCACCATCCGCCGGAAGGAGTAGGGAACGATGGAACACTGGATGAATGCGCATTGAGCGCGGAAGTTGGAGTTTGAAAGTCACGGGGTTAAGTTGCGCCACCACTGGATAGGGGCCAATGAAACGGGCATCTAACTTCCGGCAAGGGCGATGGGAGGGCAAAAAGCGAGTGGACAGAAGAACCCGGTCTCCTACCTTGATTTCGGGGCCCGGCTGGCGATGTTTGTCCGCGTGACGTTTATAGTCCTCCTTGGCTTGGTCTAGTTGCTGGAGCAAGAGTTGTTGCACCGCTGTGAGTTCCTGCAGCCAGTCCTCTGCTGCGGGAACTTCTGAGGTTTCAATGACAGGAGGAAAGAAACGTGGATGGAAGCCGTAGTTTGCAAAGAACGGGGTTTCTTTAGTAGAAGCCTGGACCCCATTGTTGTAGGCAAACTCTGACAACGATAACAGGGAAGCCCAATTGTCCTGTTGGTAGTTCACATAACAGCGAAGGTATTGTTCCAAAGTGGCATTGGTGCGCTCAGTTTGCCCATCTGTTTGGGGATGATGAGCCGAAGATAAACGAGAGTCTATGCCCAATAGTTTTTGTAGTGCTTTCCAGAAACGAGAGGTGAATTGGGACCCACGGTCTGTGACCAAACTCTTGGGCAATCCATGCAATCTGAAAACATGTTGGAGGAATAGATCTGCAGTCTCTTTGGCCGTGGGAAGGCCTTCACAGGGAATGAAATGGGCTAACTTGGTGAAAAGGTCCACCACCACTAGGATTGTGGTGAATCCACAGGAAGGTGGTAGATCAGTGATAAAATCCGCAGAGATTATTTCCCATGGGTGGGATGGGGTAGGGAGGGGATGCAGAAGCCCTGAGGGCTTCTCCCTTCTTGTCTTGGAGCGCTGGCATACTGGGCAGGTGTTGACATATTTTTCCACATCCTTGCGGATCTTGGGCCACCAGAAATCTCTTAGGATCAAATGCATAGTTTTGAATAGTCCGAAATGCCCTGCTGGCTTGCAGTCATGACACAGACGAAGTGCCTTTTCTCTGCCCGGTCCTGGGGGGATGTAAACATGATTTCTATAGCAAAGTAGCCCATCCTTAAGCGAAAAGGGAAAATGTAGTCCTTGGCGAAGTTGGTCCTGTGCCCAGGCATCTACTTGCTGGCTGGCCCTGATTTCCTGAGCACAAAGGGGCCCTGGAGTAGAGGGAGTTGATTCAATGGGAGTGGATTTGGTGTTTCCCACTGTGAGCGTGGCAAAGTTCTCGGGTTGTAGCAGCTGAGATTCAAAGGTCTCCTTGCGCCCTGCAGCGTATTCCGGTTTTCGTGACAGAGCATCTGCTTGCTTGGTCTGGGCTGGGGTTACATAATGAATTTGGAAGTTAAAACGTTCAAAGAATAAAGCCCAGCGTTGTTGCCTCTGATTTAGCTTGCGGGCAGTTCTTAGATGCTCTAGATTCCGATGATCAGTATGGACTTCAATGGGAAATTTGGCCCCTTCTAACCAATGTCTCCAAGTTTCAAAGGCTGCCTTTATGGCCAATAGTTCCTTTTCCCAAATGGTGTAGTTTCTCTCTGGTGCGGTCAATTGACGGGAATAAAAGGCACAAGGATGAAGATGATCTCCCACCGGTTGTAGGAGTACAGCCCCAATTGCCACATCGGAGGCGTCCGCCTGCACGACAAAAAGGGTTTCAGGATCTGGATGCTGAAGGATTGGCTGGGACGTGAATAATTTCTTTAGTTGCTGGAACCCTTTCTCTGCTTGATCTGTCCAGCGGAAGGGCTGTTTCCCACGGATGCAGCTGGTGATTGGGTCAGACCAGCGGGCAAAGTCTGGAATGAACTTGCGATAGTAGTTCGCGAACCCCAAGAATCGTTGCACCTCTTTCTTGTTGGTGGGCGCCCGCCATTCCAATACTGCTGAAACCTTTGCCGGGTCCATGGAGAGCCCTAGTGGCGAGACGCGGTACCCCAGGAAATCTACCTCTTGTAGATCAAAAGCACATTTTTCCAGCTTGGCATAAAGTCCATGATCTCGCAATCGTTGTAACACCATTCTGACGTGGTTCTCATGTTCTGATTGTGATCTAGAAAACACCAAAAAATCGTCCAGGTAGATGATCAAGAACCGATCTAGATAATCCTGAAAGATGTCATTGACAAAATGTTGGAACGTTGCGGGAGCTCCACATAATCCATAATTCATAACTCGGGACTCGAATAATCCGAATTTAGTCTGGAAGGCGGTCTTCCACTCGTCCCCTTCTCTGATGCGAACTAGATTATACGCCCCCCGAAGATCCAGCTTGGTGTAGACCTTGGCTCCTCGAAGTCGGTCTAGTAGGTCCGAGATTAAGGGCAGGGGATAGCTGTTCCGCTTAGTGATATTGTTCAATGCTCTATAGTCCACCACCAAGCGTAATTCCCCGGATTTCTTTTTCACAAACATCACTGGGGAAGCGGCTGGGGATTGAGAGGGTCTGATGAATCCCTTGCGAAGGTTTGACTCTATAAACTCCTTGAGAGCTTCTTGCTCCGGTTCAGTCAGGGAGTAGAGATGTCCTCGCGGGATCGGGGCCCCCTCCACCAAGTCAATGGCACAGTCATAAGGTCTATGTGGGGGTAATCTCTCGGCCTCTTTTTCATTGAATACATCCCAATATTCTGAGTACTTCTTGGGCAAGGTGATAATGGGTTCAGTGTCTGTGGCATGGCAGACCTTGGCTACAAGGCAATGGTTTTGGCAATATTTTGAAGCAAACTGCAGTTCTCTGTTGGACCAGGAGATGCTTGGGTCGTGAAGTGTCAGCCATGGAATTCCCAAAATCACAGGGAAATGGGGAACCTCGGTAACAAAGAAGGAAATCTCTTCCATATGTTCCCTTATCCACATTCTGGTGGGTTCCGACCACTGGCTTACGGGACCCGTCTTGAGGGGGCGGCCATCGATGGCTTGCACCACACGGGCATTCTTGAAGTCATGGTATTGTAATCCCAGAGAGTCGGCATACTCTCTATCAATGAAATTGTTTGTGGCTCCTGAGTCTATCATGGCATGGACAATGACTGGCCCCTTTTTTGCTGACCACAAGGTGACCACTAGAAGAAATAGGACCCCGGTTGGCGGCTCTTGAGTGGGTTTTTTGACCGGGTTGGCGAGCCTCTCTACGCCCGGTCGCTGGCTTCCCCCGCCGGCTGTGCGCCAGCCGCCTCAGATGCCTTCGTCTCCGTGGAGGACGCCGCCGCCAGACGGGCGGCGGGCTTCCCTTTGGCTGGGCACTCTCTGGCGAAGTGGCCCCCGTTCCCGCAGTACCAACAGAGATTTAGGCGTTGGCGGCGGGCCTTCTCGGCGGCATCTAACCTGGGACGCACATTGCCCAACTGCATCGGCACCTCCTCGCTCCCCCTGGGGTATGGGGCTGGTGGTGGGGGTCTCCATACTGGACGCGGCTGGACGCTGGTGGGAGCGGGAGGTTTCACCCCAGCTCTACCGCTCTGGCCTCGGACCCATTGTTTTCTGTTGGCAAGCATGACTTCAGCTCGTAAACATTGATCAATGAGTGCTTCAAGAGAGTGGGGGGGATCCACCTTGGAAATTTCCTCCAACATCTCGATGTTGAGACCCTCCCGAAATTGTCCTCTGAGGGCTATATCATTCCATCCGGTGCTGTGGGCCAGCACTCGGAACTCGGCTATGTACTGGGACAAGGGTCTGTCCCCCTGAGAGAGGCGCCGGAGTTTATGGCCGGCTGCCTCCAAATTGTCTTCGATCCCCCAAGTCGCCTTAATGTGATCCAAGAAGTGTTGCGCTGATCTTAGGTGTGGGGAAACTTGGTCGAACAGTGCCGTCGCCCAGTTGGCCGCTGGCCCATCTAAAAGGCTGTAGATCCACGCCACTTTGATGTCTTCTTGGGGAAACTCGGCATTGCGGGCCTCTAGATAAGCCTGGCATTGGCGACGGAAAACATGAACCTTAGAAGCTTCTCCAGAAAACTTGGTTGGCAACGCCAGGGCCGGGAGACGGATTCCGCGTTCCTTCAATCCCTTTATTTCTCCCTCCTGCGCATTGAGCTTATCACGGATGCGATCCACTTCCTCCTTGTCGATGGTGTAGCTGAGTGGCTGGCCTCCCGGTCCGGCTCCGGTAGACATTCTGGCCTAGGTTAATTGGTGCTTAGGGTGGCGGAGTCAAACTGTCACGACCCAGGCTGCAGAGCACCAATAACCATACACAGAGGCCAGATTCTATCTAATATCTTTATTAAGGAAATATATAAAGTTAATAAAAGCAAGTGTATGAAATAGTCCAGAAGTAGACCTTTCAGGGAAGGTCAAAATTAGTCCAAGAAAACAATGTCCAATATGAAATATTAAGGTCCAAAGTTGTAATCCAATAACCGAAACACTCACTTTGCCAGGCAAAGTGAGGGGAGATGACAAGGTCCTTTAGTCCATGAACTTGAGCAAGGCTAGGAAATAACTTGAAACAAGGCTTGATACAAGGCAACAAGGAACGAGGAGCGAGAACAAGGTCCGTGGAATTACTTGGCAAAACCCGGGAAACAAGGCAAGGCTGAGTCCTGGAAAACAAGGCAAGGTCCGTGGAGGTAAACAAGGCTGGAAACGGGAGCGAAGGCTTGGAATCAGGAACAAGGCTTGAAACAGGAACGAGGCTTGGAAACGGAGCGCGCTGTCCACACACAACTTACTCCAGTAGCTGACGAATTGACTCCGCAAGATCCCTTTGTGGGTAAAACACCTAAATAGGGTCTAGTTTTCCCACCAAAGAACAGTTCACTGGGGAACCAGAAACGAAAGCTAATCTCTGAGTCCAGATGCATGACTCCTTAAAGTTTCTCATGGAAAACAGGCTTAATCAGCTAAATTCTTAGCAGCTATCCTAGCACTCCTGCGAGAGGCCGCTTGAACTCCTCTCTGTTGTTTACAAAACTCGTGGCGAGAAAACACAGGAGATTTAGGCTCAGGGCTTGTTTGACAGACTTCTGGAAGACAAATCTCTTGCAGGTGCAAGGTTCCCAGATCTGGCTGGGAAGGTTCCAATTCTGACTGAGACAGTGAAAAACCCAAGTTCTCCTCTTCATCTGGGACTACAGTGCCATGAATGGGATTACATGGCCCATGACTCATCACAGTCTGGATTCGGAAGTCCCACAGTATCTTTGCGTGCTCATTTTCCAATACTTTTGCAGGTTTGTGATCACACCAGTTCTTTACTGCTGGGAGGTGGTACTTGAGGCATAGGTTCCAATGAATCATTTGGGCCACATAGTTGTACCTCTGTTTTTAGTCTGTCTGTGCGATTTTCTTACAGCATCTGAGGATATGATCAATGGTTTCGTCGGCTTCCTTGCACAGTCTGCATTTT
This sequence comes from Anolis carolinensis, assembly GCF_035594765.1. Classification (NCBI taxonomy): domain Eukaryota; kingdom Metazoa; phylum Chordata; class Lepidosauria; order Squamata; family Anolidae; genus Anolis; species Anolis carolinensis. Next base: position 316,431,624 of record NC_085841.1, read on the forward strand.
GGGTCATCAGCTGATTTTTCGATCTTGGCCTTAATTACATTTGTTCTGATGGCTTGCTCCTGGGCTACAAGAATCAGGCTTTCTGTCTCCTTCTTCCGTGTCCCATTCGTGAGCCATAGCCAGGTCTTCTCCTTATCAGCTTTTCCTTCAATGTTGTCAAGGAACTTTCCATGCAATGTTTTGTTGTGTCAGCTGTCAGCTCTAGTTTGTAGTGCGGTTTTCTTGTACTGGTTTTTTGTCTGCTGTGCTTTGAGGAGCTTCTGATTTTTGACTTCAATCAAAGCAGGTTCTTCACTTTGCTTTACATTATTTATTTATTTATTTATTATTTTATTTATTTCCATCATTTATATGCCGCCCTTCTCACCTGAAGGGACTCAGGGCGGCTCACAATACAGTAGAAAAATAAAACATAGGAATATAAAACAATCAATTTAAAACAATCCCATAAATACATTTAAAACAGTATAATAAAATACTTAATTCATTCGTCCGCATATTATCATTATTGATACCTCGCCTTTCTCCCTGTGGAGACTCAAGGTAGCTAATACTCCACACTAGGCAAGTTTAAAAGGTACAATACAAAAGTTAAAAAGCAATTAAGTAGTAGCAGTGTTGTAAAAACAAAATTGTAATACAGTAGATGTACTAAAATGGCATTTAAAACTCATATCCCCACCCACAATATTCTTCAGCTATTATTCAACAGAATGAGAGCATGTCTACAGACATTGCCCCTAATGTACATGTGTGCTAAGATTTACCTGCTAACAAAAAGGGGAGTGATCATGATTGGCCATTCTGTGGAACTGGGGTTCTCAGTGTTACCGGGAACCCTTAATAAGTTCATCCACCTCAATGTCCCCACCTTTAGTGCTTTCCTCAACACACTGAGATTTCATTGGGATCAGATGAGCCCAAGTTGTGGGTCTAGCTCCTCCTTTCTCATAGGGAGAAAGGCTTGAGGTCCAAATCATATTCATTTTTATGTATTTATTTGCTTTTCTTAGCGCTCATCTACACAAGCATTGAAGTGGATTATAAATAGGAGGTGGCCAAACTACACATGGCCATAATCTGGGAAAATACACATAATCTGTGCAAATACACATAATCTGTGCAGACCCATGTTTTTAAAAGTTCGCAGAAAGACCAAGTTTGATAAAAAAAATGTGCTGCAATGGACCCCAGATATGCAGAAATCATGAGACTTAGTGAGATCTCAATGTGGTGCACTAGTGTGGATGGCACCAGCGCATAGCCACATTTTAAAACCCGAATCATTCCTGCACTCAGCACATGCACTGAAGTACATTCCTCAACAACGTGTGTGTGTGTGTGTGGGGGGGGGGTTGAAACCGTCCATCTGATATCCCATCAATCTGGATCATTCCAGATTAATGTGGATACCCTGGGAGGATTGCTCAGGGGCAATGGAGCCAGATGGAAACTCTCCAGAAGGTGACAGGGTTTTTAAACCCTCTTTATCTTCTCGATTAAAGACCTATGTAGAAACACCCTTCGTAGTTATATTTCAGTAACTTTCCACTTTCTGTTATCATGATGCGAATGTATTACTGTATCTACTTACATACACATTTGGATTCCATAGACATCACTTAACACAAAATAATTTAGTGTCCTTGGAATTTTTACATGTGCCATGTCTTGAATTATGTTATTCCAGGCCAGAACATTGGGAATAAACTTAAATATTGTTCTTGAAGGTTATATTAATGCAACATATGAAATAGATTACTCTGTCTGAGGTGTCTGAGGAAAGGAATTTTGATTTTTAAGCAAATTGGCATATACTTTTTTTTCTTTCTAAATAGTCTTTGATTGTTAAGCCTCTGATTGTAGTTGCTGAAATTTAAAGCAAATGTATGCTTTGTTCAAGGATTTTTCTTTTCTTTTTAAAAACACATCCAAAACCTTTAGTTGCATAGGCACATGTTTGATTCAAGGAAATTTTTCAGTTTTAAAAACACACACCACAAATGTTTGTTGCATAGCCATATTGTGTGTGTGTTATTATGTATATGTTATGAAAGGCTTTATAGCCCAAGGGGGTGGAGGAACTCCTCTCTGTTCCCTTAATTGGGGGGGGGGGGGGGCTTCCTCCATTTTTTTTAGCTGAAAAGCCCCCAAGAATGGCATTAAAACATGAATAAAACATCTTAAAACCCTAAAACAATATTTTGGCCCTGTATCTTTATATGTGCCTTTATGGAATCCCACATCTTACAGTCCTAAACCCAGAAATTTATCAGAATAGAAAGTACAGTAGAGTCTCACTTATCCAACACTCGCTTATCCAACATTCTGGATTATCCAACGCATTTTTGTAGTCAATGTTTTCAATATATCATGATATTTTGGTGCTAAATTCGTAAATACAGTAATTACTACATAGCCTTACTGTGTATTGAACTACTTTTTCTGTAAGATTTGTTGTATAACATGATGTTCTGGTGCTTAATTTGTAAAATCATAACCTAATTTGATGTTTAATAGACTTTTCCTTAATCCCTCTTTATTATCCAACATATTCACTCATCCAACGTTCTGTCGGCCCGTTTACGTTGGATAAGCGAGACTCTACTGTATATATGAATAACTTGAGGCTGTACTAGTGTATTCTTTACCAGTGTACTGACAGACCTCCGAGTGATTTCAAGTAGGATAGCAATAAATTGCAATTTGCAATTATTTAAGAGTTGCAACAAGCAAAAATATACTAGTGTAATAATAAAAACTGAGTAACCTAGAGTAGATTTGTGTTTGGAATGACTGCAAAGAAATTCTGTTCAGTGCTTGTGCTCAAATTCTTTATTATTTGGATGTATATCTGGCATACAGTTTGTGGATCTCAGAGCTCAACTAGAACTTATGCTTGAAGTACCCATTGAAAGCTCAGAAAACGTACTTTGAAGGGCTACAGCATCCAGAATCCTCTAGAAAGCAGGGCCACTCCTTTAAATCTTACTATCACTGATATGGAGTATATCTGCTGTCTTTAGTGATGGAGTACCAAAATCTCCTAAGAGGTAATTCTCTTGGGACACAGGCAGCAAAGACTTTTCTGGTCTATGAGTTTCTATACCCAGGGTTTCCCAGGACTACGGAACAGATTCAGATCATAGCTGACTCCTTCCCCCCCTTGTTACATTATTTTAATCTTCACTTAATGATCCAGAAAATGCTAATAGTAAGTGTCACAAATATCTAGCATAGCAGCTGAAAAAGAAGAAGTGTGAAACAATGTAATTAAAATTAGTGGTATTGAATTTTTCATTATGTTCATAAATTTCTTTTATTTCATTGTCAAATCGTGTATCTGATCAATTCTTCTTTAGTGTCATAATGTTGCTACCTGTTATTCTGATCAGTCATAGAGTTTGTACATAATAATAAAGTAACTAAAGATTTGAAACAATAATCATACCTCTTTCATTTTTGTTAATCTTTCACAGTCTGAATTTGAGCTCAAAGTCTTTCATGTTCGAGGAGAGTATGCATCATCAGTAGCAAAACTTGAAGATGATATTGCAAATTTGAAAAATGAACTGGACAATAAATTATGTAAAAGAAGTGAGGAAGCAAAGGATGTTTGTGTATCCACCGAGGATGATCATCCACCAAAATCATACAGAAATGTATGCATTCAGACGGACAGAGAAACCTTTATAAAACCGACTGAAGATGAAAACAAAACAGTTAAGAATAACCAAATAATACCTAAGAAACTTTCTGTACCCTTTCTGAATAACAGTGTTTCTGGCTCAACTGACCATAAAGAAGCAGAGGGTCATGGCCAAGTCTCAGGGAGTGTCACATCTCCATTGGATCAAATTGTGCTGCCTCCACCACCACCACCTCCGCCACCACCTCTACCGCCTTCACTATCTAGTTCTATCCCTCCACCACCAGCTTTACCTGGTGGCTTTGGATCTGTTCCTCCACCACCACCCCCTCCTCTTCCTGCAGCTTTGGGAACTCAGCCACCACCTCCACCACCAGGGCCTCCGCCATTAGGAGCTGGGCCTCCTCCACCACCAGGGCCTCCTCCATTAGGTGCTGGGCCTCCTCCACCACCACCACCATTTCTTGGATCTAGTGTCTTTTTACCATCAAGTCAAGGTCCACGGAAACCTACAGTTGAACCCTCCTGTCCCATGAAACCACTTTACTGGAACAGAATACAAATAAAGGATTGCAGGTAAACTGATTTCTTTTTGTTACTTTGACATACGTGATTATATTTTCAATCAGACCTGCGGTCAAGTACTGATTGATAAATACACCATTTTATTATTTTGATATATGCGAAAGGCAGCAACTGAGAACCACAAAAATAGTTTATTTTGGATGTGTCATTACTATGGAATCTTAATCATCTGTTCAAATGTAGACCCTGTGGCCTATAGAAGAACAGTAACCTGACATGAATGATTCCTAGTACAGTTTGAGGCACAAGTTGCAAAGACTGAGATCCTGTGAGACACTCTGCTTTCGGATTAGATCATGAGAGTCCCCTGACCTACTGAGGGAAGTACTGTTCTAACTACCCCTAGTGCTGTTTCTCATAAGCAATTTAAATAAAATTCAATTCATGGGTACATACAAAAAATTCAAGGAGGCAGAGATATCATCAACCATAACCAGTTTAAATATGAGTCACACTGGAATCATGAGACCTATGCAATAGCATCCAATGCTCCTGCTTCCCAATGCAGAATGTGAGACCAATCCCAGTCGCTATGCTAAGTCATGCCTAATTTATCTGTCCTTGATTCCAGTTCCTACCCTTCCCTTATTAAGAAAGAGAACATTCATGCATCCCTAGCTTACAGTGGAATGGCCCTGCTTTTGCCCCATTTAGATAGTAACAGCTCATCTTAGGCTGGATCTACATTGCAGTATAATCCATTTCAAAGCAGATAATCTGAGATCAGATACTGGATTATATGGCAGTGTAGACCCAGCCTTAGTATCAGCATCCCAGAACAGTGCCCTGCTGCACAAATTTATGTGCATCTACAAAGACAAACCACATCAGTAAGATTTATTTCCAGACATATCCCCAATTGCAGATTTAGTTGCTGAGTAACTGATTTTACTGGTTTGGTAATTCAACTTTGCACCCAATCTTAATCGCTAGATTACAACATTCTTAAGATTAGCAATCTAGGAGCATGTGATGTTTGTGCAGAAGGTTAATGGCATACAAGCCACATTTCTGGAGTGCATTGATGCCAGTTGTACAAGTTATCATATAATAAACCATCAACCATCAAACCATCACTGGATCAGTTAACACACAACCTTCTTCCTTATTTTTCTCTTTTTCATTTTATTTTCCATCTCTTTCAATCTATTGTTTTTTAAGTTTGTGAAAAGGGAACAGAGTTCCCATAGCATTTTATCCTATCTGTGCCTTGGCTTGATTTTTGCTGAATGCTGTCATGAAACAATCTGATCCCATTCAGATATTAAGCTAATGGGATATCCACCATCTGTTATCAAGCTGGTTTATTTACTTTTCACTTGCTCTATCTTGATACTTCTGTCCTTAGTTGCTAAGCCACAATTTCCTATGACATTTTCACAAGCAAGGTATGAAGCCATTGTCAGGGCCCTTCTACATTATGATTCCACTTTAATTGCCATGGTTCTGTCCAGTGGTTTCTTGGGATTTGCAGTTTAGAAGGAGGTATTTAAAATGATTAGCCAAAATGCCTCTCCAGAATACAAATCCCAGTATTAGAAAAGATGCAGCAATAATAAAGTAGAAACATAACATTATAATTGTGTAGTATGAAAGGATCCTAGCTCATGCCATATGATTATAAAATATAACCCATGTCTTTCTAAGAACATGTGGAGGAAGGAAACGAAGATTTTTTTCCCCTTGACCTATCAAATTTCAGTTCAATGTTGCAAAAGAACTTCCTCCTTATTTTTAAAGGTTGGTCAAAATAGTTTACATTGCAGAAAACGTCGCCAAATTTGAATTGATCTATCTATCATCTATCTGTTTTATGTATTATTATTTTTTGTTCTTTAGGCATATTATCAGGAAATAATAATTTGACCATCTCAGGTCTTGAAAGAGCCCAACATTTGATGTAAAATGGCAGGGAGGATAAAATGTTATGTGAGTGACGTCTGCTGGAAGAAAAATACGACTTGACTAATCAGCTTTGACTAGAGATAATTTTCTTCTGTAGTTTCCAAAGAAAAGGAAGCTAATCCCCAAAGCTTCTTTCTTACATTTACTCATAAAACCAGAGGAAAGACATTAAAACGAGGCTTTAGAAATTTCTGTAACTCTGTATTCAGTTATAGTTATTGATAGTATTATCAAAGTGAAAACTAGAGAGGGCTCCTATATCTCTGATGGTTGTGTAGAAGAGGGAATTTCAACAGGTATTCCTTGTTACCTGCTTGTGTGACAAGCAATACCTGCTGACATTCCTTCTTTTGTACAATCATTAAAACTATAGGAGCCCCCTCGAAACCTAAATACTAGCCATGAGGAGGAAATTAAGAAAATATTGCAAATAGTTGGCTAGGGTGTTTTTTCTGTCTACTCTCCATTCTGTATGTGTACATAATGCTTGCCATGAATATTAGTGGTGGTCCATCACCTTGGACAAACTGAATCCAGGAGGAGAGGGGACCACTTTGGAATGATTTTTTGCCTAAGATGAAGCAGGTTTTTCCTGAAGCAGCTCAAAGCATAGCTTTCAGGGAGCTTTGGAGACTTGAGAATACAGACATCACAATCTACTAAGAAGTTAACTTCCACTCCAAGCTCTTCAGAAAAGAAAAATGGTAACAGATGAAAGGGGAACGAGCGAGAATGTATTATCATTTGTGATGCTTAGCTCTAGCTTCTTAAAGAAATAACTTTGGCAGCCTTTCCTTGTTACTTCCAGCTAGCACATGTCCGATTGGAATAGGGAAGAAACAATTTATCAGCAGTCCAAGCTTACAGCATCTGCTAAAGTCTTTTGGCTGAGGCAGGAAGTCTTTATTTATTTATTTACATCACTTTTACCCTGCCCTTCTCACCCGGAGGGACTCAGGGTTTATCCAAAACCAGAAATTATTTCCCCATTGGAAACATGATTGCCCTCCCAAACCAGTTACATTTGCCCAAATGGCTATTATACATTGAACAGTCAAAAGGAAAACCTACTATACCTTTATGTGTAGTAGAAGAGGTTTCAGCACGTGTTACCTACTGAAATTTCCTCTTCTACATACCACAGCCTTTTCTAGTTTTATATCTGGCAGCAGTAACCAAAGGTGTGAGGCTTTACAGTATGTGCAACTATCCAAGTGGGCCATTCCTACCATTTCTGTGGCACAAACCATTTTACCTTAAAAATTGTAGTTTGCCAACCTCTATGTATATATTTCATCCAGTTCTCCTAAGACACACATGTTAAGCTCAAAGCTCACAGGCCGTATCTAACCCACCATGTCATTTTATGTGGCCCTCCAGATGCTGGACTACAACTCCGGTATTCCTCACCATTAGACATCATGACTAGAGCTGATAGAAGTTGTGATACAGTAACACCTGGAAGGCTGCAGTTTGTGATTTGAATTTAGATACAAGGATTATAGATTGATGTCTAAGTTTAAAATGTCCTTTAACCTTTTCCCAACATCAGAGCCACAGATGCTATTGGGTTGCCATTATTGCCAGTTTACTTGGTAGATAATCAAAAGTGATAGAGGTTGTTGTTCAATAACATCTGGGGGCCCACGTTGGATGAAAACTAAAGAGCACATCCACTATGTAAAACAATTCTAGTTGGCCCTCTGTATCCACAGATTCTCTGTCCATGTATTTAATGGCCCTTTGAAGGCAACCATAAGGCTGATGTGGCCCTCAGTGAAAATAGATTTGACCTCCCTGCCCCAAGACGTAAGATCTGTGATGTGTTTTGCTTTTCAAAAAGATCTTTAAACAGTAAAATATCACTGGGGAAGGCTGTAAGAAACCATCTTTTATTTTAATTTTTTAATTCACCTGGGATGACCAAATATTTCGGAATATATAGAAACACATGGAAACATCCATCACAAAATGCCCCCTCCCCAATATTGCCTTTTTTGGTGTATATTAGCCAAAATGGTGACTAGATGTGACCATCCATTACTTTTGCTTGCCATTTTGACCATTATAATGCCCCCCAAAAGGAAGCATTTGGAGGTCATATTTAATGGGTGTGGCCTCTAGTGAGTTGGAGGTGTCAATGGTCCCTCATGCAGTTGTCCATTCCTAAAAGCACCAGAAGCCAAGTAGATGAATGAGATGATATATAAAGTGAGATTTTACATTAGAATCCAAGGGAGAATAGATTGTATGAAAAACTACTCTAAGTCCAATTGTGCTCTTTCCTGAAGGATGAAACCAGATCAAAATAAAATCTGCCATGCATGCCCATATCCAAGCAAAAATAAAATATTGTAGTTCTGATGATCTAGTTCCAAAGTAAACATAACATGCCAATGCCAAGATAATACACAATCATTGCAATAGCAGCAATATGGTCAAAATGTGAAGCCATAAATCCTTAGTAGCGTATACTTTGGTATATAGAGATTATGTAATAATATGAAACAAACACAGATATATTAAATGTGAATGGATTTCTAAATATATAATTAGACACACCTGTTGTTTTAAGAAAGAATTTGTGAAAAAAATAATTCTGCCTTTTTCCTAATTTTAGTAAAAAATCGGCACCAACTTTATGGGAATCATTAGAAGAACCCAACATATGTGATACCAGTGAATTTGAATATCTTTTCTCCAAAGAAACAGCTCAGGAAAAGAAAAAGCCATTAGCAGAATCTTATGAAAAGAAAACAAAAGCCAAAAAGGTATAGCCAAAAGTTTTTGTTTGTTTTGCAAAACTCCCTTTTATTAAGCATGTTATTTTATTTGGATGAAATTAAAACAGTATAACAACACCAATGGACCCAGCAAATATCTGCAAACAATAATGTGAGTAGTGGGACCAAACCTTTTTACTCTTTTGCTTAAACCAGTCTGTGAATTGGCTCGCCGAAATAATACTATGGTTGGTATCATGTTAGTATGCTATGTTGGTTTAACTGCACTGGCACTGGTGGAGCAAAAAAGCCGTGAACATTGTCACCACGAAGGAAGGAAGACATTGCAGAAAGAGTTTATTCAGAGCCACATATTTTCCCCATGCACTGCCAGTGATGTGCATTTTCTGGAAAAAGTAGAACTGGAAAAATTTCCTTGCTTTAAATAATGTCTCCAGTTCTCTCTGTCAAATTTATGGGAGGAAAAATTGGGAAGTTCTTACCAAAAAGAAACTGAATTAAATTCTGAAGCATCTGCAAACATAAAAGATGGTTGACTGTCCAGTCTTTTGAGGGCAGTTCTAAATTCAATTTTGACACAAAGAGCACCTGGTTAGAGTAATTCCAGTATTTGGTAGGCTTCCCTAGAATGACCTAAGTACCATAAAGATCCCATCTGACATTGGAAGCTAAGCAGGCTCAGCCTTAGTATTTGGATGGAAGACGACCAACAAATGCTGGGTGCCGTAGGCTATTCTTCAAATAAAGGACTGGCAAAACAGCCTTCGAGTATCCCTTGCTTAAGTAAACTCAGTGAAATTAATGGAGTTTCCATAAGCCAGCAGACGATCAGAAGGCATATATGTATCCTGATTTTGTCTTAACTTTTGTAGCCAAAATGCAGAGTTGGGAATTAACAATTAACTATCAGGGCCCTTCTACACAGCCATATAATCTAGAATATCAAGGCAGCTAATCCACAATATCTTTGAACTGGGTTATCTGAGTCCACACTGCCATATAACCCAGCTGAATAAGTTAATGTAGGATTTTATACTGCTGTGTGGAAGGGGCCTCAGTGTCACCAAATTTGTCCACATTTGCATGGCTATTTTCATCATGTTAAATACTTTTCGTTTACTTTTGAAAAATGACTGATTGGTGAGGCAGGGGTTTTTACTGGACTACAGCTGAGAGGAATCAGGAATCATACTTCTGCACTGATATGCTTTTTAAAATGCATATACGGTAATTGTGTTATGTTTTAATGTATTTGTGTTTTAATACTGTGCCTTACTATGTTTTTATTTGAATGTTTTCTAATCTCCGGTTGGAGGAGAAACTAGGGATATAAATCAAATACCATTTCCCCCAGAGGATATATGAAGTGTGACAAATAGATGTGCACAATTTGTTCTAATTTGCTATTCTTGAACTATTATATAGACTAGAATGAAATTATTATTATTATTATTATTATTATTATTATTATTATTATCGTTCTGTTCTTACATTTCTCTGAATGTTGCAATTAATACGAAATACATCCATTGTGGAAAATTGTGGACAAAAGTGGATATATTTAGGAGCAACTATGCACACAGAAGCATCCATCTGCGACTGTGGATATTGATATAATAGCAAGGTATTGGGGAGCTATAGGCCATCATGAGCCCTAGATGCATTTTAATGGATATATAAAGTAATATGTTTGTCATCCACACTTTGCAGCGAGAAACATATGTAGATCAAGTCCATATGGCAAACAGATAGCTCCCTAAATTGAAATATGAAGATTTGTAAAGATACCTAGTTAGTAGTTTTTCTCAATTTAAATTTCATAGTTTTTATTATATTTTCCAGGTACTACGGATTGGTATGATTTCTAATATTAACCACCACAGAGCTGTTATATTTTATTCTTATTAAGAAAGGGGGTAAACATCAAACAATTTATGCCATCTGCATGATCTAAATAAGACTCTATCATTCTTGTCTCTTTAGTGCAATGATTATCATATCAAAGAGAGAAAATAACATTGAGGATAATAGCTTCTCTGTTGTCGATTATCTCTAACTGGCTTCATGTAATTACTAGCATGTGTTCTCATTTACGCGGAGTGTCAATATTTTGAAGATTCTTTGTAAAAATAAGATATGTCTGTTATCATACTTTCTGCTTATTTTGTAATTGTGGGGAAATAAATATTGCAATATTTTATACTTTATTTGGAAAAAGTCTTCACAATTTTGCTTAAGAATGCTACCATGTCCCCCAATCCAAATATATTTATACATCAGTGGCCAAGTTATTTTTCATTAGTTCCAGTGATAAATACAATTAAGAATCTATTTCATTACTTGCTAGAACTTTATGTTACTATATGTTGTAAATTCTTGGCTCTTAAATGCTATGCTTGAAAATTAGATGGACTGATTCATCAGAACTTGTCATGGAGTCCAGAAGTAACGTTCTTTCCTTGGGACAAAACATATAGGTTTTGTGAAATAATTTAAAACCAGAATTTGAAAGTAACTAGTAATTGGGGTTTTTAGATCCCGAATAACCTGGATGGCAATAGGGATTGACTTCCGGGGTCACGGAATGCGTTCCCAGGAGTAAATGGCCACAGGCCCACACCTGGAAAAATCCAGACCTTTCAATAAGGTCCGGATCTTTCGAGGTGTTTTATTCCCAATTTACTCCAGATTAATCTGTGTTAACCTGAGGCATAGTTATTCTGCCTTAGGTTAACCCATGACCCATCATGAGTTTTTGAGCCTGTCTGGAAGGGTCCTCATTCCCTTTTCTTACGTAAGATATTTCTCATTCTGGCTCAGAGTATATATACCAGGTATGTGTAAATTATTCTTGGTTTTCAAACAATAACGTTTTAGGCAATTTGTGGCAGAGTGTCACACATGCTGCCTGTGTACCCACAAGACTTAGAGAGACTTTTTTTGGGACTGGCTCTTTGAAGAGGGAAAATGTGTTTCAAAGATTCTCAGACAGATTTTTTCATAGCTTTCATCCCGCGCTAACTTCAGTCTGGAACAGAGCAGGTCAGATATTCATACTTGTGGAATCTGCCTTGCTTTTCATTAGAAACTTGGATCTACAAACCAAAGCCTGGTGAAAAGAAGTGCACTTAAAATTAAATAATTCTTACTTTTAGAATTTCTTTTGTGTACCCGAACTAAATGGAGTTCATTGTCCGTAATTTCAGCTGCATAATTGACTGTAATGTTGGTGCTATATTTAGGCAATTTGGAATCAGAAATCCTTTCTGAATTATTGCAGACAAATTGCAAACCTCTAGGCACTTCCAAGCTTTTGGAATTACAACTGCCATCAGTATTAAGCAACATAACCTGTTGTGAGCAATGCTGGGTGATGTATTCCAACAACATCTGGGATACTACAAATTGTCCAGCTCTTATCTCCTGCAAATCACACAGAGATTACCAATATAATCAGATCTATTTCCTACCAAACTCTGAGTGGGAAGGAAAGGGTGTTATTTTGATTTTCTATAAAATGTCTAAAGTATGTCTAATAGTACTAAAATGTCTAAAGCTGGCACTGGCTATAATAATTTCCATGTTTGCACCATGGAAAAAACAAACTATGGGTAGCAGCATTTACATTCTTGTCACAGGGTCTGGAGATTCTTCATTCATTTCAGTTGTATATTTTGTAATGAAAGAAGAGACAGACAGTAGGCTGCCACCTCTGTTGCTTAGACATTCTCTGCCAGCTGGCATCACATTATCATCAACTTGCAACTACGAGGATGTCAGCTGCTTACATACTACTGTCATCTTTCCACAAAATGCACATTTCTGTGAATTCAAAGCATGTTTCACTAGCTGAAGCCAAATGAAACAATCTTGTCTTGGCAAACCAGAATTTGGTGCATTATCTGTTCCACTAAACTAAATGACATACAGCCAGTCCCTGGCTTACAAATAAGATTGGTTCTGTATGTTTGTTCTTAAGTTGAATTAGTATATAAGTCAGAACAGGTACATTTAAGTGTAACTCCAGCCAAGTATGTGTGTGTGTGTGTGTGTGTGTATCAGCTTTGGTTAGCATAAGGAAGGGTTAACACCTATGTGGCATTTGTTTTACTGCCTGTGTTCCTGTTCAGAAGATTTTAAGTCACTTTCTGTCCCTGTGACAACTGGATTTAAAAAATGTGGGTTGTTGTGGAAACAAGAATTGGTGGTCAAGCTTCAGTAGAGACACCTTGTTCCCATGATAACTCTACATGAATAAATTTCCTTTCTTAGGGATAGATTTCCTCTCAGGGCACTTCCACACAGTACTTATAATTTGGGAGAGAACGGATTAAAAAGGGGGCTGGCCAGATGACGTTTGTACTAAATGCGTGCTCAATCGCAGCAATGGAGAAGAAACACATTTCAAAAAGTTCCTTTCGGTTCCAGGCTAAAATGCGGATTTTCCCATGACTCCGTGGCCCTGCAAGCCACAGAGTCATGGTCGGGATTTCCCTCTTTACCCCCTGTGGAGACTGTTTCCCGCCCCCCGTGCTGGTTTTAAAAATCCCGAAACAGCTGATCAGCTGTCCAGGCTCCCACGGAGACACAGCTGATTTCCAGCTGGTTTCAGGAGAGAAGTGGAGGGCCATTAGAGGTCTCTGAAAGTATTTATTTTAAACTTTATAATATTAAATAAACAATTGGGGACAGAGGAAAATCTGGTAGCATTTAAAAAAATCCCAATGCACTGATCCATATATGCACACATAGGAATCTCTCCATATTTGTATTTGGATATTTGCATGTGCTCATATAAGCATCAGCACATAATTGAGTGATTTTTTTTTAAAAAAAACTTCCAGCAAATGTCCCCCATCCACTGTTCATTTTATCCTGAGACACAGAAGGGCAGTGAGGATGGCAGGGGAAGAAACCCCGGGACCAGCAGGTCCGTATGGGGACCTGCTCTGAGGTCCCGAGTTTGTTTATCCCACATATTAATCCCATGTTTTTGCACTGTCTGGAAGTGCCCTCCCTTCCTGTTGTTTCATCCTTGTTCTTAACTAGGTGTTGGATGTGTCGGATGTTTGTAACTCATGTACTGCCTGTATATCAGGGATGTCTTGTACAATTCAGGTATTTAGGGGAGTATGGGCAGTGTGTGGAACATTTTCAGGAAAATTAATGTTTTCCAAAATTTGACTGGTGGGTCATGAGGGCGGCATGTGGTCCATGAGGCACACTTTGTTCAGTCTTGTCTTATAGAGGTGTAATGTGCCATAGCTCTTTTCTATAATTCTGGGAGAACCTATAGGCAGAGTTTACTCTCTCCAGCCAAAGAGAATCATGCTTAAAGTTACAGTAATGGGAGAGACTTTGGGAGAGACTTTATAAACTATTTGCAGGGCCAGCCGGAGAAAATTTAAAATATTAAGCGGGGGTGGGGAAAAGCGCCCCCCCGCCGGCGCCGCGGGAGGCATAGCCACGCCTCCCGCGGCGCCGGTGGGCCCCGCCTCCCACACGCTGGCCCCGCCTCCCGCCCAGCGTCCCCTGGCCCTGCCTCCCACGCAGTGTGGGAGGCGGGGTCAGGGCTAGTAGCACGGGAGGTGGGGCCAAGGTTGGCCCCGCCTCCCGCGCTACACACCCTCGCCCGTCTGGCCTTTTCCAGCTGGCCAGACTGCAGCGGAGGTCCTGGAGGGCAAGGCCAGCCAGGCCACAAGGTCAGCTAGACCAGGGCACACTGGGCGGAAGGCGGGGCACCGTTAGGGCGGTGCCCCGCCTCACGCCCAGCTCAGATCGGCCATGTTGCCCTAAGTTGCTGGACGCAGGCGCAGATCGGCCAGCTGATCAGCGCCTGTGTCCAGCAACTTCAGCGCTTTGCAGTTTGGCATGGTGCGGCGGCAGCGGCGGTGCTACGGGGCGCTGTCGAGGCGTCGACAGTGCCCCCTAGCGGCGTGCGCCCGAGGCGGCAGCTTAACTGGCCTTATAGGTTAAACCGGCCCTGACTATTTGTATTTATAAATCTGGGAATAGACAGAAGACTATTCCACATTGTGGGTGCCATCAATACGCTAAGCAGCATGCTCAAAAATGACTGTGAGGTGGATTTCAGGAACATGTGTCAAGACTAAAACAACCTCTCCAGCTGATCTTAATAACCACTAGATGGGAGAAGCCAATCTCCCAGATAATCAGGTTCTAATTGGTTCAGGATAAACCTAATCCATAATTAATCAGTTGAAAACATCAAGTGCCTACTTTGGGACCAAACTACAATCTATAATAAACATGATTTTGTTATGTAAGGGACACCATTTGACTATGCCATTTGTATATAATGGGACTTGAGCATTCATGGATTTTAGAATCTTGGTCTTGGAGCCACAGAACCACTGTAGTAACTCAGATTGTACCCACATTTTCTTCTGATACTGTTCTTTACGAATATGAAATTATAATGCCACATGCCATGGGAAATTCTTTCTCTATGTTGATATACAAGAGTTTCTATTGCTAAATTAATCCCGAGTATATAATGTAGGGCAAGAAAATGTGTGAAGTTTTAGCTATTGTTACACTACAAGTTCAGTCAACATACTAGACAGGATATTGTTTTAAACTGTATAGTTTTAATAACTCTTTAATATCTCTGTACTGTACTAGAGATCTGAAGTGTGTTCATAGTATAACTTGTTTAATTCTATTTTAATCTTCATTTTTTTAATCTTTTCTAACTGTTTTGCTGTTTTAAACTTGAGTTCCAATTCTGGGAGGCAAAGGAGATAAAATTAATATAATTATAATACTGATAGTGATAGGAGCTAGAGTCCAACAATGTCTGGAAGCTACAGATTCTTCACAAATGGCATAATAGTGCACCATACACACACACACACCCATTAGGATGTAAAATTTTGATACAAGAGGGACATAGTTTAAGAAAGTTTAAGACAATGAACTCTTTTCTCTGCCTGGCCATTCTGTCTTTGTTCTAGTAAATTCCTATGTGGACCTTGAATCTGACTACTCACAACTCTTCTGGTATTCAGTGAGAAAAATACCAGTCATGCAGGAATTTTGTTCAAGCGGTTTCAGGTAGCCTGAGCTACCTAGTTTGATAACCTGTAATTCTGACCATATGTACTTCTTCTCATAAAAGGTAATAAATATAAGACTTGCTTTGTTCTGAAGTGAACCTCTATTATTCTTAAATTATGGAATATTAAGGGTATTTTCAGTTTAAAATAAGATACTAGAGGGGGAAAGTTGTGCGACTTAACCTTGGTCCTAACTTTGGAGCATACCTACAATTTGTAGAGGCATCTCAGTGTAGTAGTTTCAAATGTCATATTGCCTGGTAGGAGGTATAGTCTGGAAAGATTTTGCCTCAAACTAGGCATGCCTAATGCGGTTTATGACAGCCTATGAATTTTCCTCCGAAAAGGGTCAGTCTGCAGGTCAGTGAATGCTATACAAATTGCACTCTACTTAAGCCTATAATTACCCCTATTAGATGTTAATCTGCTGCCAAGTTAATCAAATAATGTATACTTTTAGAAATGTCTACGATAAGCTTGCTGTTTCACTGAAACTTAGACCCTGAATTTCTCCTAACCTTTATTTTTTTTTTAAAAAGGAGGACCAAAAAAAATCCAAACTGCTCCACTTATTCTAATAATATCTAAGAATATCAGTTATGCTTTTATTTTAAGAATTAAAATTAGAATTGGACACATTATAGTTGTAAATAAACTGATTGAAATTCTATTAATTTCACTGAGTAAATGAAACCCATGATTACCCTTTTCCTACTGAAATTACTGGAAGGTAAAGGTGTTTTACTTTGGGTAAACAATAGGCATAGATATTACTTCCTATCTTGCAAGATCATTTGCCCCCCCTCCCCTCCAAAGTATTCTGAAAATCATGGCTGTTTAGATTTATTTGCTTGAGTACTATTCCTAATGCCACGTGTAAATATATTCAAGTCCTTGTTTTCCACATATTGGATTCATTGACATGTGGATAGGATTTTCTCTTATTACAGTGATGTGACTTTATGTAATAATTCAGGTTTATTCCAATATTATTAGAAACACAGAAAAAATAAATGAAAAGAAAGTTGATACAGTTGCAATTTAATTTGCAAATTTTGTCCTCCCCGCCCTCCCACCTTAACTTTACATTTTACATTTACATGGGCATTTAAGACTGACCCAATATTTTTATTTGCAGCTTATCAAATTGTTGGATGGAAAGAGATCACAAGCTGTTGGGATTTTGATATCCAGTTTACATTTGGAGATGAAGGACATACAACAAGGTGAATGTTGTTTGCATTTTGATCACAGCATTATATATGGATATGCTTTTACAACATAGTCTCTCTTCCTTACATTAACTACATTGAAAATGTTCTGATTCAAATTTTAAATGACACTGTGGCAGAGCCTGACAATCCACCAATGCAGTTCTTTAGCCCTCTACGCCCATGAAAGGCGACTTCCTGGTATCTATGCCCAGCTCTGCAGATATATAGTGACCATAGTAACCAGTGGAAGGTTGGAGTGGCCAAGTGGATGCATGGGTGGGGGTGCTTGGACAGCATATGGCTTCTATTTTGCAGCTGGAAGGAAAGAACGGGTATTAGCATCCTAGTAATTACTCTTTTCTCCTGACCACATAACTGCTAGATGCTGCTTCAGTGCCCTCTGCCTTTCCTTAGTCATTAAGAGTCCATCCAAACTGAAAAAAATATTATATTCTGATTTCAATTTATCTACTATGTTTGCAGCCTATGGAATCCTGGGGCTTGTAGTTTGATGGGGTTCTAAATTCTGATTGAGAATTCCTAATTGCTTTCATAAAATGCCAAACCCAGGATTCCATTATATTTAATTGATGGAATGACAGCACTATCATTATATAGTGTGAAAGGACCCCTAAATAGCACTGGGAGCCTACATTGTTCTTATGAAGCTGCCTTCCGTGCTTTGTGTCATAAATCTGTAGAGTGATGAGATGTAACCGAAATAAATAATCTTGTGTGAGAGGCATTGCACAAGGGAGCATTGCATATCTCCATGCACAAGAATCTAAAAGCACATGACATCATATTTAGAGCTTAGAAATTTTACTTACTGCAACTCTCAGAATATTTTCTTCTTCATATAAGAGGAATCCAGCAGGACTAGACCAAATAAGTTTCACTTGCTACATCTTATTTTCCCCAGCGCCTACTTCCAGAAAACTTGGAGCATAATGGCATTCAGTCTCTTGCACTGTCCCCTTTCACTACATCTCCATTGGCTCTAAACAGGAGGGTCCATTTAGCCGTCCCTACTCATACAGTAGCTTCTGCTTTCATACCTTCCTCATATCCATTTTAAAGCCTGCTAAGATCACTCGCTTAGGTAGCCTTTTACATGTATTAGAGAAAATAATGTTCATCACCACACAGTGTAGCAATGGATTTCATACCTAATTGTGCAGTGTATGGAGTCACATCTTTTGCTTGTCTGAACATCTGGGCCCAACTAATTTCCTTGTAAGATCCTGTTTTAGGGATCAGTTCTACTTCATTCTAAGAAAGCACCCTTGAACAGTTTTCCATTTCTGTACATCTTTCCACAATCTTTACCATGATAAAACAGGCAGCTTCTGGGCAAAAAAAAAAATCCAATCCATGTCAGCCCACCACCACAACTATAAGATGTCCTGCCAATGGTTATTGGTGTACTGGGGCTGAGAGCGATAATACTTCCAAAAAGTAAATATGTTAGCTCTGTTTGTGTGCTGTCTGTATGTGTAATTTAGCATCAGTCTCATATATGTTCCCTCAGATTACATTACTATAAAGGAAGATAGTTGGACTGAAAGATGAAGAACATATGTGTATCAGCGGCCTTTTACCAGGGCTGTCAACCAAACTAGCTCAGTATTGGGTTACTGTGAGTTTATTATCTCCTGACGTTTCGCCCACATCTATGGCAGGCATCCTCAAAGGTTGTGAGGTAGCCCAATATTTTTATGTATTGCTTGACAGCCACTCAAATAGTAATAGTCCCCAATCCCACATAGAGATTTCACTTGGGACTGAGCCCAGGACCTTTTGCCTACAAAAAACATGCTCTGTTGCTGAGCCATAGCAAACCTTTGTTCCCTGACACATACACAATAGATAAGCTGCTACCCGAAAGCAAACTGTGCCCAGGTTGGTGACTAAAAATAAAATAGTGTGAGGAAATTATTTTACAATGACCTTTGTGGTTATATTAATGTTTTGGAGCTTTTATACGTTATTATTTTCTTGAAGGCTGTCATATCTCCAGATATACAGGAATAAAAAGATCATGAAAGCAAACAGTAATAAAAATGTAGTGGTTCTTAAGGGTGCTGCAGGGTTTTCCCCCTGAGAGTGCTCTACCTTCAGGTATCTTTACAGACTTGACATGCTTCACAGTTTTCATATTGTCAAGTAGTGGTAGTGTATATAACTCTCTACATCTGGCACACAGATGTCTCAGTTTGCATTTGATTACTAGCCAACAAATTGAAGACTGCCACTTTGGTGGGAGGAATCATCCACAGATGTTTTAGATGATGGCAATATTTTCTGTTACAGAAAAAGGTAGTCTTTGCTGCCTAAAAGGCAGCAATATTAAGTAAGCAAAATATTCCTGGGAAGTTGACATGTAAAATTCCTGTTTGATGTGTCATATTGATAGGAAAACGTGTTAAAAATGTTTCTGTGTCTGATTAATATAGAAGTTGTATCTCATGAAATGTAATACAAAGAAATTTGTCTGAAGTTGCTTGGATTGCTGATTTCTATTAAGATTTAAACAAAACAAAAGATACAGTAGTGGCACCTAGTGTTCTTACTCTGCATTAACCAATATTTGGGGTAGTTGGAATTCTGGGCCAGAATTCAAAGTATCCCCTGACTTTGGACCCATCCGAACAGTTGGTCTGGTTGTGGAACAAGCCACAACTGTTCTCACTGCCACCATGTGTCTCCTGTGCTCTGTCAACCCAGGGACATGAGATGGCACTTCACGTCTCTTCCCATCATCCATGTCGCAACAGTATCTGGCCGCAACATGGGTCCCACCTGTCAGCCATTGTTTGCAGTGATGTCCTCCTCTCCCCCTCCCTCATTTGATGGTTGACCTATGTCATGGCCAGAGACCACTGCAACATGGAGGACTGGAGGGGATGGTAAGGGTGGCCATCCAGCAGAAAGAAGCAATGTTTGCTGCTACTGTGCAGTTGTGGCTAAGGGAGTTCCTGTCAGACCCATCCTAGGGCCGATCCAGTGTTTTCTAAAAAAAAAAAAAAAAAAAAAAGGTGTGTGTGCTTTGCTGTCCCACAAGTTGTAATATACCTCTTAGTCATGCTGTTAGTTGCTATTGTAGAAATTCTAAAAGACAACTCAGAATTTGGGAAACAATTTCATTTAAAAGTTATTTCATTTGATAATGGTCATTTGCTCATGACTTCATGTGGCATTTGAGCTTATCTAACTTTTTTGAGCCCATGTTACATATACCTAGGCTGGTTTTCTGCCTCATAAATCTTACACCATTTTTGCACAACAGTTGAATGGAAGGAGTTTGGACACTAGGTATCTAAAATAAACACTCTCGATCTGTTAAAAGTTTTTGCCAACAGAGAATTTATCTTTGATGAGCAGAACTTGCCACTGGATTTTGTGGTGTAGTCTTTTAAAAAACAAATTGGCAATGTGCTCCTTCAATACCAAATAGCACGGTTGTCCTAGTTTGTAAATAGGGAAAAATACCTTTCATAATTCTTCTAGAATGACTGCTTAGTTTATTTGTCATATACTTAGAAGCTGAGAGTGTATATATGTCCTAGCAGCTAATGCTTTTAGAAACAATATGTTATTTTTAAATTGTTAGAATTTATGCTAATTAAAAATCTATCTTATGTTAGATTTTTGGCGTCAGATCTTTTAAAACTGCAAAGTCCTACAGTTTTATTTATTTTCAAACCATTCCTCAAATCTTGTTAAGTTCTTCCTTTTTTTTCCACTGTTTTCATGAGAAAGTAGCAAGTTAAGAATAAATAATCTTTTTATTGTATATTAACCAGTTTTTAAAGTAAAATAAGAAACCATTTATTCACATACTGTTGCCGCCTTCTATAATGGAGTTGGCAAGTATTTTTTATGTATGTTACTTAGTTTCAACGCGTGATGTAGATCTGTTTTTTGTCCCTGTTGACGGTTATTATATCCTAATGGGTGCAACACTGTGCTAATTATCCTTATGTATATAAATTCTTCTTGTTGTGAGCAGACACCATAGGGTCACATAAAAATGTTTGCCTCAATTTCCCTACAAAAAAGGAGTTCAGAAACCAGACTTGTCCCAGTAACAGATTTTTAAAGGTAGAGGAACCCAATAAAATTACCAGCTTCGCACAGCATGTGTCTATTTCCTTTTGACATATTGAGAGGTGTAGCTGAGATATTCTAAGCAAATTGACAGTGTGTGGAGGACAGCTCACTAAGATTAAATGTAAAAAAAATGAGATTTCAAGAGCTGTTCCAGAATCCAGTATCCAAATGCCCTAAACCTCAAACAATAATTCCACCTTAGTGAATTCTGGCATACAGGTATATAATACAGAAGCTTTATTACAAATTCCTATCAAAGTTATGATTTTTATTTGACACCAAACAGCTGTACATCACTTTCTATTTTGAAAAAGGGCACTAAAATGACTCCTTAAGATACTTAGTGGGCAATTGCCTCAGGACTTGATCACATCCCACTGAAGGTATGATGGCACTAACTTATTCCTACTGATACTACAATCCAAAAGAGTAATTCTATGAATCATTATGTTAGTTATAGGATCACTCTATTTGAGTCTTAAAATATGAATCTTTCATTAATGCATATTCCCTGTTAGTAAATGGATTAACTGTATAATGTGAATGCTTAAAAAGTGGTCAAAAAGAGTGAAATTGCTCAAAAAGATGAGACTGAATACTTAAGGTTTCTTACTTACCTTTTTGGCAGTTTAGAGATTACATTTTAAACTCTTATTCCTTTTTATTTTAATACCATTATTATACATGTTTATATCTCTAATAGGATTACAAATTTTAGCCTCTTGCAAGTGTGAATGAAATGCCTTATCCTGGATGTGATGCATCCACAATAACACATAGGCAGGGTGGCCTAAGTACACCCAGGGAAGGTGAATACCCCCATAATAACCAGATACAGCTGTGTCTTTTATTGTTGTGCACCACCATGGGAACTCATAACTCATGGGAACCGTATCACATGGTTTTCTTTGCAAGGTTTGCATTTGTCTATTCTGAGGCTGAGAGAATGTGACCTGCTCAAGCTCACCCAGTGGGTTTCTGTAGCTGAAGAAAGATTTGGTCTCCAAGGTCATAATTTAATATCCAAACTACTATATCAGTGTTTCTCAAACTGTGTTCCTACAGGTGTTTTGGACTTCAATTCCCATAAATCCTAACACCTGGGAAACTGGCTGGGATTTCTGGGAGCTGAAGTCCAAAACAACTGGAGGAGCACAGTTTGAGAACCTCTGCACAATACCATACTTGCTTCCAGTACACAGAATCATATAATTGGGAGAGACCACATAGGCCATCTAGTCCATGCAAGAAAAGCACAACCAAAGGACCCCTGACAGATGACCATCCAGCCTCTGTTTAAAAGTTTCCAAAGAAGGAGCTTCCACCAGACTCCGAGACAGAGAATTCCTCTGCTGAACAGCTCTTACAGTCAGGAAGTTTTTCCTAATGTTCAGGTGGAATTTCCTTTCCTGTAATTTAAACCCATTACTTCAAGTCTTGGTTTCCAGGGCAGCAGAAAACAACCCTGCTTCCTCTTTCTTATGAAATCCTTTCACATATTTATTCATGGCTATCATGTCTCCTTTCAGCCTTCTCTTCTGCAGGCTAAACATACCCAGCTCTTTAAGAGGCTCCTCCTAGGGCATGGTCTCTTCTGGACATCTTTCATATTGTCAATATCTCTTTAAAACTGGACACACCAAAGCTGAATAGAGAGGCACCATGACTTCTCTTGATCTAGACACTATCCCCTTTTTGATGCAGCTCAAAATCCCATTGGGTTTTTTAGCTTCTGCATCACACTGTTGGCTCATGTTCAACTGATTGTCCACAAAGACTCCAAGATTTTTTTTCACATGGATTGTTATCAAGCCAGGCATCACTCATTCTGTATCGTTGCATTTCATTTTTTCTGCCTAAGTGCAGTATCTTACACTTATCCATGTTGAAATGCAATTGTATCCTTGTATCTTTGGAAGTCTCTAAATACACAGTGTTACTCAAAATATTTTAAATAGTTTTTTTTAAAAAAAAACAACTGTTGAGTGCTCCAGTGTAACTGGCAATTACTTACTCAGTTTCTCTTCACTGTACAGTGTTTAGATTTCTTTTTGAACCAACTAACCATTGAATACACAATAATCTGACAGAATAAAGAACAATGTTTTTAATATATGCCAGAATGCCTTCACATTACAAAGCTAACACTTAAAATCAGAACAATTCAAGGTACTGGTGTTTTTTAGGAAGGGCGCATTGTATTCATGAAAGGGAACAGAATAAAACTAATTTCTTACCCCTCATCTCCCCAGCATCCCCATGAGCTTTCCCTAAATATTCACCCAAGATTTGGGGAAGTCAGCTGAATGAGATGTGCTGTAGTAATAAGTAATAAAGAAAGATAAAAGAAAATCAGGTGAGGCATTTGCCCCAGCAGGACATACTAAATCATCAATTAAATATACAGAGAGCTTCGTAACAGAATGTACAGCCAGTGTGGGTAAAGAGGAAGATGCATGTAACATTTGATTTTTCAATATATAAAGATAGCATAATGTTGTTTGTGTGTTGGGCTAATAGTCCAAGAGAACAGGGTTCAGATCCCCCCTCAGCAGCGGAAACCTGCTAATGTTGGATACCATCCCAGCCACAGATGATGGCAACAAAACCCTCCTCTGAAAGAAAACCTGTCAAGAAAACCCCGTAATACAGTTCTCCATAACTCAGAAACAACTTGAAGGCACACCATCACAGCAAGGACATATCCAGTATTCTGTTAGGCAAACATACAGTATACATTGTATAGTTGCTAATGTCAGGGGGTTTGATTAGCTTTATTCGTCTGACACATTACAAAACACAATACTACACTATATTTATGAAAACTGATCAAAGGCAACTGGAGCAGCAGGAAGTCCACACCCACCCCTGTTTGATAGTGCGTCTGTATATAGCATTACCCTAGACCGCCGTTTATGAGTAATAAGAGTTTTCACTCAATTTCCAAATACTACAAAAGAGAATTCAGGAGGAGAGGAAGACTCCCATGAACACAATTCAATGCACTACATGTAATATGCTTACCCATTTTCTATAAAAAGTGATGCAGTAGTCCTCCATAGTTTCATATTGTAAGGAACCATCTTTGAATGCTTTTGCCTCACTACTTCTACTCAAGCATACGAAATCTGATACGTGCATCCTCCTAGCCCAAGGTCTTCTATACTCATGACAATATGAAGGCAGTTTCTTATGTAAAAAAAAAGTTTGCACAAGGAAAGGTGAACTGAAATATATGAGAAGTTTTCTTCAAATAGGAACTACGGTTTCACCTTGAAGCATTCAGGGAATTCTGCATTTGACAGTAATGCACATTATTACTAAGTGACATGATCAAATATATTTTCTTAGTTGGTAAGAAAACATAGGTAACTTAAATGTGTCATTCATAACATTTACTTCTTCTCGATTTCTTACTATTGCTTTCAAATCACAAGCAGAATCATAACTGACAGACAAAATTTTAAAGCATTCTAAATGTCACTGGACCTTTTAATAGAATTAATTAGCCTGCCACAGAGAAAATTTACTGCCCTGCTGGTTAATTTCACCAAGTAAAATCATGGGGTTAGAGGTAGAAGGAGAGAAACCTTATTACTTTTAAATAATTATTTAAAGATGTGTGTCTTGCCTATTTCAAACTTCATAGGCAGGGGAGGGATAACTCAGCAAGAGCCTTTAAAATCTTAAATTGTGACTGGTCACATCTCCTTTTATAGGTAAGGAAGTCTACACTGCTGAAATTAAAAGATATCATATACCAGCTATTAAACATTCATGGACACACAAGAATCAGTGGGGCCCTAAGAGTTAATATTCTTACTATGACTTTAACTGAAATAAATAATTAACATTTAGGATACAAAGGTGAACTGAAATTATATGCCTGGCAATAGGTCTTGATAAAATAGCATCCCCCTCCCCGAAGAAATTAAACCCCCTCAGACATTCTACTGTATTACATACAAAATCTTAAAATTTTTTGGTAGTTATTCATTTTGGAAATACCCTAAGATTTTAATTCCAAATTAACATTTTAAAATAATACAAATACATCACCTAAAATTCAAATGGAAAATGCTTTAATAGTTATTTTATACTGTGATATTATGATTATAGTGTTATCTCATCAATCTCTGGCAATTCGAAGAAGAGTAAACGAGTGATGGATAAAATACTAGCTGTATGGCATACTGAAACAGATTCTCACAGTTTCTTGGGTTCCCTTGCCCCATATATTTCTGAATATCTTTGTTGTGGGAGGTGATATATGTAGGAATTATCACTTAAATTAGAAATAGCTGGTCTACCTCCATATAATACTAAAGCTGAAGTCCTAAGCATTCTTTCAAGGGCAAAGCTTCCTTGTGACTCCATAGCACACACTTCCATATATTTATTTCCAGTTTATAAATCTAACAAACCCAGTAAGTACAGTCATAAAGACAGAGGATGGACATTCAGAAAGATGCCAGTAATTTAAAAATGTAATGTTGAAGGCACCTACTCTCTCTCATATATACTTACTGTACTGTCCTCTAAATATCTTCCTCCAAAGCGTTTACTTCAAGTTCTCTCTTTGTCTACATTGGTGATAGTTATCTGTTACAGAGTCTTGTATAGCAGTGGAACCACATTTCTGGAAATCCCTCTAAGAGAAAAATTAGGCTCCAGTTGAAGATGGTTCTTTTTCAGGTGGCCTTGTGACCTCTGACTTTTCAGTGGCATCTCCATCGTAGAATTAATGCAGTTTGACACCACTTTAACTACCATGACACAATGTTATAGAATCCTAGGAGTTGTAGTTTTACAGTCCTCAGTCTTCTCTACCAAAGAGTGCTACTTTCTCACCAAACTACAAATCCCACGATTCCATTAGCATTGAACCATTGCAGGTAAAGTGGTGTCAAGCTGCATTCAAGTGCAAATTTTGGTTGTATACATCTGCATTAATTATTCTCTGTCTTGATGTTGAAAACTGTGGCTGGCCCAATATATTGTTTGCACTCCAGTAGTTTTATGCCTGACTGTGTTTCACGTCAGATGTAGATGAAATATTCAAGTAAAAGGGAGAATGCTTCCTCTATTCTTATTGTTGTTTTTTCTATTCATGGCAACAGCAAACCAAGTTAACATTAGCATGTTATTCTGTCTTTTCTACAGCTGTACTAAATGTGGATGATTCAATAGTTGACCTAGAAATACTGGAAGCATTGTATGAGAATGTAAGTATCAAAGGATCACTGCTATTCTTAGTTCACAGATAAAAGTGTCATGTAAAAACGCATTCCATATTCAGTGTCCTTTATTCTCTTTATCTAAAGCAGTGGTTCTCAACCTGTGGGTCCCCAGATGTTTTGGACTTCAGCTCCCAAAAATCCTAACAGCTGGTAAACTGGCTGGGATTTCTGGGAGTTCTGGGCCAAAACACCTGGAGACTCACAGTTTGAGAACCACTGATCTAAAGCATGTTATTTTACAACAGACATGCTGGTTTGTTGTTGTCATCGTAATCCATCTCCCACTCTTGCCTCCCTTCTTAATTTCCTTTTGAGTTTTTTAATAGTGTTCTTGTATGGTTAGGATTGGACTAGATGGCTATTTTTAATCTTTCCTACCCTAGGATTATACTATCTTCTTCGTTGTGCCTTACATCCCAATGGTATTCCAGAGGCCACATTCATGTCTGTGTGTTCATGAAGCTCAGGGGCCTCATGTTGCCTGTTCCTTCCATGGACCTCATCAAATCTGTGGCCCCGTTGTGTTTTTCATCAAAATGTATCAGAATGCTTAATAACTATTGCTAAACAGGTCTAAGAACAACATTTGTTGTGCTTTACTGTATATCATTGGACATCGTAGTCATGGTAGGACTAACTATATTAAATTAAATAGAAACCAATCAGTCACTTTATTTATATCCTGTCCTTCCTCAGGGTAAGACATTACTTCTATATTTAAAAAAATAATTAGAAAAAGACAAATGTCAGTCAATGTTTAGGAAGAAAGAAAAAAGAGAACATTTTGGAATAATGTTTTCAGACTAATGTCTTGGCAAGAAATGTGTGAATTATGTTTGGCAAGAAGTGCATGAATTTTAACTCTTTAGCATAACCACACAAGTTTTGTCTTGGTACAATTTTACAACAAGCTGATCAGAACATAAATAATTACAGTGTGTTCAGGTATACATTTACATATTTATGGTCATGAATTAGAGGTAGTTGTAACAAAGAAGAATGTGATTTTTTTGTCACTTGATGTCGGGTATGAAGACTGCTGTATATTTTTAGTACTATGTGTAACAGCTTTTTAAAACAGAAGAGCTGTCTTAGTGAACATATTGCCTGAAAGCAAATTTTCTCTTCTGGTTCTGTTGGTGGATGAAGACCACATGTGCTGACCAACATATTTTGGTGCTTTCAGTTTTGACTACATCACTCCTGTGACATGAAACTGAATCATTACATCAAGTACTCTCCCCATTCCAGTCCTTTTCCAAGGCTGCTGAATCAAATCTTTCCACCTCCAAGAGATTAGGAATTAAAATCTAATTGCTGTTTTTCATTAAAATTGCAGAGAGCACAGAAGGATGAACTGGAGAAAATAAAGAAACATTATGCAACTTCCAAAGAAGAAGAAGTAAAACTTCTAGACAAACCAGAACAGTAAGTGGTGTGGGGAGAAATGTCTTACCATGCTTGCTTGTCATTTAAAATCAGAAGTGGTATAGTATTGTGACAAGAATAAAGTAGTTTTAAGAATTCAAGTGTGCTGGCTTGTGAAACAGTTATACTGGTGTTCGGTGGCTTGTGCCTAACACTGACTCAAAGCCTTACTTGATGGTGTCTGCCTAGATACTTGCTGAATTGTCGAAACACAAAGATTCTAAAGAATTAGCCAACTCATTCCACTGATGAACGTACCCTGTTTCCCCTAAAATAAGACATCCCCAGAAAATAAGACCTAGTAGAGGTTTTGCTGATTTGCTAAATATAAGGCCTCCCCCAAAAGTAAGACCTAGCAAAGCTTTTGTTTGGAAGCATGCCCAACGAACAGAACACCAGAGCATGCAGGATCGGTAAATGTAAGTACCATAGAGTGTTGTACATGGAAATATTGGTAGTAACAAGAAATTCTTGATAGGATTCACAGTTTGTCTGGTTATGCTGGTTTGTGATAACAACTACTGTACAGTATATAATAAATGTTCATTTTTTTTTTGTTCAACAATGGAAAAATAAGACATCCCCTGAAAATAAGACCTAGCACATCTTTGGGAGCAAAAATTAATATAAGACACTGTCTTATTTTCGGGGAAACACAGTACTACCAGTAATTCTAACCTCATGCAAATACTTTGGGTCTATCAGTATTGCATATTACCTGAATGTAAGAAATGCAAGTTTTTATAATAAATGTTTCAATCCAGTACTTTCTAGTTAATATATTGAATAGCTTTATTTGTTATTATGCTGCTGACATCAGGTGAACTTGCAGAGCATTTTCAAAGTTAAAAGACAAACTGTATTTTCCAAGACTTCTTTATCTTGTTTAAAGATAACGTAGGCACAGAGAATCCAGTGAAAAGTAGAATCCTGGCATGTTTGGGCATTGGAACTTCAGTCTTTGCTCCTCCAGCCTCTTGACTCGGATCCTAACTGAGTGATTGGATATGCTTACTGTTTGGATCATGAAAAGGAAATCTCTTAGAATGAATGGAAGTTATTCCTGGATACAAGATAGAAATGGAAAAGTTATTCAAAAATATTTTTAAAACATGAAAGAATGTGTTTCTCAGTTGTTGGTGAGAAGAATCCTGGACTTATGAAAATATTTTTCTACATGATATTTATATATAAAGTTTTTGCATAGAAAGCAGCATTTCCTTCATGGAAAATGCGGTAATTTGTTTTGGATTTTTTAAATCACCCGTGTGTTTTTGTGCAGAAAATGCTATTATTTGCATGTCTCATGTAGGTAACAGCATTTTCTGCATAGGAATCCTGTGTCCTGCATAGAAAATTGTGCTTTGTGTGTAAAAAAAAAATCAACATGTAAATTTTATTCAGAATAAATCTCAAACTGTGAGTAGTCTTTGAAAACTAGCACGGAGGAATTGCTAAAATTGCCTTTTGCTTCTTTCCAGTACCTGTTAATTGAAGAATTATATCTCTAGCATAGAAATGCAAGTAGCATGTTTGCATTTTTTATGATATTCCCCATAAAGACCTCATGCCATCAAGAGGGTCAAGAAACACATAGTATTTGTACTCATTATCCCTGAAAGTTCAGACCTTATAAACCGTTGTACATCCCAATGGACAAAGAAGCTCAGACAGCCTAGAAAGTTACTTCAAAAGTAATCATTCACAGCTATAGTTCCAATTGATCTCTTTTTAGTTCCATTATATTTGCTATTTTAGAGAATTTATATTTTCTTTTCTCATAAGTAACTAAAAAGTTATATTTTAAAATGCTGTGACTATGCTACAGGTCACTAGCCTATGCTACTATACCCCAGTCCAGCTCATCATTGGACCTCTTCATGTGGGGCATTTTGTCCCATTTTGTTGCTTTTATGCATGGCTTGGATGGGCCCTGCTGTGTGCCATCACATGACGCACTGCAGGCCCTACCCAAAGTGGAGGGGAAGCGCCATTGGAGCTACCCGCATTTTCCTCCCCTTTTTGCCGTATGATGGTAGAAAGGGTGGCGGGCAATGCGTGTTGCCTCACATTGCTGCCCTTTCTGCCATCTGATGGGGGATAGGGTGCCAATTCACTCTGTCCCATCCCCACTGTATGGTAGAGGGAGGGTGTGCAGGGCACCATAAACAGCCCCGTGCACCTCCCCTTTTGCGGCACAACAGCGTGGCCCAACAGAGCCATGTGAAGAGGTCCCTAATCTCAACAACTTAATCAGACAAGATAGAATATGAGGAAGTGTTGTATCCATCTAACACCTAGTTTGGTGTTCTTGTCTAGCTAATGAAACAACTTCTAGATACTGAACCATCTAGCATGGAAACACAAGTTTATTCTGCTTATCCAGGACATTGATTTTAAACAGAGCATCTAAACCATATAAGGCAGGGCATGTAAAAGGATTCGTAGCAAGATTACTTCTCATATAGGCATTGAGCTCAAGGCTTCACAGGGAAAGTTGAAGCAGCTATGAAATGGAATCAGCATTCCATGTCAGTTGAATGTATGCACGCAGGTGATAAAGAGATGATACTCTTTGTGTCAGCAGATGCTTTTATGATTCATAACATTAATCCTAATAACTCCTTGAATCAGCCAGTTAGGATTAACAGCCAAGGTCTTCTCATCAGTGTACCAAGCAGCTAATCTTCACGCAAGCAAAATCTTTTCAAACCATGTCATTGCAGGCAGTACTGAAATTTAAATTTGGGATAAAATGCCTTAATAATTCATTAAAGGACTTTAATTTCTAGCTTTTAATACCATATCCAAGCTGTAACTGTATCAGAACTTTGAAATGCTACTTTCTGGACTACAGCTCACAGAATCCCCCAGCAAACATAGTGGTTGTGTTGACGAGAAGATATTAGAAGTTCTAGTCCAAAAAAGCAATTTCCCAGACTTCTTAGGATTTCAGCTCCATTTAACTCTGTGAGACAGACATGTATAGGATTGTTCTGTAAGTGCACAGAATGCATTACATTGTTTCTTTCATCTTTACCAGAGCCATTCGTTATATCTGCCAGAACAATATCAATATCCTTGCTTTAATAGCTGAGACAAAAAAGTAAAATTAAATCCCACAGTTCAACATGCTCATTGCAAATTGTATTTATGATTGCCATCAGAAAATGACTGATTGGTCATAGACTAGTCACAGGGGTTCACATTCAGACATGGAAAGAACCTAGCTCTCCTGATGAAACAGAATTATAGAAACTGTTTCCAGCAGAGGTCAGTGTCCATCTCACTTCTTAAGCGTTCTCTTTCATATATATTTACCCCAGTTTGTGCTAGTTTGAAATCTTGAGCTGATATGTTTTCATCTATATAAGTTTTTTATATGGAAAGATGTAAAATATTATGTTTTTATTGAAATTTAAACCATGCCAAAAAAATCCTTTAATGAAGAGAAGGGAAGAAAAGAGGTGTCTTGTGACACCTTTGAGAAATTTTGTTTCAGCACAAACTTTTGTGTACTACAGCCCACTTCTTCAGATTCATTCTTAGTAATTGTTGTAGAAGAGTTCAGATCAAGGTATATAGAAAGATTCAGTGATATATATTTTTATTTTTATTTTTGCAGGTTTTTATACGAGTTATCTCAGATCCCCAATTTTGCAGAACGTGCCCGATGTATAATCTTTCAGTCAGTCTTCAATGAAGGGATAACTGCAGTGCACCGTAAAGTTGATATTGTTAATCGAGTTTGTAAGGTAGGTCATTGGTGGCAAACTAAGGCTTCATCTTCAGTACTCTATACACTTACATGGAAATACACAGTTGGATCTACTCTGTATACTCAAGCATTTAGTAAAAAAAAAAACCACGAAACTAGGTTGATGGTGGATCAGTGTAAGTACTGGGTCGATGTAAGTACTGTATCATAAGTCATATCAAAAAACAAACCATCCCTGTCTCTGAGTGGCAAAAGGTGAAAGCTTGGTTCATATGTAAATAGCAGTGTCAGTGGTCAGGGGCAGCTGCCCTCCCAATGTGGCAGTGGTGCTTTCCTTCTCTATGGAAGGACCCTTGACTTATCCATGAGTCATATCAAAATTCATAATTTTGGACTTCCTCGACTCATACATGGGGTCGACTTATACATGAACATATACCTTATTCATGAATAAACATCAGCAAAATTGGACTGCAAATGCAGTTAAATGGGTGTACCAGGTTAGCCTGAATTTGGCAGTGGTTAAAAATCATTGTACGTGCTAAGCATTTTCATAGTAATATAACTTGGATATCGGAATTAAATTGCTGTGTATTAAAAATCAAATGCCTTCAATGTTTTAATGTAACTGCTAAATTTATTAACTTAATTGCATAAGCAATAATTTCAAATGATTTTTTTAATTGTTGCAACATTTATCTGTTATAGTAGAAACAAGGAGTTTTTAAAGACTCCTCTATAAAAGCTTATACCATAATATAGATGCTACCAGATTCTTAAAAACTGATGAATTCAAATGTCACAAAATAAAAAGTTATCTTTTTTCAAACTCAGTTCCTTAGATATTTTAGCTGAAATCTACTTTTACTTTGTAAAAAGATACAAATTCCAGAATATTTAGTATGATGGGGAGGAGGCTTACATGGTTTTTAACCTAGAATCCCAAGAAGTCCATGCAACTGCTAAAAGGGTAGACAGAGAAGTCTTCTGTCTTTAATTGCATACTTTTTTGGTTTTTGGTGTTTCAGATTACCATTTATTTTTCAGGAATTGCTGGGCATGAAGAATGTGAAAGACATCCTAGGTTTGATTCTAGCATTTGGAAATTACATGAATGGTGGAAACAGGACACGTGGTCAAGCAGATGGATTTGGATTGGAAATACTTCCCAAACTGAAAGATGTTAAAAGTAGAGTAAGTACTTAATTTCCATTGGAATTTTGTTAAATCAGTAGTTTAAAGATGAGCATCTATGAAAAGGAAATATTTGTATTGTTCCAGTGCTCATGAATTAGTACCAGGGCAGGCCCAACGTAATTTTCAAGTGTAGGCGAACAGAATTTTGGTGCCCCCGCCCAAACCAATCACTGAAAAATAAAAGCGTTGGATAAGTGAAAATGTTGGATAATAAGGAGGGATTAAGGAAAAGCCTAAATAAAGAACAACACTCTGAAAACAGGGGAATTCCAGACAGGAAACAATCAGGGTCAGCGAACACCTCCCAACCAAGGATGCCCTCAGGGAGGAAGCAGCCAGGCTTTGAATCTGCAAGGCCATTAAATGCTAATCAAGCTGGCCAATTGGAACATTCACACTAGCCTCAAAGAGAGAAGAGCTCTTTCTCCCACCCTGGACTTTCCACAGATATATAAACCCCACTTACTTAGCTTCCAACAGACCTCACTACCTCTGAGGATGCTTGCCATAGGTGTGGGCCTGGCCCCGGAGGCAGGCCTGGCCCTGGGCCAGGCCCTGAAGGCCGGACGCAGGCCTCAGAGGCCGGGTGCAGGCCCTGAAGCCAAGTGGGCCCACAGACCAAAGCCAAGAGGATGTGGGGGGTGCGTGCCCGGGTGCGCGTGAATGCGTGTATGCGTGCACACCTGCCCCCTGCCTCCTCTCGGCTTCGGTCTGGCTGGGCCCGCTAGGCTTCGGCCTGTGAGCGGGCCCAGACCAAAGCTGAGAGGAGGCGGGGTTGCGGGCACTCATATGCATGCATGCACGCGCAACCAGGAGCGCCTCAACTGTGCCCCCAACAGAATGGCACCACAGGCAAGTGCCTGGTTCGTCTGGCTGTTGAACTGCCTCTGACTAGTACACAATCTTTTGTGGAAATATTTCACAAACATACATACTGGAAGCCTTTTTTACCTGCTGTACTTTGGATCCAACTGTATATATTTTTAGCAATCAATGCGAGTGCTAGAAATGCCTCCTGAGTTTTGGTCAATGCATTTAAGCATTTTCTGTGCAGAAAAGTTCTGTACACAATTTTCTGTGCAAACTAACCCCTGAAGTGTGAAAATTCCTCTCAGTCTGTGCTCTTCCTCATCAGTTTCCTGACATTTTAAAAAGACAATTTTTCAAATATTTTCAAAAATTATTTCCATTCTTAATTGCTTGTTAACTATTAAGCATCTGGTCCAGTTGCCATAGGACTTATTTCATTATTTATAATGAACAGTAGCTGTATAGGTTGTCTTGCTACAAATAATAAGAAAATTGAAATGCATGAATCCTGAATTAAATACATCTTCCCCAAGTATGTTGCATAGCTAAATCTTATACTGGAGACATTTGGTATGCTATTCAAAGAAAATGCACACTTCAAAGACATTCCACATATAATACATTTCAATGTGTTTCTCTCTGTGCTTTTTAATAATTTCCTGCTAGTATTAACTTCTTACTCAAAGTACAGTTTATCCTTCTTCCTAGTTAAACTCGACTAAATTGATTCAGTAACTCACACAGTAGTAGATCAATGTTAATCTAGTATTACAAGAGTATGAATATAGAATGTTATTTACCATTAATTGTTTGCTTTTGCTGAAATTTCCATTTGTTAAACTGTTGCAAATCCTACTAGGTT
The DNA here is from genome assembly GCF_035594765.1 of Anolis carolinensis. Classification (NCBI taxonomy): domain Eukaryota; kingdom Metazoa; phylum Chordata; class Lepidosauria; order Squamata; family Anolidae; genus Anolis; species Anolis carolinensis. Next base: position 316,466,168 of record NC_085841.1, read on the forward strand.
GTATATGTTTTATTTATCATGTAGGATTACTAACAATTTCAGACATCCAGGTCACAGGATCAATAAAATATGGTCTGGGGTTATATAGTATTTGTTCAGTGATAAGGGCTATCTAATTTCTTTTAAAGGTATGAGTTAATTTTGAAATTTGCTACTAGAAAGCAACTCAATTAGATTTATATTAAAACTAACATTATTGACTTGAATAGGAATTTCTCTTATTAATTAAATGAACCTCAGTGCTAAGGAGCCAAAAAATTTTAGTTCACTAGCTGTTCCTTTATTCAAACCTAGTTATTTTTTATTTTGGCAAAACAACTTCCCTTTTTTGTTAACTCTTCACGATCGTGTTTACATCACAAAACTCAGGTCTTGTACTCAAGTTTAATTATAGTGAACAGGACTGAGAGGTTTTCAAAGTTTGTAATCTAACCAATGTTCTCCCACCCTGTTTCTAAAAATAATAACTTCAGAAAGTTACAGAAATCCATGTGAAGTAAAGACCTCCCCACCCCTAAGAGAAGACAAATATATTAAGAACATAATTTTTGGGAACCTTCCCTTATAGCATACAAACATGTTTTGTCTCATAAATATATCTTTTCTAATATCCCAAATTATTAAAATATAATTTTATGTACGTAAGAATGTTTTAAGTTTTACCAAAATTGTGACAAATATTCATTGAAATATGTAAGATTACATCATAATAATAATAGTAATAATAGTAATACATACTTTATTTATGACCCGCTCTATCTCTCCAGGGGGACTTAAGGCAATTTCCAGCGGGAGTAACATAGTGGCAAACATTCAAGGCCAAAAACAGCAAGTAATAAGTCAAACAACGTGTAAACAAAATTTAATAAAGATTATAAAACAAAAAACTTAAATAAGCATAACGTAATACCATACACACATGGACAACATAATAAGCTCAAATATATATACAAAGATGTCCTAATCCTCCTCCATTGAGGAATCACTACAAATCTAGTTCATTAAATCATAAAACAGAACTGAAAAAATGAAACCATTTTTATTTTGAAGAGCATTTGTTTGATATAAAGTTTTTAAAAACATGCCTGGAGTGTTAAACTAGAAGTAAGAGATCAGGACTCAAGTCCCAACTGAGCCATGAAACTTACTGGGTGACCTTGACTCACATTTCAGTTAATTTTAAATAACAGATATACCCACTGGTGTATAAGGAGATCTGAATGGCCAAATTTTCCATCTTTTATTGGAACATTCTTGAAGGAAATGAGCCCATCAAAATCTTCTGAACAATGCATTTGGTTTTTGAAAATACAAGGAATATGTAGAGGAATTCCACAAATAACATAAACAATTCTAAGCATAACATTTATTTTAATTGTGTTTACTTTATTCTACAGAACTAGTTAGTGGAAAGGTGGGATATAAATGTAAATAATAAATAATTATTTTTCTTTATTAAAATGTTTTTATTCCACAAAGCAATTTAATGAGAATTTCAGAAATATAATCCACTCTCTCCAAGTAAGGATGGTATAGTGTAGTGATTTAAGCATTGAACTATAACTCCAGAGACCAGGATTCAGATCCCTACTCAGCCATGGAAACTGATTGGGTGGCCTTGGGCAAGTTGTACTCTCTCATTCTCAGAGGGGATTTCTCTTTGAAGCTTGGCTCTCAGATATATAATTTATACTGTAAGTACAATGAGTATCATGGTGTAGAAGAATCGGGGTTTGACTAGACCTCTGGAGACTAGGGTTTAGGTTCTCTCTCAGGAATAGACATTCATTGGGTGACAAATCCTACTCTGAGTCCCAGAAGAAGGCAAACCCCACATTAGGGTTGCCATAAGTTAAAACCAACTTATAACCATGCAACAGCAATTGTCCAAAACACAATTAAAATGCTTTACAGCAAATTAAGAACCAAACTTGCATGTTTGCCTAATAATTAATTTTATAATCAAGTGTTTAATCATTGCACATTGTTATAGGGATTTTTGTTTACTGCGTGTTTAAGGTTACAACAGTTTAATTAATTTCAAGGTTTAAGGATTTCAAAGCAACAAGTGAAAAGGGTGGTTTTCTTTGCATGCAGATGGTCTTCCTGAGTTCTCTATAGAACCTCATATAAAGATTCCCCATTGCTCCCAGGAAAGTGAATTTCAGAACTCTGAGCCTGGAACTGTATTAGTTATAGATAAATATAATTTAAAAACTGAGAAAAAAATATATTTAAAAATATACCAAATATACAAATATATGTATTTAATTTAAGTGTTTAATTTAATATTTCAGTGATATTTTTCAATCTGATTTTCAATCTTTCTCTTTCTTTAGGATAGTCGTGTTAGTCTTGTGGATTATGTTGTGATGTATTATCTTCGCCATTTTGACAAAGTAAGTCATTGGGTTGCATTAGTTATTGGAATATATGAGCACTTAATTTAATAATGGTAATAACCCTTATCCATGCGTTTTATGAATTTATGTTCACTGGAATTTTCCCATTACTCTATGGAAAGGAAAATGCTCAGGAATCATAATTAAACACGTAATCCAGGATCTTGAAAATTGTTTGTGTTACTCAGTGTAATGCTAGGATGACAATTTCAGATATTAAAATACCGTCCTCTATTTTTTTATGTTATGTGGATTTTCTATTTTGTTTTCATTTTTATGGTAACTGGATTTAATATTATATGCATTTTTTAGGAAGCAGGAACAGACAAGAGCGAGTTTCCACTACCAGAACCTCAGGACTTCTTCCAGGCTTCCCAAGTTAAATTTGACGACCTAATAAAAGACTTGAAAAAAATGAAGAAAGATTTAGAAGGTAAATAAAAATTGAGGTCTATTTTAAAATATGCTTTAAAGATGTTGAATAGTCAAGTCTTCTGCGTGTTTAGTTCACTCTTAAATATTTGTAATGCAATTGTAATGTTATTACATGTCAAAATTGTAAACAAATTTTAGTAAAGAATGCTTTTGTTAGTATCAGCATCAGTTTTTAATGTTGAAAAACATATTGAAGTTGTTGTGTTGGGTGCTGAGCAAATGGGGTTTTGAATTATATTTTTCTTCATGCAAATGGAGACCAGTAATGAAGTGTGTGTGTGTTTGTGTTTGTGTGGTTGTGAGAGAGAAGGGGAGAGAGGAAGGGAGAAAAAAGAGAGAGATTCTGATCAAAGTAGGCATAAAAGTGATCACAGAATAATTTACTCTTCCAGTTATGATTAGTTGAATTATCTCATAGTCACCTTAAAGAAACTTCCAAAGGTCAACAGTTGTGAGGAAGTGCCAGTTGTTATTTATTCAATCTTGGCATACATGAGTGCTCTATCTTCTCCCATCTCTTGGCTCTGTAAAACCCTTGGTCTGCCCTCCCTTGTGTGAGTTTATGCTGAAATGTGATCTGTGTTCGATCTTCTATTTTTCAAATGTATAGTCTTGGTGCCATGCACTAGATTCTTTTCATTCTTTCTGGCTGTGCGCCAAGACTCTGACACAGTTAGGATTTCAGTAACACTTACAAAATGAAGAAAGAACATTGCAAGACTCTTAATCTTCTAGTAATTTAAGTTGAATTTTTATACAGATGAGGGGTTTTTTTTAAACCTACTTTGATGATTCATAGAATATTGGAAATAATATTTGTGATTTTTCCATGTGACTTTATTGTATATTTCCTTTAAAGTAGTAGCACTGATGAAATTTTAAAATAGTTTAGAAAATAGTTAAGAAAACTATTTTTAGTCAATGAAGCTCTGAGTAGTAGTAGTAGGAGCAGGTCACTTTCTCCAGAGAAATCCAGTGTTCCTAGAATAATAAATCAGAAGTTTAGATACACTAAATGTTCAATTAACAGGTTCTTTAAGTGGCAGAAGAATTACCGTAAGTGTCTTTGGGTGGAAGAGACTTACAGATGTCCTACTCAGACCCATATTCAGAACTTAGAAATAATACTTTTTTGTAATACAGTTCTCAGAATCCCTAAATCAGCATGGACACCAACAGTACTATTGATCGTTGAACTCTGGGAGCTATATGCAAAAAAATGTAATTTTTGTTAGCCCTGGAATCTTTGTTTGTGTGTTGAGTAGTTAGATACTGTTCCTCCTGACTTTGGATCCAACTCAATATGTGATATGGTTTTAATACACATTTTCAGAAAGTGAAGATTATCCCCATACCATATTTATAGAGATAAAATTGCTTGAAGCTGTATATGAGGAACCTCAATGTATTTAGGCCAAATTCAAAACTAAAAAAAACTTTTATTTCCTTCATATTCTCAGGAAGGCCCCATTAAATGCTTACTAAAAATTTAACCATATATATGTAATACTAGCAGGAAATGAGGGAAAGTTTTTCAAATTATATTTATTATTGTCAGTGGAATTTAATTCATGCAGAAGAACATAAATATTCAATAGGGAAAGAAATCATTTTTAATAAATTATTGTACCACAGGCATACCATAAGGTTACAAAAATGTGTGCAAACGGACAGGTGAATTTCTGGAGGTATGGTGAGAACAGAACAGATTATATACAATTTGTGGAAAGGTTTGAAGAAATAGTTCAAACTGAATTTTCTCTGGATCCAATCATTATATTATTAGGGAGAGTTGAGAGTGTTATATGAAGAAAGCAAGGTGATAAAATTATAGGTAGTAGGTTATTCACTTCACACCTAGTTGCTAGAGTTATTTGAAACAGCAGTAGTGCTCACCAGCACAGGAATAAATGAAGAAAAGATGGAAATATTGCTCCTACACAGATTGAGATATAATTCCGTGATTCTCAGCTTTTAGTCCTCCAGATGTTCAGATTTCAGCTCCCCAAATCTAACATTTTGGCTATACTGATGGAGGTTTCTGGAAGTGTAAAATTGTTGGATGATTAAAGGTTGAGAAGTCCTGTTATGAGTAAATGTAGGTGTTTTAACAAAAGGTAGTGTGCTGGTACAGCTGTACCAGAAGCTCTGACTTTATTTTCTTGCTGCTAATGTTTGCAGTCATAGGACAGGCCGCCTGTCAATCATCATTAAGTTTGGTTCCGCCCCTTGTTCAGGGCTCTGGGAGGGAAGGAGCCATTTTTAAGTCAGTCTCACTTAAGGAAGCTAAGCTACAGGACGTAGACCAGCTCGTCCCGTAGAAAAGCTTCATATCTCAAGAACATCCGGGGATATAGAACATCCGAGAAAACAGAAACAGAAATTCCAAGGGAAAAGTCCCAAAAGCTCTGGCTGAGAGCTCACAGCCTCTCAGCTCCTGAGGGAAACAGCCCTAAAGTTTCCAAAGAAACCTTGGAGAGAGAACAGCATCACAGATCCATGGAATCCCAGCTGAAACATCTGCAAGCCTTGGTTGGTAGGTCTACTCAATGCCCAGATGCATTTGGTTTCGGTAGTAGGTCCCACATCAGCTAGGCCCATTTGATAGACAGCCTGGGAGAGGTTATAAGGGGATTTTCTTCTTACAGAGAAAGTACAGTTATCCAAAGCCAATTGCCCGTCCCCTGGGGACAAGATTGAAAAGCCAACAGTTTATTAAGGAAACCTTGAAGTGTTATTTGACTCCTTGAAGATTTATTATTTATTCATCAACAAAGACTTTGTTATTTCATTAAAGACTCAAAAGGCCATCCTTTTCAGGGAAATCCTCAAGAACCTCTCTTTAGGCGCCCTGGCTTCCCGCTGGGCATAAAGTATACGTCCTATACAAAAGACAATAGTTACAGGCCCAGCGCATGACAGAACAGGTAGGAACTCTTTGGTATTTGGGATGGTTAGATTCCAGAACTGTATTAAATCGTAAGAAAGTAAAAGATCAGAGGTTTCATATATTGTATTGTAATATACTATCTGAAATCCTTCTGGTGCTGGTGTAACCATGTCAGCATAATTGGTGGCGGATGGAGAAAGAAGATCATAGACACACTGGTGAAAAGAAAGGCCTCCAGATGAAGCTCTTCAGGGCAAGGAGATTGTGCTGCTTTCACTCATTTGGAAAAACTGCAACTGCTCATCTAAGACCCCAACAGGAATCTACTCGCTGTTTTCCTATTTTTACAGAAAATACAAAGGAAATTGGACATTTTGACAAACTCCCATTATTACATTTTTAGATCTTTCAATGCGTCTGAATGTTTTTTCCTAGATGTATTCTTAGACACATCTGGAGAAGGTAAACAGATTCTCTAGTGAGAAAAGATTTTATTAGTTGGGGAAAGTGAGGCCCATCAGCTTTATATAATTCTCAAACCTAATTTTAGTGGTCCCAGAAGCCTCTGCAGAAAATAAAAAAAGACATTCCTGTGCAGATTTGGGGGTGATTTTCAACTGGCAAAAAGCCCAACCCCAAATCAACAGCAAACATGGCAATTTCACTCATTAACCCCATAGATGCCCCCAACACCCCTCAAAATACAGGGTGTTTGAAAAAGAACTCTCTAGTTTTAATGTATATATACTTAACACTGGGTAGTTCTTTTTCAAACACCCTGTATATTTTGAAAATAGCTGATGTCTTCCTAAAATGAAAAGAAGTGATCAGAATTGATACCCTGTCGTTTCCAGTGCTCACAGCATGTGTGGGTGTAGCCTATGGGGTTTTTTTCATGTCAGGAGCAACTTGAGAAACTGCAAGTCACTTCTGGTGTGAGAGCATTGGTCATCTTGCAAGGACATTGCCAGGGGACGCCTGGATGTTTTGATGTTTTTACCATCCTTGTGGGAGGCTTCTCTCATGTCCCCACATGGAGCTGGAGCTGATAGAGGAAGTTCATCCATGCTCTTCCCGGGTTGAATTTGAACCAGCAACCTTCAGATCAGCAACCCAACTTTCAAGTCATCAGTCCTGCCGGCACAAGGGTTTAACCTACTGCGCCACTGGGGCTCCTCAGCCAATGGGTTCATGGTGTGAAATTTAGTCCCCAACCCTCCTTCAGTTGTCCATTCCTTTCTTCCTCCTCATTTAATTCTACCATGGTTGTGTGAGCAATTGCAATTTAGCATTTTTGTTGCTGTGAGTTCTCCAGGCTGTATGGCCATGTTCCAGAAGCATTCTCTCCCGACGTGCCACCCACATCTATGGCAGGTATCCCCAGAGATTGTGAGATCTGTTGGAAACTAGGCCACTTGCCTAGTTTCCAACAGATCTCACAACCCCTGAGGATGCCTGCCATTGATGTGGGTGGAACATCTGGAACCATGGCCATACAGCCCAGAAAATTCACAGCAACCCAGTGATTCTGGCCATGAAAGCCTTAGACAACACAATTTAGCTTTTGATTTTTTTTCTTCTTCATGGTTTCATTGTGTACAGTTTTGCTCTGCCCAACTTGGAATGGAAAGGCAGCGGTATATTTTCCTAGGCAAGTCCATTTTTGAAATTGTCGTCAACCAATTTCCAAGCCATCTTAGAAATGAAAACTGTTCATGGCTCTTTCCCCTTCCAATAAGTCAAAATCCCGTCTTCTTGTATAATGTTAAAGACAATTTTACCTGAAATGTTTTAATCGAAGAGGATATTGTTTTAGTACATACATGAAAGATCTGATGCGCCTCTGTAGTTTATGGCAGTCAATAAAAGCCATCACTTTTGGCAAAATGCAAGTAAAGGCTTAAGGCTGAAACAGATGTGATCTGCAGTAGTGATGCTGAGAAACATTTGGGCCATTAATTCAGACAAGCACAGACTTTCATATATATTTTATTTGGACAATATTAACTTGAGTTAATATACACAGATATATAGGTAGATATGTGTATGTGTGTGTGTGTGTTTTATATATGATGGATTTGTGAGAGTTGCTAGTTGTTTACGAGGCTACTTGTTTTCATATTTTTGGGCAACATTCGCATTTTAAATGTTGGGGATTATTGGGAAGTTCTGGGGTTTACTAGAATCCACTTATAGCTGTTTCTTGTAGATATTAAGTAACTGTCTCTTCATCGCTCTTATAAATAATCAAAGTAGTTTACATGTATGGGGAAAGCAAATATCCATGCATTAAATGAGGCAAAGCTTAAACAACGGTGATGTTCTCAGATTCCAATAAGGACGTGCTTTTATTTTTAAATATATATTTAATATATATTTTCTGCATCAGGTAAGCAAATTGTGAGAATCAACATTGTAGTCAGTCAGCTTTGATCTACAGTGAAATAAGGTTTTAAAGATACTTTTTCTTTTAAATCAAATCAAATAAATACTACGCGTTAAAATTTAAACCTTGCTCTTCATGTCAGAGTCAAATGACTTTGTACTCTAAGTTTCCAGTTTGAAATTCCTAGACTTCACGGAACCAAGAGTTCAAACACAGAGGGGATTGCTGATATTTTCTCCATTTGATAGAGACATATCATGTTCCATTCACTTTACTAGAATTCTTTCACTTGGGACTTTAAAGATATAGTGTCAAGTAAACCATGGTAAATTGCAATTTTTTAAAAAGAGAGATAAAATCACAGGTGAAATTTTTTAAAAGTTTTTATCCCTGAATGTAAAACCCAGTCAAAATCCAAATGGACCTGAACTCTCTATCTTGGCTTTTACAGAGACTAACTTTGACATTTAAATGAAACTTTTGGAACCCAGGCCACATGATGCTTCTAGCAAGTATTGAATGGCATACCTAGAGTCGGGTAAACCCAGCTATCCAGATGATATTGCAACCCTAATTTAGACACTTCAAAAATTGATAACACTAAGATGCAGTTGGTTAGGGCTTTTTGTAACTAGAGATACAATTTGTCTCAGGAAACTCCTTTATTAACACATTTTGAGTACAATGCAAAAAAGTATGTCCTACTGAAATGAATGGAAGTAAAAGCTATTAAAGGCTGAAACCTTAGATGACTGAGTGTCATACTGGATCATGTCCAACTTGTATGTCCCAGGGCATGTTCCACCCCCCACAGCAGAAACACACAACACATGATGGATTTGGAAGGAATGAGGAAACAACTTCATTACAGCTGTAGGTAGGCAGGATTGGCACAATGCATGGGTTCAGATCCAAGCATTGACCAACTTGTTGATCAGTGAGCCCAATCTCCATCCCAGTGACAGGAAAGCATCCACATGATGGGAATCCCTCACGTGCCCCTCTGCCATCAGAGGGTGCATGGCACACATTTGACTCTGAGTGAGGCGAGATCCCGGATCCCCAGAGGAAGCCCCAGCATTACATAGTACTTGATGTCCTAGGTGTCCCACATCCAGAACCCATGGCAATTGCCTCATTTTTTAATATATTTTTCCAAAAATGACATAACAAGAACAAATAATGCCAGCTAACACCTCCCAACAAAGGATTTCCCCTTTCATCAGCCAGGCCTTGAAGTTGCAAGGCTATCAAATGCTAATCAAGGTGATTGATTACAACATTCACACTTGCCTCCAATAGACAAGAATTCTTTCTCACACCCTGGACCTTCCACAGATATATAAACCTCCCTTGCCTAGTTTTCAATATACCTCACAACCTTTGAGGATGCCTGCCATAGATGTGGTGAAACTTCAGGAAATAATGCTTCTGGAACATGGCCATACAGCCCAAAAACTCACAGCAACGCAAATAATGCCCGTTGTCATATAACCATCAATATGTGCCCACAGTAATAGAAAGAGGATGGGTGGGATGATGCTCCAAAAGAAACTGGTGAGCATCAGGAAGAACAGAGGAATATATATACCCCAGAAAGACACCACTGTATTGAGACTATTCCTGCTATGATCTTGGGCCCACAGCAAATCATATTAGCCTCGTATCATAAAAACATCACTTCATAAGTTGGGCAGCACCTTTCTCTAAGTGTTGTCCTTCAAAGTTCTTATGAATTATGTAAGTGTAATCATTTTTGTTAAAATTTTAGGAGTATTGATATTTGTAAAATAAAAAGCAGAGGTCAGAGAACCAACGTTCTATAGTGTAGATTTATTTACATGCTACACGTTAGACAATTCGCAAGAAGGATTTTCAGCTAACTGCTATAAAGAGCATTTGTTTCTATTAACAATAAACTGTGGCTCGCTCAGAACCTGTAAAAGCTATTTTGGGTTTATAAAACCTGGAAACTCCCAGTCAGTATGGAAGATTCTAGGACCTGAAATCCAGTTGTACTGTTTTTAATTGGAAAAAGCTTGTTCAGTCCATACCTGGACACATTTAAACATTATTTCATGCAAAGAAGGTGAAAAACAATGACTTGGGTTTAAGAAATCCTTCTCCCTTTATTCATTATGAAAGGCTTCCTTGGAAAAAGGAGATGTATAGAAGGACTGTAGCTCTCTAGTGGGCTGGTAGAAAAATACAGAAGTGAGGAGCAAGAAGTGGAATAGAGAGCTCCAAGGAGAAATGAAATAGGCCCAAGAACATGGTGTAAATGTAATCTCCAGTAATACACGCAGTCCTGAGGGCAGTATGTTGGTAAAGATTCTTCCAGTTCCAGCAGACATAATGTTAAACTGTGGATGACTTTTTACTGGTATCTCAGTTTATAATTGTTACATTCTCCATTTCCCAACTTTCATGTTTATCTGCAATATTTTCTACATCTAAACAAAAGTCTTAAGGTTGATACACTGTCCAGAACGTTAGATGTGTTGCTATGGCATAAAAAATATTTAACTTTGCTAGCACTTTTTAGTTTGTTTTGTTGTACTTATTTTTAGTTTGATTTATTGAGGGAAGTTTCACAGTATAATGGTTTGAGGTGTTTGTGAAACCATAGAAGTCAAAAGCTGCTTTGCTTTCTCCATTTATTTAAGACCAAACAATTTACTTTACCTAAAAAAAACCCTACTTTGGACATACAAAGAGCCCTGCAGTATCAGACAAAATGCTTACTTGACATCCTATTTAACATCCTTTTAAATAGGAATTCTTTAATAGCAATTAAAGAAACCCAGTCGATCTTGATCATGATCATGATTGTGATTACCATTATCTTGGTTTCACAATTTATGGGATGTTTACTGACTGAAATTCTGGACTATCAATGATTTTGATTCTATTCAGGAATCTAGGAATCAGTGAGGTGCTGGTGGATAATGTGGCATGTTCCAAATAACACAATCTTTAAAATTTAAAATGTTCCATTTTCTTTACAAGTCCTTGGGCCTTCAGTATTTTATTCCAATTACTAAATAATTTAAAATGTATTTTCTTTTCATTTTAAAATCCTTCCTGAACAGTATGGTTTTCATTCAGGATGCACATGTTTTTTAAAATGAACTGTTAAAAAAGCACGTCTTGATTAGCCCTGTAGTAGGATTGCTTGTCAACTCTGAAGCAGATACTAGTAGATACACAAGCAGTAGTGACAGTTAGAAACTCTCACTGGAAATTAGTTAATAAAGGGTTGTATCAGTGACAGATTTACAGGGGTTCATGCTGTTAAATAGTTGGCTTCACTGTCAGGATGATTCCTATAAGTGCTACTGGTAGATCCAAGTATTTGTTCAGCAACTCACTCTTATCAACACTGAACTATTTCTAGTGTTACATTTATTTTAAAAATGACATTTAAAAATACCAACTCCTACCTGGCAGACATTGCAGTACTACTTGCATGAAGGTTTGTTTATACATAATGATTCTTTAGACAGATTTACAAGTGCCTGTGGAGTTTTAAAAGACTATTGCCCAACAGGCATTAAGGAAGAGACTCGCTTTTGTAAATAGTTTATTTGGAGATTTTTAAAATAAAAATAATGTTCAGCTAAATATCACATTAAATCTGCAGAGAGTGGCAAACCACCTATCAGTAGTTCAAGAAATACTTAAATGTTCTGTTAATGATTTTTAAGCTTGGCTGTGGGAACCATAATGTACATCTAGCAGTGCATGAGTTCAGGAATTTTTTAAAATGCTTCTTGATGCATTCCACCCATTTTAGGGAGTATAAGTAATTGCTTTACTGGATTTCTACTTGATGTATCACACAGCATATATTCAGAGAGTAAATTTTGAGGTGTATTATAGCAAAAAGCTGTGTGAAGTTGTTGACATATGATGTTTAATTTGTTATTATATTTGAGATTATTTGTGTTAAGAAAGTCCACTTTTCTTACAGAAGAGCACAAGCATCCAGCCTATAAAATTATGATCTATAAAACCCCAAAAGAGATAGGGAAAGAGGGGGAAACAATCAAACATAAGTTCCATCAACACTGTAGAATCAATGCAATTTGATATCACTTTAACTGCCGTGGCTCCCATAATTCCATATTGAGCCACGGCAGTTAAAGTGATACCAAACGGCATTAATTTTAAAGTATAGATGCACTGTGTTAATTACCATCAAGTTACCTTCAACATATGGTGCTGGAGCACCGTGATGTCTTCAGTCATCCAGATGGGAAGGAAACTGTCACCATCCTCCCATTTTTGGTAGTGAACCTGGGGCTTATGGCTTCAATCCAATGTAAAGTTAATGGAGAAAAACAGTGCAGTAATAGAGCTTTTTTCCTTTTTGAGTTGTGCCAGTTTCATTTGCTCTTGTGGTCTGTAGGCACATTGGTGTCTGTTCAGTTAGCTTCACAACTAGAAACTGCACTGAATTTCACTATTATACATTGTCGGGACCTACAGTAAATATCCACAAGCACATCAAGTGCATTGGTTAGGTGAAATGATTATTTAGTGCACCAGGAGTATATGTAAAGGTGAATATAGCACTGAACGAGACATGTAGAATAATCACAGGATGACTTAAACCTACACCTGTTGATAGATTCTATAAGCTAGCTGGCATTGCCCCCCCCCCCCCATGTGCGATGGGAAGTTACTGCCAATTGCAAGAGAAATAAGGTTCAACACTAAAAGCCACTAACTTTATGACTACCAGTGTCCATCCAGTAGACTTAAATCAAGGACAAACTTCATGAGAACCTCTAAATGTTCCCCCCACAACAGCAAGAATATCCCTGTGGGCAGCAAAATCAGGCAATTCCAACTGGATGGCCCCCCACAAGGGTCTTTCTCCAGGGGCAAACTAAGAATGGGCAACTTGGAAGTCCCTGAACAGATTCAGAAGTGGAGTTGGCAGATCAAAGGACAACCTGGCAAAATGGCACTACCTAGAACAGTGGTTCTCAGCCTGGGGTCCACAGATGTTTTTGGCCTACAACTCCCAGAAATCCCAGTCAGTTTACCAGCTGTTAGGATTTCTGGGAGTTGAAGGCCAAAAACATCTGGGGACCCCAGGTTGAGAACCACTAACCTAGAAGAATCCTCCAGCTTGTGTGACTGTGCAGCAGAACAAACAACTCAGCATCTGTATGCTTACCTACAATGCCCTGCCTCATGCACAGAGAAAAACTGTTTAAAGCTACAGACAATGCAGTCGCGGTTGCCCGTTTTTGGTCTAAAACTATTAAGCTGTTTGTGATTCCTTTAGTTTATCAGTTTTAAACTTATTTTATGTAATGCTTTTGACACAAAATAAATTAAAAAAATGAAACTAGAAGTATAGTTCCTTAAAACTACCTCATTACTTGTCTCCCCCATAAGAGACTGCCAGTTTGTTATAGAAGTTTAAAAAAACTCAACAAAATTCACTTAATACTAGTGCAATTTTATTTTACACTCCCTGAAAAGGCTGGAACTTGCCAGAGTGGGAGAAATCTTTTGCTCTGAACTGAAGCTTTAGTCATAATTCCAAATAATTATGCTGTTTTCCCCATTGCATAGTAATTCATCACTGTTATACAGAATACATGGAGTAGCAAGTTAAGCAAAATTTATCAAGAAAATCTGGACTGAACATCCCATGAGTAGGTGGTATTAGATCTCCTGAGCCACAAAACTGTGCACAGTCACTTTTGTTTTCAAAAATAGCTTCATATGTGTAGTTGTTGTATTCCCTTAGGTAGTAATGTGAATAGGGAGCTGTTCACTTAAAATCCTGCAAATCTGCAATATATTAAGTTACACATATTTAAAACTCTTATCAAGGCATTTATCACTGTCTTTCTCACATTTCTATCTATATAGTTAGTGAAACTTGCCTATATGTCATCTATCTCTTGGCACTTTTCACATGCATTAGAGGTAACTAAAATAAATATTAACTGATTATCACTGACTTACCAGTAACTGCCCAGTTCTTGTATTCTTTCTATTTTCATTGCATAGTGCTATAAGAAAATTTTCATCAGGATATTGAAGGATTCTCATTAATGCAAACAAGTATAACATCATTATAAATTCTTCACTATACGGTGGCTTGTTAAGTTGGCCTTCTTTCTTAAAAATATGTTTTAAATCCTTACACCTTCATTCAAGACTTCCAGTATGATTGTACATAAACAAAACTATGTATTGATGCTCCAGTGTTCTACTATGTTTGACATAAAACACCTTTTCAGAACTCATGAATCCAAACCTCAAGGACTGCACTCCTCAGTATTAATCTACCCAGATACCAAGATTGGCATTTGAGGCCCTCCAAGGGAATCTCAGTGGTGACAATTTGGGAATAATATGTTAGATAGCCCCGTGTTTTTAATGCCTCTCCTCAAAAATATTCAGTGAGCTCTGGCATTATCATTCTTTCAGCACCAGGTGCAGTTTTTGCATTGATATGCAAAACCACAAATAATAGCAAAACCTACCAGAAGCCCAAGGACACCATAAAGTTGCATTGGAGGACCTAAAATATGCCTAGAGAAGATATATTTTGTTGGGCATGGCTAAATGAAACTGCAGATACCAATGCTGCAATACATGAATGGTACTGTATATTTTCCCAGCCACTTAGATCCAAGGGTTCTATTGTAGGCTGGTGGTTTGCCATGTTTCTTATGGGTTGATGGTGCAGGTGCAAATATAAATACTGTGGAAGTCCACTTTCAGTTTTGGGTGGATTTAAATAATTTTAATGTGATTATGTAGATATAGTTGAGTTATGGATGATACTGATTTTTGTTGTCTTGCTCATATGACAATTTTGTATGTTTTCTTTTGATGACTCCAAAAGAGACTTTTTTGATGTTAAAAAGTCACTCATGAATGTAATGAATGTATCTATGAATGGAGGAAAGCAATATTTGGTTTTTAGGGGCAATTCAAGTTGTAGATCATTAACTACAAAGCTGTATACGTCTTGAGTTCAGACTATCTGTAAGTCTTGGAGATCACAGAAGTAGTAAAATCATAACTCCCAGGTGTGTCAAATGTTTCAAGTACCATATTTCTTGAGTCATTATATTGTTTTACTTAACTGTTTTCTAAATTCTGGACACTTTCAAAAGGTACATTACAGAACCTTGTAGCGATACAATTCAGTTTGGCTAAGAACTTCTAATTTGAAAGCGTGTGTGTGTGTTGAGTCTTTCTGCCAAGAATGTAGTTACTGTAAATCATCAAAACACTGTCCTTTGAAGAATTCAGTGCTATATAATACCTCTGCTACCTAACTCCATTCATACTCTTGTTTGTTTGTACAAGAAAAGATATAGTATGATACATTTGTCATTTGTAGTTTTTATTTAAAAATAATGTAAAACTGAACTTCTCATTCCAGTGTGTGAAAAACAGATGAAAGTGGTTTTCAAAGACTCACCTGAAGAACTTCTCCAGCCGTTTAAGGACAAATTGGAAACTTTTTTCTTGAAAGGTATGTGCTTTTCAAAACTGTTTGTTGGTATGTATTCTTAAGCATTATTCAGTTCTTTGGTGGTCTGTCTATTATAATAGCTGAGGCTGTTGCACAGTGCTGGTGGGCATCATTTCCAATAAATGTGGAAGGGAAACATTTTTAGCTAGCTTGGGTCC
Organism: Anolis carolinensis; assembly: GCF_035594765.1. Lineage (NCBI taxonomy): Eukaryota > Metazoa > Chordata > Lepidosauria > Squamata > Anolidae > Anolis > Anolis carolinensis. Next base: position 316,481,958 of record NC_085841.1, read on the forward strand.
AGGTTATCTATAGGACCACAATCTTCCATATATATCTGCCTGACATTGAGTTCTATAAGGGAAACGGTAATGTAATGGCTGCTTTCCCATACAAGGAAATGGATATCCCCAAATGGGGAATATCTCTAAAGATATCTCTAGAAATACTTCAGTAGTTTTGTGTTAGATGTCTGAGAAGTCACATGCAGAGTGACACACAGTTTGATTATGTAAATAACTAAGTCATAATTTCATCTTTTTCTGTAAATTTAACTATTCACTTTACTATTTTGAAGAGACACTTCTAGCTTGAGCTTTATGCTCTGCGTGAATTTGGGTCAAAACATTTAAAATCTAGATGAAGATGGTTGATTTAATCATGCATTTATAAAACCACATGTAGTTAATTATGTCTGATATTGTGTGTAGAAGTTTATATTTTCATGTGTGTTCAAATACTCGTTTCTTAAATCATCACAAATGGTACCTAGCAACCAGAGTGCTATGCATGTTTACTCCAAGTGTATCCCACTGAGTTCAATAAGGTTTATTCCCATGTAAATTTTCACAGGATTGGAACCCTAGACTATAAATTTCTCAACATAGATCCCAGTTCCTCACTAATGATACATTTCAGGCAAATGCAATACATGTATTAAGCTATCCCATAAACTTAGCAGGGTTCCTGCAAGAAAAGGTTTCCACAGTGGGAGTGTTTCAATCACAGGTATGTCTGTTCTGGTGGTCTTTTCATCTCATTTAATTAGCAGTTTATATTTATGGCTCCAGCAGTAAGTGAGCTTGAGAAAGCACTGTGTATATGTGCACATTAACACCACAGTCTCCCACACTTTCATATGTATATATAGCCGCCTACTAAACGCTTTACACCAGTCTACTGTTCTAATTAAGCTGCTCTAAATAACCAGAAAAAATAACTATTAGAGGGCAAGGGCTCGGTTCTGTTCATTCACATTTTTTTCTACAGTTTTGTACAGATAAACATTTCCCTTTCTTTTTCAAGTGTACTATGAAATATTTGTGTTTTAAACATAAATCTTCAGGATGACGGGGCAGCATGGAGGTAAAATAACTTCAGTTTAAAAGAATGTAAAATTTAAAGCATGGAGGTAAAATAACTTCAGTTTAAAAGAATTTAAAGTTTAAAGCAATAAATATAATTTAAATTGACCAAAATGAACAAATTAACAACTTGAAACACTTCAAAAGTTTAAAATGGTTTAAAGCTACGTAGGGGAATATTTGAGAAGAAATAAATTAGGACCTGCAGGCTTCAGTAAAAACTCATTTTTCATTTAGCACAAGAATGAAGACATCACTGTCATTTTGAAGGGGACACTAGCCCCGTGCTCCTCCAAGTCTCCCCACAGATAATTCCTTCTGCTTGTTAGAGAAAGGCCGCTACTGCAGAGCTCAGTGCTTAGACACATGTCGAGAGAGGCAGTGTTGTGCTTTCAAACCTCCCAGATCTCTACCTGTCATCTCCAGCACCTTCAGTTCAGACTTGGACTGTACTATTATTCAGCACAGTTTCTTTTATTAATGTTGGGTGATTTCTATGTGGTATTATGCTTAGCCGTCATGCTGCTGAAGTTATAGTTTTCCTGTAAAGCACAGTGCAGTAGTCTCCTCAGAATGTGACCAATAAATGGATTACTGTGATATAAATTGTCCCTGTCTACAGCTCGCGTCCTGTTTTGCTCCAGAAACAGCCTTACAACACAAGCAAAAGTATCCAAAAAAGCTTTACTTCAGCAAAATAATGAGAATAACACAAATAGCAGTAAAGGAAACAGAAGGTAAACTTCAAAAGCAATTGAAAAGTCTTACAGCAAACGTGAAACAAAAGTCTTTGGCAACAAGTCTCCACAGCAGACAGGAGCAAGAATCTTTGGCAAAAAAAGGCTTGCAGTATACAGAAACAAGAATCTGTGGCAAGAAGTCTTTTGCAATGCCAACGTTTGAGCTGGAGCACAGAGTCTGGAACACAAACAAACTAAGTAGGTCAGTGCTGCCAACACTGACTACAGGCTTCACTGCTAATTTATAGCCTTGAGCTCCCAGCACAGATGTTCCTAGGGTGAGGTCTAATTGCTTAGCATTTTTGCTATGATTCTAGCTGATCTTCTCCTTCTTTTGTCCTTCGGCATTCTAAAAATGTAGGGACCTGTAGTATATCTTCCTCGCCTTCTCCTTCCTCCTCAACACTTGGCCCCAAATCTCCAAATGCTACCTCTTCAGCCTCCTGTTCTACCTCCTCCTCAGAAGCAGAAGAGTAGTCCATAGCAGCTTGCATACCATTTGAAGTTAAGCATTCTGGGCCACAGATTCTACTTGAACTCTAATAATCGAGATTAAGCTAGGAGGGCTCCCACATTATGCATCCACTTTCTCAGGAGGATTCAGGAGCAAGCAATCAAAAGAGCCATTGTCTATTTGACCCCTGTTTATTGGCCCTCATTCAGCCCATTCCAACATCATTCCAGCACCTGAATAGCATCAGCTGATTCTGGTAACAAATTTATTTATTTATTTATTTATTTATTTATTTATTTATTACATTTATATCCCACCCTTCTCACTCTGAAGGGAACTCAGAGCGGCTTACAAATTAAATTTATATACAATATTATATTATTACCATAGCACAATACTGGCATAAAATTACTATATTGCACTATATCAATATATTGTAATATTATTAGTAATATTACATGTAATATATAATATATAATTAATATTATTACATTGTATTAATTAGTATTATATCGTATTACAATATAATATTATCAATATTATATGTATATACAATATATTATATTATTATATATTATTGTAAATTAAACAAAGAGGAAAAATAGATTGTCATCAGAATACTGATTACTGCACCCAACTCTAAACCTTCTGATAAACTCACTCAGAAACTTCCTATAGATATTGAACAGTTTTGGGGACTGAGAGCAAAACTGTTTTTTATTGGCTGTAGTGACTGTAAAATGGTCAGTGCTGGAAAAGATATTGCCCCACAGCACCATTAAATGAAGTATCGCCAATGTATATTTCTGCCTGAGATTTTCCCATGCAATGAGAGTTGTTTACAGAAAAGCTGTTCTTGAGCATTTTGATGGACTAAAATTTGCTTTACACATGGCATTCACTCATAACCTATGTGGGAGAAATGAACAAAAATTACTTGTTATAATTTGTTACAGAAGACGCAGAACATGGTAGCTATCTGAGGCCAGCTGTTCCTACTTGTAAAGGACTGATCTGGGAAGAAATTCCTGGATGTTTGTTAACCGAAGTATGATATGCCACACAACTATTTTTAATTACTGGATATTTTCAATTAGTGGTAAAAAAAATAGTGAAATAGACATTTGAAGTAATCAGAAATATGCTTCACAATTCATCAATTTTTCCATCCATGCCATATGTTTCTAGTGAAACATAGAGGCTGGTTGAATAACTGCAATTTCCATGTTTTAAAAAATTCCATTTGTTACTAAACATTTATTGAGATCCTGATTTTCATTGCCTCGGTCACAGGCATTTTGATCTGTCTTTCCATGGTCATGAATTGCAACAGCTGTAGGCAACTGGAAAAATATTAGAGATGCCAGGGATAGGACATGACAGCAGCAGTACTTTGAACATTAGGAAGAGATAATGCTGCAATGTCATTTTTGAATAGTGATGTTTATTCATTCCTGTTGTTGTTGTCTATAGTTGGGGGGAAATACTCACTTTCTTTAAGTATTGATAGATTATATGAAATTAACCTTCCCTTTTGAAGTTATAGACAGTACAGCTGTAGTGTTGCTAGTGTTATGCAAACAAATTGGGGAAGGGGGAAGTATCCAAATACATGCAGAGATCACATTAGTATAAGTTAACCCTCGGTGGCGTAGTAGATTAAAGCCTCATGACTTGAAGGTTGGGTTACTGACCTGAAGGCTGCCAGGTTTGAATCCCACCTGGGGAGAGCGCGGATGAGCTCCCTCTATCAGCTCCAGCTCCATGTAGGAACATGAGAGAAGCCTCCCACAAGGATGGTAAAAACATTTTTAAAAAACCATCCGGGCGTCCCCTGGGCAACGTCCTTGCAGACGGCCAATTCTCTCACTCCAGAAGCGACTCAAGTTGCTCCTGACATGAAAAAAAACTCATTTAAAACATCTGGCTTCATATTGACTGTCATTCTTAACCAACAATGAATTGTTCTTTGGTATTTTTGAGAACAGAAACCATTACACGAAATTATTTGGGTCTGTTGTGTTATTTAAAGTTCCAGCTGTAATGAAATGACTTTGTGTAGCCTTTATCTTTTCAAAGGTATTTTTTAAATGCCTTGTATGATTTGTATGATGATTCTTATGATTACTTAATGGGGGTTGATGCACTGACAAATTTACACTATTTGAATTATAATCCTTATGATCCTTAAATGTTAAGTTTTCCTTCAGTTAAAGCTATTCAGTCAGTAGCTCTTCATATGTTCAAAGGTATATTTTTTCCAATTCTGGTCAAAAAAGTTTGTTCATATACAGAGCGCTAAATTAGATCTAAATTGGCCATGACTATAGAATGCTCTAACATGGAATTTGAAAGCAGAGGTTAACCACTATCTCTGTTTTGAGAATAGAGTTCAGGGGATGAGAGCTAAGGCTGTTATTTCCTGCCTCTCTAAAGCCATGTGTTGGCAGATCTTGCTACTAGAGATACTAGTCCTTGATTATCCCCTTTTTGTCTTCAGATTGAGATTGAGACACTTCAATCATTCTCCTAGTTGCAGGGAGAAATCTAGAGTTAGATTCAGTTTTAATCCCAAAGTGGATTGATTGAAAATATATTGTTACCCAATACTAGTAAATCATTATCATCATCATCCTCATCATCATCATCATTATTTGTAGACCGCCCTATCTCCCAAAGGGACTCAGAGCGGTTTCCAATCAGAGGGTAAATCCCTCAGATTTCACTGGGTCTCTTCTGAGAATGTCAAAAACTGGATTTAGCCCAATTTCCACCTTTAGCTCTAGCCAACTCTCTATATCCATACTGGTAATCACTATCTATTTGGAAAAATGCCCATCTACTCCTTAAAATGCAAATCTCCCTCCTTCAAGATACCCAACAATGTAGCAAAATTGGCCCTTCGTTGGGACTGATGCACTCTACTCTGGCTGCTTCCTACCTCTAAAACAAACTCTTGACTAGTTATTGTTACTTTCCTGCACCATACCTGCATGTTCCTTAAATATCTTGTGAAAAAACGTTGGTTTAAAAAGGTGGCACTAAGATTTTTATGCTTTTTTGATGGACACAATACAGGCATCACCACAACATAGACATCGGAATTTGGTTTTTATCACCATGCCTACTCCTATAATTGAATTATAGTTTATGTATTTTATGCATGTTGAGCACTGGTATAATTTCAGTATCTTTTTTGTCCAACTACAGCCTTATCACTTTGGCCACAGGAATCACCATGCATCATGGCGAATCTGGCGGTGTTTAGCAGGGGGAACCCATCACCCCACGCCCTGCATTGCCCAACTTACCCAAACTCCACCCCATGGGGGGAAGCATCTGCCTCCTGGCTTCCCCATGTTAATCTCTATGCAACACAGGAAGCCTCCCATGTTGCTGCCACAGTGGCATATGCCAGTTCTTCTCCATTTGCACCACAAAGCCCTGCTGGAAGTAGCTCTACATCATGGGATGGGAGCTGGTGGGCTCCGGTGGGCAAATGGAAAGGAACTGACGTTTGCTGCCAATTTTAAGCCCACCTGATGAGGTTGTTCACCAGTGTAGGAAATAAGATATTCAGAAAGGTTCTGAGAATATTTCTTTTCAGTGATAGGCATTTTCATTCTAGTTATCTCTTGAATAGTATAGTCTGAACAAACATTGGCCTATCGAGCACAGGCTCCAATTGAACCAAATCTTTTCTTTGGCTCAACTTCAGGCTGTTGTGAGTTTAAGTGTAATATATACATGTTTGTTTCACCATTAATTTTGTCAGCTAGAATTTATGCTGACAGCTATGTCATTTTTGGCATGTACAATGGAGATAGCATTGCCTTGTGTTTGTAGTGCACTGTGTATTTTGATAATGTAATTTGGGCATAATAGTTTGTGTGTTGGACTACAAGTGTGAAGAACAGGCTTGAATTCCTACTCTACAAAGGAAACTTCGTAACCTGGGCAAGTCAGATATCTTTAGCCTAAAGAAACTGTGATATATTCACCTTAGGGTCGCTACAAGTCAGAAATTATTTCAAAGCACAAAGAACGAACAAGACAGTTTAGGGATTGGGAAGGAGTGTATATTTGATCAAAGATATTTTCTATATATTAAATGTAATTAAAACTTTTCTCTACTTTTCTGAGTTCTCATATATGAGTTCACATGTATCTCATACTGAACACTGTACAGAACTAAACAAGAAGATACTCATTTTGTACATTGATGTACAATTCACATTTGACAATTTTATTGACATTAAAATTCTTACTAACCATTTCTAAAACTGGCTGGTTTCTCACATACTGTTTTCCCCAGAAAATGAAAAGCTGTCAAAGGCATTCATTCACCACAGAATTTTGTAAAAATCATAGAATTCTTTTATATACTATTGTTGCACACGTACATGCACATACTCCCATACATTTTCATTCATGCTTTTAATCTAATCATTGTGTTAGCATACACTGAAAGAAAGAGAGAGTGTGTGCAAAGAAACAGATGTGCTCCATATAAAATACACTATAAATCTTATCTTGCAATTTCTTTGCTCCAAACTCTCTGTCACAAACTGTCAAATACCCAATTTTCATTCTGGTATAAAATGTTCATTTTCTGACATGGCGCCAACCACCATATGCCAGAATAAAGTCAGTAAGCAGCAATAAAAAAGGCAACATAAGCACCTTTGAAATGGTACAAAGCAATTAACAGTGGGGAAAAGTCTATATAAATCTATGGAGAATTAATCTCAGGTTTGCCACTATCCTGCTGCGTATTTACAATGAGCCTCTGCTCCCGACCACCAGAGGTGGCTTACTTTGTAAAAGGAGAATGCTCTAATGAGGGAAGGGAGGGGGAATACATGAAAAACAAAAGCAGTTGTTCTTTATATCCCCTTTTCTTGACCCTTTAAATATTTTCGAAAATAATAGTTTGGATATGTTTTGATCTGTGAGGCTCCTAGACAACCTTCATGCCTATGTTTTTGCGTGATCATATGTAATCAATCTTTTCAAAGCTCAATGAGCAAAAATAATCTCAGTTTCATAAATCATTGTAAGCATCCCACAGGAGGAGGTTGTGCTGTGGTTTTTATCTTCTAAAATACTTCAGACCACAATTTTTGTAAGTTTTCCTAAAGCTAAGTTTATTCTATTATTCCATACAATTACCGATTCTCTAACAATCAAGTCTAGCAACCAATTTGCTTATTATTTAGGTATTTACAACAGTCTTCTGATTTAGAGAAGACCTGTTTCCCATTCTTATTGGCCATCATTCATCATTCATCAGGGAGCATTGTCCTGCAATAAGAATGTGCTGGTCTTTTCTATTTTTTCCCTTCCTTTTTAATACTTACAGTAGAGGATTGTAGCTTTATTAAATCTGCCTAGTTTATTTTGGGAAATGAAGAACAGATTGGTTTTAAACTTCGTCTGTTTAAAAGAGATTAAAACTAATTTCCCAGTTTCCTAAACAGTTTGGGAATGTTTAACAATCTTAGAAAGATTAATCAAAGACTTTCTACTTGGAATACAAGGAAATAGAAAGCATACATTTCTGTTATGTTAGGAAATAATAGGTCTCAAAAGTTACTGCTGATAACTGTGAGGGATGGGAAGGAATAATTGATTAATATCAGTGTCAGTGTATGCTAATTATACAATTTTAACCTATTATTATTAAGGTTATGTTTATGTTTATTTATACCCCATTTTATCTTTCCACAAAGGAGACTCAAAGCGGCTGCAGTGCTTACACAATGCTTACACAAGAGTCATGTGGAAAAAAGATTTTTCCACAACTCTAGCACTCAAAACCAGTACTTAAATTTTTAGTACACTTTTTAAAATAATGAATTTTGAGAGGCGCATCCACTTTTATGCTGTATCAGCATTTTACCATAGAAGATACTCATTTAAAACATTATTTTTTTAATTTTATGTTTTTCATCTTCTTTGTTCGAACTTTCTTTTAAAATTCTGTTTTCAAAAGCTTTTTTTTTTTAAAAAAAAGTATTTAAAAAAAGATATTCAAGAACAAAATAAAAATACAATATCTGGCTTAGCTTACTTCACAGTCATAATTGTATAGTAAACTTACATACAAGACTATTTTGACAAATTTATAGGCAATGTTAACTATTTTTAAACAAAGCATAATTTCTTCGTTTCCTTGCATTACCTCTGACTTTCTTCTGTGGATGGAATGTATAAATATACTGTGTTTCATGTGTTATGCACTTGAACAGCATTAAGACTTTTCAAAATCTCTTTACTTTAGGGGCATATACCATAACCTTTACAAATCCACATACAAAAATATGTTTATACTCCTCATAATGAAAGTATCTGTCACTTATTATTAATAAGTCTATTATGTTATTCCATATGCTTTTGTTGAACAAAGCAACATTGGTTTGATAACTATGTGACTACCCTGTAGGTGTACCATTTTGCATTATTAAACTGTATTATAGCTATAGCATTTACAACATATTTTGCTTAAATTTCCTTATGAATTAGAGATTATTTGGATGTTACAAGCAGAGGGAGGGCCAGGAAGTTCAAATAATACTTTATTTCCTATCCCTCCTCCATCTCCCCGAGGGGACTCGAGATGGCTAACATGGGGCCAAGCCCAAAGAACGAAACACAAACATTATTAAAACATAACTAAACAGTATAACAAAAACAGAATAAAATAAAATGATACAATATAAAACAATAAAAGTTAAATTCAAGTGATAAAATAATATAAAACAGACTAAGGATAAAATAGAGGGGTGGTCAGGTCAAAAATGCAGATATATAGTTGTAAGGCCATTTAATAAAGTGTCTGAACAAAGTGCCAAAATGTACTCTAAGAGAATTTGAGATAGAGTAGGAGGTCAAGTTATTTTCAATAGGGGAGAATCCTGTTTTGTGTCTCTGGTGTAAGCAGGACTCTCACATCATTCCTGTGACAAGGTGCACATATAGTGTATGCATCTCACCGTAGAATCCATAATTGTGAACAAGTCCAGTGAGAAAGAAAGTAGAGTTGATGTTAGCCCTGTCAAAACAAATCACACATTCAGACCGAGATCTTACGTCACATTTGCAAACATATTTTATGTAGTTAGAAATTACTTAAGGGATCAATACCCAGAACCCACCTTAAACCTAAAGGACTACTCAAATGACAGAAGTTTGCAACATGGGCAATTGGGACACTTGGGGAGGACACAGCTAGCCTCCTAATATTCTAGGGAAGGGTTTTTGTTCCAGAAGCATTCTGTCCTGATGTTTTGCCTACATCTATGGCAGGCACCCTCAGAGGTTGTGAACCTAGGGAAGATTTTGGGCACACCATGGCTGAGGAACAGGAAGGGACTTACCACATCATCTTGAAGCACATCCCCTGCTTATGCCACAGCTTATCACTACTTATAATATTTATCAAGATGTTTCAGGGGGTTGGACTGGATGGCCCGTGAGGTCTCTTCCAACTCTACGATTCTATGAAATGGATGCTTCAAATGGTGTGTTTAACCACCTTAATAAAACATGTTTAAATATGAAAACTGTATCTAAAGATAAATGGGTGGCCTGCCTAGGACTTTACTGGGACAGGGAAATTAGGAGAATTTGACATCTGCCATGGTTAATATAGCTATTTTTTATTTGAGACATTGTCAGGTCTAGATTATGAGTTTATTTTCTGTTTTGCTTAATTTTGTTACAATTGGTTTCAAAAATGTATACATTCCAAAGCCAAAATTTTGACTTTGAGGTTTATTGCATGAATTCTCATGGGCACATGTACAATGGCTTCCCAATATACTTCAGTTGTGGGAATGTGTAAAGAGGAATGCATATATAAACGCACATGCATTTGCCTTTTTCCTCTGAAGAGACTATGTAATTTGGGGGTAGAAATTTTTTTAAATTAAAAACTCATAACGTATTATACTTACAATAAAAAAATACATGTCAGAAAGATTAGAAAGGAATTCTTTTTCATTATTACTAGTACATTACAATACTACAATATAATATAGTATTGTAATAATAATTACAATAATAATACCCTGGGAGCCCCTGGTGGCGCAGTGGATTAAACCGCTGAGCTGCTGAACTTGCTGACCAAAAGGTCAGTGATTTGAATCTAGGGAGCAGAGTGAGCTCCCACTGTTAGGCCCAGCTTCTGCCAACCTAGCAGTTCGAAAACATTCAAATGTAAGTAGATCAATAGGTACCGTTCCGACGGGAAGATAACAGTGCTCCATGCAGTCATGACGGCCACATGACCTTGGAGGTGTTTATGGACAACACCGGCTCTTCGGCTTAGAAATGGAGATGAGCCCCAACCCCCAGAGTCGGACACGACTAGATTTAATGTTAGGGAAAAACCTTTACCTTTTTTACTATGTTTATTTATACCCCACTTTTTCTCTCCACAAGGAATGAAGCAAAGGTTTTGAATTACTGAAAAGCAGGGGTTTAAATGGGGGGAAATGGTAGCGTGTTCATAATAAAAAGAATATTCAGTTTGGAAGTGGGACAGGATAGGTAATAAATAAGTAACAGTACTTCCATGACGCACTAACATCTACCTATCCTTCGTTTTCGCTTCACATATAGCAGCAAATGTGGGGTAAGCATTTAGTCCACATTGCAGAAAGCCATGATGAGTTATCAAGAAGGTATCTGTTCTGTTGTCTTGGTGTGCTGTTTTTTTCAGCATGAAGTAGCTAAGGGGAAAGAAGACAGACATTATTGTGCATGTCTTCACTGTGAATGCGATGCAACTTAAAAGTCAGCATTTTTCTCACAAATAGTACCCGTCTTCAGAGCTGCATGTGCTTCTAGAGTTCAAAGCCCATGAAATGTTTGTACACACACTTTTAAGATGGTGCTGGATTTCACAATCCAAACACATTTTCAGGACACCGTGATCTGAGAAAGCATCTCTTCAGCCTATCAAATCCTGCACAGTTGTATAATGTACCACTAACACCTTAACACTCACACTTGGTGCAAAGCGATGTGAAATACAAACTTTTGTAATCTGATTTCTGAAATGAATTTTAAAAGTTGTTATTGTTTTGTAGCTGTAGATGAGCATAAGTCTGAAGAAAGCCACTTGGAAAATGTACAAAAGAGGTAGGCTTTGCTGTTTCTTTAACATTTTTCATTACATTTATCAAAAGATTGTTATTTTTCATGTTTTTTTAATTGTGAAAAATAATCTAAGTAGAGCAACAAAGGAAAACAGTAACAATGGTTACGTAGGACATGGGATATATTTTCATGATTTTGAAATGTAAAATGAATCCCTTTGTAATTATTTGTTCTATTGTAATCAATCCTATTTCATCTTGTAATGCCTTTCACTAAGTTTATATATCACTTAATTTGCAATAAAGAGTTTTATTTTTAATATATTCTCACACTTTCAATATTTTCATGCACTTATCTTCAGGAATAACTCTGAAATGAAAGTAGACTTTCTAGATTAAGCAGGTTGTTAACTATTTTGACAAAACAGTTCTTGTCCATTTACAAGCTGTGCCACTATGCAAAGGGCAAATGAACTGTACCTACCCTCTCTATTGGAGTGACTTGACTCTAGGCCTGGAATAATGTCTTGGTGACCAGGAATCCCAACCATGTGAGATGCCCACCAGGACTTCAGGCCACATCTAGTATTAGTTGCATGGTCTCACAAGATTTTCTTGGATTTAAGTGGCCTTGTATAGCCTTGCCAAGTACTTGATTGACCACTTGTGGTGAACTGCCAGCTTAATCCATAGACCCTGCTTATCAGGCTATTGCCCAAGTTCTTCACTTCACTTCACTTCACTTCACTTTCTTAATTAGTCGCTCTCCACCAGAGTGCTCCGAGCGACTTACAATTTAAAATATCATTCCACAATATAAAAACATTCAACATAAAAACATTCAACAGTGACTATTTGGCAAATTTGATCTGATTTACTTAAATGCACAACCAAACAGCCAAGTCTTGAGCGCTTTTACAAGCGGTCGCAACTCCGACATTGCTCTAACATATGGAGTTCCACAGAATTGGAGCATAGGTTGAAAAGGCTCTATGCCTTGTAGCTTCCAGGCGTACCTCCCTAGGGCCCAGTACATATAGGAGATTTTCCTGGGAGGATCGAGGTGACCACTGATGAATAAAAGGAATGAGGCGGTCCCTAAGATATAATGGTCCTTGGCCATTTCGAGCTTTAAATATCAGGATCAGTATCTTGTAAGAGATCTGATGTTCTATTGGTAGCCAATGCAGTTGTTTCAGAATCAGTGTAATATGGGATCTTATAGATGAACTGGGTTGCCTACTGAGGCCAGGAAACCCCCCCCCCCTATTTTATTGTAACATAAGTATGTTGATATTACTGTAGGGTTTCCTACTACATAACCATATGACTAGTATGCTTCAATTTTTATCATCAACATAATGTTTATGATTATTTGGCTGCTTTGTCATGACTATCGGTGATGGAAATAAAGGAGGAGAATTCAGAACTCTGCACATTAGAAAAGACTGATAGTGTCAGGATGACTACTTAGGATGAGCTAGCCTGCAATTTGGGGCCGCTGCATTTATGACCCTCCTCGCTTTGTTTCTCTAGTCTGTCGTCAAACTGATGGATCACAGGTCAACCATGAGCATATCCCACACCAGCCTGGTACTTGGCTGATCTGATGAGGCATTTGACTTGGTCAATTCACTTACCAAATCTCCATTTGCCATGGGCCATGAAGTGCTTTGATTTATGCATGCCATGTGTTACAATAAACCTATGGCCATCCATCTTCACCCACAATATTGTTATCCAGCCTGCTTGTCTTGAAGCAACAGCTGAATCTGGTTGTCTGGGCATTATGGACTGTGAAACAGAAACTGAGCTCTAGTCTTAGCTGTATTTGGAACAGAGGTTATTTCATTGTGCCTATTTGTAAGTTTAGAAAAATATTAATTCATAGGAAACATTCAAAGGGTTTTACTGAGGCTACTTAAAAATGGAAACCAGTCTCATGATATAAAATGGCACCACTATAAAACTAGATCACTAAAATAGACAAGGAGAATACAAATAATAGTAGTGAGAGAGCCAGAATGCAAACATCTTTTAAAGGACAGCATACATTAATTGTAAAATGCAGTCAGTAAAACAATTACACTGTTGAAATATAAAAGAACTCAAGATGCCAACAAGACTAGGTGCGAAAAAGTGAATTTTGTATTGTATGTAGGACTTGAGACTTCCAAGCAATAGAAACTCCTATAACATAATAATTTAAACCAATACAGCTGTCCCTTTAAAATCAGAATCTTTTTTTTTAAAAAAAAAAACCTCCTCTGTCACCACCTCATAATATATTTTTCTATTATTTTGGTCCTTTATATTTTTATGCCTATAAAGCAAGCTTGGAAGTTGCACTGTATCTACCATCATTGCTAGTATTATCTCCAAGTTACAGCAGATTTATGTTCATTGACAACTTAGGCTATAGGGTTAGAAATCTGTTGTCAGGGAAACTGAACTTCCCCAGTGGGTTTATATAGTGACAATCTTTTCTCCCCAACACTGCAGGTTTGAAGAAATTGTGGACTATTTTGGAATAAAGCCAAAGTCTGGTGAGAAGGAAATCACGCCAAACTACGTTTTCATGGTGTGGTATGAGTTCTGCAGTGATTTTAAGACCATTTGGAAACGAGAAAGCAAAAACATTTCCAAAGAAAGGTAAGGTTCTAATAAAGTCATTAATACCATTTTTAGAAGTCTGGGAAACTGTTCCTTTTCAAACTCAACAAATTATACTCCCATATTTCACAGGCGTCATTGTTTTCTTTTAGATCAAATGGACATCAAGGAAAGATTATTCCCTCAGGGTAGCTTGGAAAATTCACCAAAGGGATGCTGTCCCTGCAAAAAGATAAACACGTATAATCTGATAAATTACACTTTCTTAACCCCTTCCAATTACTAGCTAGTAAAATGAAAGGGGAGCTGTACTAATTTGTAACAGATTGCTTCTCTTTGCATTTTCATGTAGGACTGCCCTAAATGAGGCAAGATTGCTGTTGTAGACAGGACAGACAAATAAAAGTGAATGCTTTTTTCCAGTTAATATACTACACTTTCATCAAAGGGAAACCTGCAAGATTCAGGCCACACTTAGCACGGTGTTGCAATCCCACACTGAATTTACAGAGCCACTTCTTAGTACCCTGCTGGGGACATCAAACTCCATGCCGCACGGCATCTCCCACCATCTTCTGATTTTATTAGGTTTTGTAAAAACTTTTTTTAAAGACTTCACCTTTGAGCTCTTTTTTAAATCAAGAAGTTCAGCCAATTATTGAATAAACGAGTTTTCATCCTTTATGTGATAGCCCTGTTATTGCATTCTGAAGTATATTGGATTATAAAATAACTAAATCAATTACACTGTAGGTGTACTTTGCCTCCTATCAAATTCAAATATCAGAATCCAATTTCTAATACCTTGACAGCCCACACGCAGACAAAAAGAAAACTGGAGTTTATAGAAGTGCAAAAAAGACAGAAGATGGCATGATTAGTTAGATATAAAATAGGTTATGGTGAGATTTCTTTTCAATTCACCTGACAATCTCAGTAGCCACAGATTATCTGCTAATTAGTAGAAGAGAGAATGAGAATGTGTTAGAGAATATCCTCAAAGAGAGCATGGCTAGAATCATACCGTACACATATATCATTCACTATGGAATTTTGTTCTATGTCCTACTTGTTTAATATTACCGTTTGTCTTTCTAATACATACATTTTTACTCTTATTGACTTTGGTTTCATTCATTTATGGTCCATCAATTCTTTCTCGGTGAATGTTGAATATGACCCATGATCGCTAACAAATTTGACAGTTTGTGATGATATGACAGGTATCAAGATGAATGTAATCTAGCAAGTATTACGGTGATGTAGCAGAGACAGAGCTATATCATCAGGACCAGTTTGTAAGTAAAAGCAGCAGTACATGCAACATGCCCCAATGTACAACATGTCCTGGTGCATAATGTGCCCTATTTCACAATGAGAAATTCCATTGTGCAAAACAGAACACCACAGAAAGTGTACTGGCATGATTGCAAATCATGTCAATAATGTAGTTCTGTAATAATATGTTATGTTTCATAGCCTCTGATTATAAATTTATGATTTTCTGATTATAAATTTAAGATTTCTGATATGTAGTAAGAAAGTTTAAAAAATTGGTACTCTTGAATACGAATCACTTCTGGTTGACAGTTTTGTTGTTGTTGTTGTTGTTGTTGTTATTGTTGTTGTGTGCCTTCAAGTTGTTTCCAACCTATGACAAACTGATCATAGGGTTTGCTTGGCAAGATTTGTTCAGAAGGGGTTTTCTGCTTTTCTGACCATGGTCAGTCACCCATAGCAACAACAGTATAATCCAATGTGAAATATCACTGGTGTCTCATTATATGATATTTTTATCTTTATTTACATTTACCTCTACTAAACTGTTCTGAGATTATTCAAAAGAAAGTGATACACCGCTTGACAGATTTCGTAGTTGAGAGAGGCACTGATTTGAATGGTAGCTTTAACTATGCACTCAGCCATTCTCCAAGAATTTGTTTTGTCTGAAAATGGCTTGGCTTCTAATGTTAAGAAAAGTGTGGAAATGTAATTAGATTTCTATCAGATATTTTAGAAGAGGAAACATTTAAAACCATGCTACCCTGCACTTAACTCACTGTGAAAATAAATTAGCTGCCAGTGTAATATAGCTGATTTCCCCCCCAGGACCAAATCTGCATAATTCAGAAGAATTTCAAGATATGCATAGAAATTAAGTTTAGACTTCAAACCGCAACCCAATTAATCTGAATTCCGGAATTGTCCAAGGGCATAAATATATGACAGACATCCGATAGACGTATTTTACTAAATAAAAAATAATTTGGCCAAGTCACTCGGTGGTTTTGGATGAAGTAGTGCAATCGTATTCTGAGTTTCCTCAATACTACAATGATGCGACATTAAATGTCAGTATAGTCAAGCCTCCCCTTTCACAGATTCAGCTTCCACACTTTTGATTATTCACAACTTTGCCCTCAATGATTAAATGAGGGTTTGGGGATTTTCTGCTGAAAATTGCAGATGTGCACAGACTAGAACATTTAAAGAAAAGAAAAAGAAGTTAATACTTTGTATGTGTTACATATGGTCAACAATATTAAGATTGAGAGGCTAGAGTGGTTTTTCTACTTTCATGAAGTCTTGCATTCCTAAGCTCTGAAAAATTTGGAGGGCTAACTGTATACACAGTCATATCAGAGCCTGCTTTTTAAAAGTCTATAGTGAAATTGATTCAAGTCTGAATATAAGACACTGGAGCAATGAAGCTTTTTTTAGATTTCATCTGCCTATTTCCTATATGAGTAGTATCCTCTTGTTACTGAACTGTGGATAAGTCTGCCTTCTAAAGAAGCAGTTCTGTTGCATGTACATTACATTTTCTGAGTGGAGAAAGTGTGGACCAAGGTCATTTTTGATGGTGCTCAGGGGTTGCCAATCCCTCTTCCAAAATGTTAGGAGCCAAAAGCATTATTGCATCCCAAAATGGACAATAACACCTGGCATATTGCTACTGTAGGCCCATGCATGGCTTTCTATGCCTGCTATAGAGCGGGGCTTCTTAAACTTTCCAACTTGCAACCCCTTTCAGCCTGAGAAAGTTTAATGTGACCCCAGGTATATACAAGGTAGGTATATAAAATAGATATTAAAAATCAAACATTTACTGATAAAAAAAAATCAACATTTGCAAGCCTTGCTAAACAGGCTGATTTTCCCTTTTTATAAAATACAGCTAAAGCATCTTCTGCAGAGTTCACTTTAAACACTGCACAGCATATTCATATAAATGTCTAATACAGCCGCTAAGTGATGCTTAGGAAAATTTTACTGTTGCCAGAAATTTTGGGGCCCCAACATTGAACTAAGTGGACCCCATTTGTATTGGAACCCACAATTCAAAAAGCAGTGGCATAGAGCAATGGAATCACAGAAGTTGGATGCAAAGTGATTACACCATCTGCTGAGGTCCACCAGGGTCCTTTGGAAATCTCAAAGAACTCTCATTGTTCACCCCTATTTCAACCCTTTTTAGTTACAGGGAATCCAGTCAGCGTTGTATTCAAGTCCATTCAGAGTTAAATATTGAGACCATCTTAGAGACAGTTGAATGTCACACAAGAAAGAGACAATAGAAAAAAATAAAAATTCAAAAGCCGCAGTTTGGTCGGAGCTGTGTCTATCTCTCAAAGACTTTACCTCTCCTCATAAAGACTTTGTAATGAGACTCAGGAGGAGAGAAAGTCAGATTCAACTATATAGTCTCCATTCTTCACCTTCCAGGTAGTTAAGATAGCATGGGGGCAGAACAGATACCAACCTTCATAGTGACCATAAATAGACCAATGACCTCATCACACTAGAGCTTGGATCCACTTTAAATCCACTTTAAATCCACTTTAGGAAGGGGGCTTTAAGCAGCTCAGCCAGACAGGTCCTGGGCCTCACCAAACTACAAACCCCAGATTTCTGCAGGAGGCAGAAAATTGATTTAAAGTGGATTCATGCTCTAGTGTGATAAGGCAGATACTCATGGATGTCAGGCCATGTTTTGTGACTTTGTGATCAAACTAGTAAATGAATGCAGCATCACTGGAACAGACTCACACACACACACACACAAATCAAAATCTATATATTGAAAAGGATTCAACAAAAGTTTAGAAGAATTTTGTCATTTGTAGTGTAATTTTCTGTACATCCATTTCTTCTGAGCTACACAAGCATGGAAACTTAGAAGCACTTTAAAAGTAACCCGCTGCAAACAGGGTGTAGTTGGTACCCTTAACAGATCCCAGAAATTCAGATTGCCACAAATGGAGTTTAATATGGTGGTAATGGTATATAGTGCCAGCAAGCACTTAATAACACTTGTTGATTTAAGGTCCAATCTGCTATAGCTGTGCCGACTGTCTGTGGCTAATAATCCGTCTTTGGGTATCAGATCACTTCATGCCTTAATTCCTATTCTTTCCTCCCTCTATGTTGAGAATGGAAAGAGGCCACAGGG
This sequence comes from Anolis carolinensis, assembly GCF_035594765.1. Taxonomy (NCBI): domain Eukaryota; kingdom Metazoa; phylum Chordata; class Lepidosauria; order Squamata; family Anolidae; genus Anolis; species Anolis carolinensis. The sequence goes on from NC_085841.1 coordinate 316,500,384, forward strand.
GTTAAGTAAGCAGTGTTGGTTTTTCCATATTAACCCTTGGTACAACTGTAAGTGTTCTTGCAGAGGTGGTTTTTTTACTTTATGTAGGCAAAGGCACATATTTTTAAAATGTTACTTTTAACAATGCATTACAAAATAGCTCTTGTTCTTGTACTCTTATTTATGTACACACATTTATACATTCTTACAAGTTGGAAGTTCTCAAGGTCTGAACATCTGATCTCCCAAAAAAAGATTTAGGGTAGGGGTGAGTGATGGTCATTTAACCATACACTAAAATTCAATTACTTGTTTTTCAGTAATGAATATCAGATATTCATTTAGTTCTTTTAAATTCTTGTATTTTCTACAGCTTATTTTTTCACATTGTGTGACAATCCGCTACAGTTTAAAAGCTTGTTAAAATTACTGCTGACTCCAGCAACCTTTCTTCTCTGTAGTTTTGTATATTTTGACCTTCTTTGCACCACGATGAGTGATCCTAATTCTTCTTTTGAAGAAATTCCCCTTACATATGGTCAGATTTCATGGTTTAAACAAACTGCATTCCTTTAGCTTCTTCCTCGCCCTCCTTCTCTATTATAGTTGAAGATTCAAGTGTTATTAATGGTCAGTGTCTTCTGTGGAAAATAGACCTGAGCTGAGTCCCTCACAGATTAATGCAGCTCATTCAGGTTACATATCCTATCCTTAATATTCATAAAAGGATTGACAATATATTATTTAAGAGAGAAGAGTTTTATGTGAATTAAGCTTGATGTAAAGTGTAGATATAAGTTTTATTTCCTAAAAAATCACTGAGTTTTCACACTAAAAATGGAATGTTCTAAACAAAACATGCAGACAGCTCTGACTGTGGTGTTTTGCATGGTCTTTGTTCCTTGAAAATATTTTGGTTTTAATAGTACTCTGGTTTTGAATTGGGGGGGCCCTGGCAGCATAGTGTGTTAAAGTGCTGAGCTGCTGAACTTGCGGACCAAAAGGTCCCAGGTTCAAATCCCGAGAGCAGAATGAGCGCCCACTGTTAGCCCCAGCTCCTGCCAACCTAGCAGTTTGAAAACATGCAAATGTGAGTTGATGAATAGGTACCGCTCCGGCCGGAAGGTAACGGTGCTCCATGCAGTCATGCCAGCCACATTACCTTGGAGGTGTCTATGGACAACGCCGGCTCTTCGGCTTAGAAATGGAGATAAGCATCAACCCGCAGAGTCAGACATGACTGGACTTAACGTCAGGGGAAAATCTTTACCTTTACCTTTTACATACCATTAAGGTGGGATCTAGAGATGCTTTAAATAAAGAAACACTGCTCTCCCCCAGTTTACACACTGAAGATTAATCTCTACTGCAAATTATTTCTTTCATCTCTTTAGTGACTTCTCCGTTTCATTCCTAAACACAGTATCTTATTTAACATTTCATGAACACAATCATCATAATAGCAGCATATATTCAGAAATTTGCCATTCGTTATATTCTAACTGACATTCAAGAAAATGCTTACATGGCCCTTTTCCTAATACCTTTGGTCACAATTCTTGACAATCTTCTCCAGTGCTTTTGCTTATTTATTTTGAGGAACATCTCCTTTTCTTCATCATATGCAGGCATTCAGTCTTAGCTTCCCCATCCCTTCTTCAAACAGAATTTTACCATTTTTATTTTGAAGAACTATTAATAGTTGATCAAATTGTAAAAAGTTAGATATGTGTCTTACAGGCACTGTATTCTTTTCAGGTGTGTAGTAGTTTACAATGTATAATATATAGATGTACAATATGTAAGTTCTTGAAATTTTTGTGAACACACGTCATGTTGATTGTGCCTCCTTGTAAAGACATTTTATAAGGGTTGGAATTCAAAATTTCATCAAGGGTAGCAATTCATCAACTTTAAAGAAGCACAGTTCATGGGAAGTTTTATAATCTTGGTCCCAGCTCATAATCTTTATATGTTCCCAAGTATTCAGAGACAAATATGACTAACATTAATCACATATAACAATATGTTAAAGTCTTTGAGATATGATCAGAGAATGCTTAATTAATGGTAGGGTATTTCTATATCTCTTATCAGTACATTGTTTAAGAGTGATTTTGAAATGAGACCTCTTGAAAGTAATGTGACTCTTTTCTTAAACAAGAGTAATGAAGTTATAGACACTAAACAGCTGTTCAAAAGCAGTTCCACACAAACACAGCTTGGACAGGCCATTTAGTTTCTTGAAAATTTCTAGACATGTAGCCAATACGAAACAATTGCCATCTTTTTAACTAATGAAAATGGCAGAAAAGTACTCAGGCTTTATAAATCACACACTAATTTCCAGTATCATGTCATATTAGATTTTGCCCAAAGACTAGAATCCAGGATTGGGTCTCCAGAAACAGAAACAAACATCTTTCTTCCCTTTTTGTTTTGTCATTTTAACTCCACTCATCTCAGTGGCTCCTTACCATTTCTCTTTTGGATACATGGTTGTCCTACATTCAGCCCTGGGCAATACTAAGCACAAGTGACCGCCTGTGCTGACTCCCTATGATTTGTCTCTTGCCAACATGGGTCCCAGTTTGCAGTGCATTTCTCTAAGTGCATCCTCATTTATAAGCACGACAAGTATGTTACCAGTAAATAAAATTAAACCAAGAGGAAAATTCAAGCTAGTAATCTTGAGCACAGGCTTACTTATCTGCAATGTGGAAAGAAATGGGACCATTTATGGAAGGTAAGCCATTTCAGTTTCTCTAATATTAAATCCACATTCCTCAATTCCAGTGCTGAGAGCCATGCATGCAATAGAAGATTTCAAGATCAGTAGCAAGTTGTTTCCTTACAATCCCTTCCCTCCTTCCCACAAATTCTCTCTTCCTGTTCTAAATATGGTTAAGGGATGTGTTGGTTTAAACTTTGGATCAATGTGGGAGGGAAATAATTTTGTCTTGTTTGGGCAAGAATCTGTGTTTCCTTAAATGGAGCTGTGATAATATTGAGTTATCCATAGCTTCTCCTGGATTCAGATCGGTTAGGTGGAAATGACAAGAGAAACAATCAGGGAGATTAAGCTACTTCTCTAAGTGGAAAGACAATGTAGAAAAAGGTAGAGAAGGAGGGCATAATACATTTGTGTAAAAGTATGCAAGATGTGAAATAGAAAGAAATGTTTATCCCTTATAATACTAGAATTCAGTCATTCTATGAAGTTTTTGTCAGGACAGAAAGAAGAAGGCATTTGTTCACACAGAGAGCATAGCTGAATAATCAAATTCACTTCTATACTACGTAATAATGGCCACCAACAGAGATAGAAATCTAGAGATAATAAGGCTCCTTTTAATTTGATCTGAGCTGATAATGTAATTGAAAGATAGGATATGCATTTCAATAATACATTAAAAAAATAGGAAGAGCCCAATACCTGTTAAATCCCATTCAGGCAAGTCAGATGCCAGTAGGAAGTGCACAAGCAGGAGTTGAAGGCAACAGCCTTCTCCCAGCATTATTTCCCAGAAACTATTGATGAAAGTCTTGCTGACTTTGATCCTGAAGACAGCTTATAGCCATGTGACTTGATAGTCTTATTCTCCCTGAAACCACTCCTTTTTTCATCTCCATTTATCTGTCTTTTGTGGCTAAGAAGGTTCTCCTTTAGCTAAGTTGTCACTATGTCCTCAGACTGATAAATTATCATGCGACCTGTCCTGAAAAAAAAAAAAAAAGAATTGAAAAGCATAAGTTACAGAATGATCCTGAATTATGGTATTTATTGAAAGGATCACAAAGCAGAATTTATACATTTGGATGTAAATATGTTTATTTAAAACATGAAATCATTAAACTTACAATTAAAGGAAGAAGTGCTTGAATGTGTAGCTTGGTCACAGTCTTTCACCCCTTTTTGTAAGATTACTGTGATATGTACCAACAACTCTATTAAATGTATTAATACTTCTATGGCAGGGGAATGTTACTTTCATCCTGGTAACCTGTTTTCCTTTTCTTTATTACAGAGCAGCTCTGAGGAATGACTTGAACTGGGACCATAATTGGGAGGAAGGTTTAACTCTTTGTATCCACTGGGTCCCAGTCCAGGTCATACCCATCCAATGGCTGCTATTGCCCCAGGAGGAAAGCTGCAATTGGTGCCACTTATTAGGGACTAGTATTATTTTTCTACCTTTTCAGAATGGTTGGTTTGCTTGCTTGTAATGTGTGCATGTTCACTTACCAGGCACTGTATAAAAGAAGCTTTGACATGCTAAACAAATACAATTTTTTGTTTCTAAAAAGATCTGTTGTGTGTGTCTTTGGTTTCAGACTCAAAACAGCTCAAGAATCAGTGAGCAAATTGACTGCAGAAAAGAAAGTGGAAACAAAGAGAATCAACCCTACTGCCAGTCTGGTATGTTGTGTGCTCACAGTGACTCTAGTTTCTAGTTCTCTTTTTTACGAGTATATAACTGTTGTAGCATTTTAATTTATTCAGAAGCCAATTGCTGTTACAACCTTTCCATATTCGGAGTATATATTCTCAAAGCCTTTTTTGCAAGGGAATAACAACTGGGGACAATTCAGAAAATGTTTGAAATGCTGTACTAAATTCAGCCGGTTTCTACAAAGACCCAGGAAACAGCCTGCAACAAAATGATCCTTCAAGGTGTCTCAGATAATAATAATAATAATAATAATAATAATAATAATAATAATAATAATAATAAAACTTTATTTATATCCCGCCACCATCTCCCCATGGGGACTCGGGGCGGCTTACATGGGGCAGTGGCCCAAACAACATAAGAACAAAATATAAGCAACACAATAAATCACAATATAAAAAGATAAAACAATAATACAATATATCAATATAAACAACAATACAAGATAAAAATTTCATTTAAAACACATAAATGGTAAGACCGTAATAAAAACAGGATAAATTATTAAAAACTCACTGGGGCTGATTAATTAATGAGTTCTGTAACTTTCTCTCACTCTCTGACTGGAGTCCTTCTTTCATACTGCACTATGTACACTCAACAATCCCAGGCAGTTTTTTCCCCCAGTATGAATAATCTTGAATTTATTTAATGGGAAAGAAGCAAGCTAGAAAAACAGCAACAGAATGTTGTTGTTGTTATCCGTTTCCTACATTTGTCACTGTTTATCTGTGAACAAGCTTGGCTTGTCGGGTTGTATCCAGTGTAGTCTGATGTCGTTTTTTTGTGCACAAAGAAACATTCTTTTGCCATATTTGGATGTACCAATAATGCCCAGCTAAATAAAGGTAGTTCCAAATTAGCAGCAATACATGTAAACGCGGTGCTTATTTATCATCATATTTAGCGGTACTGGTATTTATTATTGGAGAAGCCTAGAGTAAAAGGCCAAGCATATGGATGATCTGGAAGGAGAATGTGTCATTTATCAACTTGGATAATTTATGTATGGATTTCTGGACTACGTTGATTCCTGTTCATGAGATCCAGTATGGCAGCAATTCTCCACATGAGCACAAACTTCCCTATTCTTGGGCAGGCTGAAGGAGCAATCCACAGATAGTTGATTGATCCTTCTTGCGAGGAGATTGAGGCAAAAGTTTCCAAAGTTCTAACTATACCAAATGTTGATTCATCACTCTCTCTCCTCCAGTTTTGTTTTTTCTCCCTTACCAACTAGTCAGGTTTTCTTTATATCTACGTATTCAACAATCTTTCTTCATTAAACTTCTTAGCTTGGACAATGAGTAATGCCCATCAGATTGTCCCTCTTTGTAAGAAAGGGAAACCACTGCATATAATATGCTTTGGATCATGTCTCTAATTTTTTTCTGCTTCTACAACTGCATACATATATTTTCCCTCTCCAGATTTCTTATTTGTATTCGCATTACTGATACTCACAGAAATACATTGCCATATTATCTCATGAATTGAGGTGTTCCAGAATCCAATGGAAGTATTTTTTGGAGAAATATTTAAAACATGTCTCTATGGAAACTTGCCATTCCTATCTTGGTATGGGACCACAGGAATTAATTTTTAAAGTGGGGTGGGGAAAAAGGTTATGTCTACTCTGGTTTTGAACTGCTCCATTCTTCGAGACTGCTAGACCACATACTATTTGCAATTTGAGAACAGATGGAAAATTAAAGAAAAGAATGATAATAAAGTTCCTTTTTTCTTAAACAACAGAAAGAAAGACTACGTCAGAAAGAAGCCAGTGTGACCACCAACTGAAAGAAGACACATGACAGTGTGACTTAATACCTTGCATGATGCTTCACTGTCCATTCCCAAGAGAGCACCTTAATTTAGATGTTATGAAGTTCTGCTTTGGTCTTCTCTTCTTCAGACAATCCACAGAAGACTTCTCAATTCCTTGACTTGTACAGAAGAGGGAATACTAAGACGTTTGTTTACATGGGTATTATGAAGGATTTTGTAATAGCCTTCCTTATGTGGCTTAAATGCAGCTCTTTTCCTAAATGTTCTTTGAAGTACTCTATGCAAAATGCACTGATGTAGAAGAGAGGAAAACTTGGATTACTGCTTGTCAGCACCAAGAGAAATTAATATTGGCTTATATAGGCCTGCTAAAACCAGTGTTGGTAGGTTTTATTGAGTCAATAGCTGCTTAAAATGAATTTGATGGCATCCAAAGGGTTAACTTTCCCATCTCAAAAATGGTGGAAGTTGTGTATCAGGTGGATTCTGTATTTTATTACAATTATTTTTATAGAAACCTCAGTCTATGCCATAAAAGTAGAAATACTGTTTTTGCACATGTGAAGAGAGAAATCATATCAAAATATTTTATCCTGCTTAAATAATTTATAAATACGTTAACTGGAGCATCTATTAATCTTTTGGGTTTTCTTCCTACTGTCATCTTCATTTTATTTGAAAAGAAAAAGAAGACTTTCCATACCAAGATGAGGTCAAGTTAGCAATGTTCAAGAATGCTTTATTTATAGTCATCTAGCTGCAGATGTTTGAATCCATTATTTATCATTAATCTATGCCAAAGCCTATATTCTTTGATAGTCAGCACTTTCGTATAACTGATCTAGAAAATGTTTACATCATCCTGTTTTTTGACTGTGTCTGTGTGTGAGAGAGTGAGAGGAAACACACAGACACACAAACATTGGTACACATGTTGCTCATATAGTTAGGTCTCATTCCAACAGTGTGGTCACAGCATCAGTGGTATAGGACTTTCTTGTCTTTACCTTTCCCATGCAGCCTTTGACATTGCACACACAGAAAAATTGTGGACAGTTTCCAAGCCCATTGGTGCAGTGACATGAAGGACCAAGAGTGCGGAAGAGAGATCTGGTCTGATTTGACAGAAGCAATTCTCCTAGCTTTATTGGATCCTGGCCTTAAAACCCGAATAGAAAGAATGCAGGGTTTTTCTTTCATTGTGTTACTATCCCAACTTATGGCAAATGTCATGTAGAATATGAGATGTGTCATGGTATCTCCTAATAAGCTGCTGCTGGGAAAAATGAAGGGGTCACAAAAGCAAGCCCATAAAATTGCAAGCCACTGCTTGCAATGCAATTTAGATAAGACAAAATAAAATACTGAATTCCAAAATGTAATTAAATTTAGGCCAAGAAGTGGCTGAGCTAGAAGGAAATACCACATTTTTGTGTCCTAGAGAAAGTACCAAGATTATCTTCTCCTACTTCCCTGGAGGGAAAGTAATAACCAATAGCATTTTCAATTTTCTCCATTCAATTTTCTGCATCTTTTGCTGCAAGATACGCCATGTGTCTGTGTACTCATGAATGGCCTTATGCAGATGCCTGATCTCTTCATTTAGATTTATTGTACACATTCAAAAACTCAAAGAAGTGTCACAGAATAGAAAGTGGGTTTTTTCTTTAGAAAGTGCCCAGTCTCCAAAGATATTGGGAAACTACACAACATTGATTCTGAAATTAGAATATTTTTAATAATAAAAGGAACACAGAAAAAAAAGAAATATGTCACCTATGGGACAGATGAGTCCCTCTGTGGATTTAGAGCAGTCTACAAATAAAGTTGTTTTATTATTATTATTATTATTATTATTATTATTATTATTATTATTATTATTATAAATGAAGAATAATCAGATGTTTTAAAACAAAACAAAAAAAATTCATATAATCCATGTATTGTTTTAGGAAGACTTTCGGTGTTTTCCTTAACAAATTCATGTAGTTGTAAGAGAAACCTATATGAAACATTTAACTTCCTGTTTATCTTATCCCATGAAAATTAAAGGGAGAAGTCCGAAAATACCACATTTTATATCGGCAATTGATAGGCTGTAGTTGTTGATCTTCAGTTAAGTAGTGTTCTGAATACAAAGAAATTGTAGACATTACAGTGCAGGAAATTCTGATGAGAAATTTGAAATATTGCATCACATAACTTTAAAAGCTTCCCTATTTTTTTTTTAAAAAAGCTTTTTTGAGTGAAGCACAAGATTGATAAAAAGTATGGCACCATCAGAAATTCAGACCAAAGTAGTAACATGTTCTAGAAAAACCAAACAGCATAAATCAATACTGATCAAACCAATGATGAAAATTATAGTGTATAGAGGTCCTGTGGAGATTCTGTAACATTCATCTGAAAAAGAGAAAACTGAAGAAAAATGTTGTGGAATTATGTAAAAGAAATAGATAGGTAGGCACACATTTTATGCATGTGTGTATCTTAAGATATGCAAAAAATGGTGTGTGTTTTTTACAAAAAATTGTAACGATCACAGTACTACTTTTAGATTGCCTGAAAATAGTCTGGATCGATCCATCTATTGTGCTATGAGTACCATATAAACCAGTGATTCCCAACCTTTGGGCCTCCAGGTGTTTTGGGCTTCAGCTCCCACACTTCCTAACAGTTGGTAAGCTGGCAGAGATTTCTGGGAGTTGAAGTCCAAAACATCTGGAGATCCAAAGGTTGGGAACCACTGATATACATGAGGTCAACTTATACATGGGTTTATAAGTCAAGGGCAGTTTTGGGGTCATTTTAGAAACAAATCTTTTCTTTTTTAAAAAAAATACGTGGAAGAACTGTTTATTTGAGGGCTTATAAGAGTGTAAATTGCATAGATGATTTAAAAATATCTACATCTATACAAATATAGATCAGGAAAGGAATATAAAAAAGAAAGAATTGAGAATGCGACCTGGAAAAAATGTGGGTGAGAAAAACAAGGAAAGCAACCTGCCTCCACTAAGGTCCCAGTGCAAAGGCATTGTGAAGAGGTAGAGATGAGAAGCTACCAACCCATTACTCCCTCTTGCCCAAAATGGAGAAATGCAGCTCTCCCTCCTTCCTCACCATTTTTCCACCTGAGCGGTATTCATTAGCAACATGAGGGAAGCCTGAATAATGCCGTGCACCTGCCCTTTGAGGTGCTTGAGACAGCATGGAATGTCATTCACCTTGTCAGTGTCTTAGCCCAGCATTAATCTGTGGATTAGTCAACTCAGGTTTTTTGGGTTGATTTTTTTGGTCAAATTTTGTTTTACTTCTACACAAGTATACTAAATCATCAGGTGACTTGATCTAAACCCATTAACACTGATACTTTAATCTGATCATATAGTTGTATGCTGTTAGTAGAAGGGCATTAGTAACATAGAATAGATTCATGAGAGCTTAATGGGTGAAATTTAGCAATTGGATTTGATACAAAATACGGTTATAATTTTAGTCTTACCTAAGAAAGACCTATAACAATATATACAACTTTTATTGGACATGACTACCAATTCCCATTCATTTTAGTGGGTTTTGTGTAGTTGGAACTAGAATTGGATTTAGGCATATGGACTGATACATATTACTTTATCATGGACTGTGTAAAGAGCTTGAATCTGGATTTTGCAGCTGTTGTATTATAACAGTGCGGAGACCATTAAGAACTTTTTAATTATTATTTGCTATCAGTTCAGCTTTGATTTATGAAAACCCAATGATCACTAGTTTACGGTATGTTTAATCCACTGAGAACAATGGAATTTAAAATTTAAAAGGGGCATCTGGGATTATTTATATTCCTTCAGGTAAATGTATAGGTTTGTGTAGAAATGTATTGAGAAAATGGCTGAAACAAGAATACTGAGTGAATGCACGACTGTCTACAAAGTGCCTATGACTGTTTGGTAAGTCAGTCTATATTGTCAGCGTCAAGTGATGTGGAATTTCTTGTATCGTATTCAAAAACACAGGAAATTAATTCTTCTCAACTTCAGGTAGGACAATACATACAGAAAGCTATCAAGTGCATACTGATACATTTATCATGTATGTGATGCAGTAATGTTTTGCCTAAATTCACCCTATATCATGTCAGATCAGTCAGTAATGAGTTAGACATTTATAGGTAGCAGAACTCCTTGAGGCTGGTCTTCCAATTGCATGTTATATGCCGAACTTCTGCAACCTGATGGCCTCCAGCTATGGTCAAGTATGATAAGAGTTGTAGTCCAAAGCATCTAGTGGGTGCAAGATGGAAAAGGCTGTTATGATTATAACTGACAGGAGAAGCTGGTTTTTTCTTACTCCTTTACATGGTGTCATAAACAAATATTAATTGGTTGTTGCTGCTGCTATTGCTATAAGTTATGCTCGGAAAAGACACTAAGACAGTAAAACACATTCAGCTCAAGGTATTTTCTACCATGGTTTTCTATATAACAGTTGGCCATGTTCATTCCAAAATTATACTTTTTAAAAGGTAGTGCTATAGGAATACAAACACCAAAGTGTGTGTGTGTGTGTGTGTTAATATTTTGGAACTCAGAGTGGAAACCTTATTTTGCTGGATGGTCTTCTTTAATACTTTTAGAATGAAACTGTTTATTTTGTATACGTTGAGAGATAGTTTAACCATCCAAATTATAAGACATCAATCCAGAGAACCTGTTACACCCATATCTTCTGGAAATTATTTCAGGCCTCACAAAAGAGTGCCACATGCATGGGGATCAATGACATGTACATGATCCACCCCAATGTGAGCAGATGTGGTTTGCACATAGAACTGAATATTGAAACCTCAGCCATTGTATTTTATTCTATCAGTGAACACACGAAATGTGGCAATTGCTTTGTCATGGTTGACCTGTATTTTTATGATGTATTTTATGCGAGTTATGATATCAGATTATATTTATAGAATTTGGAAATGAGACAGCTTGTTGGAGGTATAAAGTTGTTTGGGAATATAGACATTTAAATATATTGGGAACTGTGGGAGAGGAAAGTAAACCAAAAATATTTTAAAATGTAAGTTTGATTCATCCCCTGTAAACAATGCCTAGTAAAATATGTGCAAAATGTTTTTAAAATTGGTTGTCATGTATTTTTGTAATATTTATGGTAGGTGAAATGATGATGCTGATTATGTATCTATTGCTTTCATAAAAGGTGTTGAATCCAGAGTTAGATCCTCCTATTACAAAAGGGCTGAATGCCCTATGGAGACAGACATTCCCAAAAAGGAAGTTCATTTTTGTCAGTTCCTCATCAGTTCCAGAAGGACTTTCTTCTCTCAAAAGTGGCATTTAAAGGGAAAACGGGGGTAAGGTAACATTGCCAAAAATATTTTTCTTCATTATTGGACACACATCTTTAACTCCAAACATTTTTTTTTCTTGAAAGACAACCAAGATCCAAGATCCTAAATCACCAAACATGGTATTAAATTTGTGCAGGTTGAACTGTCTTTCAACTCCCATCCATCCTGGAATGTGTCCTGAGAAGTGCAACCAAAATGATCGAAGGTATAGAAGCCAAGTGCTATGAGGAGTGGCTTAGGAAGCTGGGTATGTTTAGCTTGGATAAAAGAGGGAGGGATAGCCATGTTTAAATATTAGAAAGGATGTCTCAGTGAGGAGGGGGCAAGCTTGTTTTCTGCTGTTCTAGAGAACAGGAGCAATGGATTCAAATTGTAGGAAAAGAAATTCAACCTAAACATTAGGAAGAACCCCCTGATGGTAAGCGTTGTTTGGCAGTGGAAATATGCTGCCTTAGGGAATGGTGGGGTTTCCTTCTCTAGGAGTTTTTAAGCAGAGGCTGTATGGCCATCTGTCAGGAATAATTTGATTGAATATTCCTGCATGGCAGGAGCTAGACTGAAGGCTATGGTGGTCTTTTCCAACTCTTTGATTTTGTGATCTTCCAGGACTCACAGTTTGGCTCCAGTTGCATCTTCTCTATGGCTATTCAGTATCTTAAGGAGATTGGAGAAGAGTTTGGATGTGTCACCATATCCACTCAGACCAATGACCTAATCTGCTAAGATCCAGTTCTTGACAAATAATATAACCATGTTTCTCTTATCTCCCTCCCATCCACCAATGCCCATGAAAGGGGGCTCGACTGAATAAATGGAGAGTCTTGGCAGAGGAGTGGGGCTTTGATTGTTGGGGAGGGAAGAAGAGACAACAGTGCACCCTTGATATCTGCTGGACCTTGTTTCCAGAACTGCCACTTCCCCCAGGATTCCAAAATCTGTGGATGCTCAAGTCCCATTATATACAATGACATATATAAAGTAGTGTAATCAAATATTTGTATTTTGGGTTTTTTAAAAAAAAATATTTTCAAGCCATGGACAGTTGTATCTGTGGTTTCATAATCTTTGAAATTATTTTTAAAAGACATAAGTAGGTTTACATTGTATATGCTTATGCCCTTAACAGAATGCAGTAAAATGAGTGCTGTAAATGTTATATACTTGCCCTCCTTTCAGAGCACGCGAGTGCTCCTGTACTGCTGTTACACATGTGTGAGCTTCTCTGTTCATTTCAGGGGTGAGAGTCAAATGGCACGCATAACAATAAAAATTCAAGTGTGGATTCTTATTGTTCATCACATAAAAGGAAAGAAAGATATTCCAAGTGGAAGTCATCAGTGTTTGCTTTGAAGCTGCCACAGTGAATGCAGTTTGCAGAGCTGCTGAAGATCTCATCTAGTAATCATGCACTGCTGTAATCCCTCTAAATTTGAAACTGTTTACACCTTGGACAATGGACATCTCTGCCAATTCACTACACATCCATTTTCCCCTGTGATAATTAACTTTCCTGTCTCATTTTCTTTCTAGCAGCCTCTTAGATATTTGTAGTATGTTCTTAATATGTTCCAGTTTAAAGCATTGGTTTCTGACATAGATCATCACATCTGGTTACTAGACAGATGCTATAGATTAGTGTAGGATGAATAGCATTGATACTAGCTGCCAATTGCGGCCCTGCACTCTAAGCTTAACTGGGCTGGGAGAATTCGCTTCCTCATCATAAATTGTGAATAATGCAGAGGAAGAAAGTGACTAGTGTCCCCAATGAACCTATCTAAAATAATTTAAATAGTCTTGCCTCAAAAAGCTTCCATGCTATACTGAGCTAGGATACTATAATGGCTTGAATTTTTCAACAAAGAAGGGTGAGAGATCCTGGTTCGAGCCCTGCTGAGCTATGACATTCAGTGGATGACATTGGCTTAGTCAACCTCTTCTGACCAGATCTACATCACTTCATTCTTTTGAGGGGCGAAAGCCAGGAGGAGGAATGGGAGGCAATGAGTCTTGAGCTTATTGGAGAAAAGGTGGAATAGAAGTGTAACTAATAAATATGTGGATGGCCATTACTTGTCTGAAATAACCCTCTAGCATTTGACCTATGATCAATGTATTTTTTTTCATCCGTTAAAATCAGTTAAAATCAGCGTTCTTGCACCAACCTTATTTAATATCTTCACGAACGATCAGCCACAACCACCACTCACAAAGAGCTTTATATATGCTGATGACCTTGGCCTTACAACACAAGCAAAAATTTTTGAAACAGTTGAAAAGCAACTCACCAATGCCTTGAAAGATCTCTCCAGCTACTACAAAGAGAACCACCTGAAGCCTAACCCTGCCAAGACACAAGTGTGTGCTTTCCACCTACGTAACCGCGAAGCCAACAGGAAACTGAAAGTTACTTGGGAAGGCCAAGAGCTCGAACACTGTTTCCATCCTAAATACCTTGGTGTCACCTTAGACCGAACACTAACATATAGGAAACACTGCATGAACACCAAGCACAAAGTAGCTGCACGCAACAACATCCTGCGGAAACTGACTGGCAGCGCATGGGGTGCAGACCCACAAGTAATAAGAACATCAGCCCTGGCCTTTTCTTTCTCAACTGCAGAGTATGCCTGTCCTGTTTGGCACAAGTCTGCCCATGCAAAGCAGGTGGACATAGCACTGAATGAAACATGCAGAATCATCACAGGATGCCTTAAACCTACACCTGTTGATAAACTACAAGTTAGCTGGCATTGCTCCTCCTGACGTGCGACGGGAAGTTGCTGGTAACAGTGAGAGAAATAAGGTTGAACATTGTGAAAGCCACCCACTGCATGACTATCAGCCTCCTCCCACCAGACTCAAATCAAGGAAGGGCTTCATGAGAACCACCACTCCTCTTGATGTTCCTCCAGCAACAGCAAGGGTGTCCCTCTGGGCAGCTAAACCTGGCAATTCTAACTGGATGGCCCCCCAAGAGGGTCTTCCTCCAGGGGCAAACCAAGAATGGGCAACTTGGAAGTCCCTGAACAGACTCAGAAGTGGAGTGGGCAGATCAAAAGACAACTTGGCAAGGTGGCACTACCTGGAGGAATCCTCCACCTTGTGTGACTGTGGAGCTGAACAAACAACTCAGCACATGTATGCTTGCCCACAATGCCCTGCCTCATGTGCGGAGGAGGAGTTGTTTAAAGCTACAGACAATGCGGTTGCTGTTGCCCGCTTTTGGTCCAAAACTATTTAGTTGCTTGTGATTTCTTTTCTTTTTTTATTTCCATTATTTGAAATGTATTTGTTGTACAATGCTTTTGACACGAAATAAAATAAATCAGTTAAAACCAATTGTCACTCTCAACAGAGTAAACATGATACTTATACAATTTTTGATTCATCAGATTTATGAAACTTCAGTGTGTCTATACTAGTTGGGACTTAACAATTGGATTTTAAAAGCTTTCATCAGCACTGTTCTCAGTTATGTTTAATTCTTCTCTGTGTTTCTTTTAAAACCCTTAATATGCATTAATCAATATATTAAAGCTGCATTTCTTAAAATTACCTCAGAACCTATTGAAATTCCAAATTAAAATTACAACCATGCAATTTCTTGTTTTGGGGATTCTTTTAAAATTGTGGTTTTTTGTACAAACTGCATGCAAAATGGTGATTTGTTAGAATCCCATGCTTCTTATTTTGTGACATTTTCATATGGCTACTGTAATTGATTGTTAATGGTAGCTTTATTTAACAGAAAGTCTAAAAATTTAATTGTGTGCTTACATAAGTACTATTACAGCCCATCCAGGATAAACATAGACTTGTTGGGATATCCAATTCAAAAATGAATTTGGGAGCCATCAATGGGAACTTACAAATCTATGGGCCAGTTGTATGGAAGGTGCAAGAATAGGTTTACGCTGTGTTGCTCTTAGCAAAGCTCCTTTTACAGTAGCATTATACCAAAACAACCCACTTACTTGGCTGGTTCTGACATTTCTGTTTAGTCTGAGAAGAATCTTTTGTCCTGAGCCTATTAACATTTCCCAGTTATTCAGAGCCCCTTCCTGGATTGTTCTGTTTATTTAATAACACTTACTGACAGTAGCACTGGAAATAGATCAAATGGAACATAAACAACTACCGGTAGTGTTTCTATCATTCAACCTGTCTTTTTGTATTCTGATTTTTAATTCTCTTCCTAATTCCTTATATTCTAATTGATAAATTTGATTTGATAAAAGATTTAAAATGTCATCAAACCTTGAGAGAGAGCACAATTGAACCAGAAAATGAGAGATTATAGGAATTTAAATCGAACCACTTCAAAAGGGTCACAAGTTACCTATCCCAGGTGCAAAGTGCCTGTAGTGTCTCTGAATGCCCCATGTAATTATTATTATTATTATTATTATTATTATTATATCCCTCCACCATCTCCCAGAGGGACTCGGGTCTTTAATTGTGTGCGGAAGGTTTGGAGGGTAGGGGCTAACCTGATCTCCTTCGGGAGGGCATTCCAGAGCTGAGGGGCCACGACCAAGAAGGCCCTCTTTTCGTCCCCACCAACTGCACAGGGACTGAGAGAAGGGTCTTAAAGCCCATGCTGGCTCGTAGAAAGAGATGCGGTCTTGAAGATAGGTTGGACCCAAAGCTTATAGGGCTTTTTAAGTAATAGCCTGTACTTTGAATTGGGTCCGGAAATTCATCGGCAGCCAGTGGAGCTGCTTTAATAGGGACATGGTCTGCTCCCTATAACCAGCTCCAGTTAGTAATCTGGCTGCCGACCTTTGCACTAACGGCATTTTCCGAGCCATCTTCAAAGGCAACCCCACATAGAGTGCATTGCAGTAGTCCATCCTAGATGTAACTAAGGCATGGACCACCATGGCCAAGTCAGGCTTTTCGAGGTATGGTCGCAGCTGGCACACAAGTTTTAATTGTGCGAAGGCCCTCCCCGCCACTGCCAACACCTGGGCATCAAGCATCAGCGCTGAGTCCAGGAGGAGCCCCAGACTGCAGACCTGTGCCTTCAGGGGGAGTGTGACCCTGTCAAGCACAGATTGCCACCTTATACCCTGATTGGCCCCACGACTGACCAGGAGATCCTCCGTCTTGTCTGGACTAAGCTCCAACTTGTTGGCCCTCATCCAGTCTGTCACAGCTGTCAGACACTGGTCCAGGTTCCGGGAAGCTTCCTTGGAGTGTGGTGGAAAAGAGTAGTAGAGTTGAGTGTTATCTATGTAGAGATGGCACCCGACTCCAAAATTCTCCTCACCCAGCGGTTTCATGTAGATATTAAAAAGCATGGGAGAAAGAATAGAACCTTGCGGGATTCCACAAGTCAATGGCCAGGGGTCCAAGCAGGTGTCCCCCAGCATCACCACCTGAGAATGGTCCTCCTGGAAGGGGCAGAGCCACTGCAGAGCAGTGCCCCCAAGACCCATTCTAGAGAGCCGACCCGGAAGGATACCATTGTTGATGGTATACTTCATGACTATACCACTGAAGCTACCTTGAATCAATCCCATTCTGGGATGAAATATAAGTGCAATAAATAAACAAATAAATAGGTGTTGTAGAATATGCTAAATATGTTAGTGCCATCTATGTCACTAAGAAATACTGTTCTTCTACTGTTTTTAATACGATTCAATCATAGTATTTTATTATTAACAATATCATTCCTAAGAAATAAATACTGTACCAATAGATCAAAGCCTTGTGTTCTCATTCATAAACACATTTAAAATTTGTGGACTTTTAAGCTCATCTTTTCTATATGACCATTACCAGCAACTAATACCAGCAACTCTCGATTCACAATCTATTTGTCACACTTCATCATGAACATGCATTATGGGCCCTTATAGGTGTCATTTTTTCCATTGTCACTCTTTATTTTAAGTACGCAAGCTAGGTTTTTTGTATGAATGGTGTTTCTATCCACACCTTTGGTTTTCTTTTTTTCAAAACCCAGCAAATAACTCCTAACCACAATGTTATCCAGAAGAGAGAGTCAAGAATGCATCAGTCTTTCACAATGTAACCTTCCCCCTCTTTTGTTGCTTCCATGTATGAGATCATGTGCAATTAAATGCCATTTTGCCCATAGAGATTTAAGATTAAATTCCTTTCGTGCTGCTGTCATTTTAGAACTTCATCCAAAACCTAAAATATGTTATCTCAAGTCTCATTCAGAGAATCAATTTCTGCATTATATATGCATAGTGAATTTGGGTAAACAGTTTTATTGGCTAGGAAGCCTTAAGAAGATTTTTTTTTTCATGATCCAATACAGTGTAGATACCATTGCAAAATATCACTGGTAGCACAATCCTTGCATGTTTATTCAAATCTCACTAAATTGAATGGTATTTTAATGTGTTTAAGATTGATGTCTCAATAATTTTGCCATATAGAAAAAAATGCAAATATTTATTGAGCCAAGAAGCTAGCTTTTTCTTCTTTTTTAAGGTGATACGTCCAGATCAAGAAAAGCAACATGGTGCCCTCTTGACATTTTGGTTTGCAACTTTCAACGTTGTACCAACTGACATTTTTGAGTTCTTTTTTTACAGGTTGCTAGAAAACACTTTAATCCAAATGTTTTATATCTAAGTGTAGATCTGACATTTCCAGGAATTGACACAACTGGCATGCAAACATTTACGAGTAACCATGCAGTTGCACTCCTAGCCTGCACTGAAACCAAATATATTGTTCTGAATCCAAAAGTGGACCCAAACTGCAAACTTGCATCTATAAATAAAGCACAATTTCATCCAGTACAGACGGACTCCCGATTCTCTGATCTGCTTTTTGGTTGACATGGAGTCTTGTCTGGATTAAGGTTCAATGTGTTTGCCTTCTTCAAATACATTACCAACAATAGACACTGGTTTAGTATAGAAACTTATTCTTGGGAGTTCATTGAAAAGGAGAGATTGAACGCATCTCATTAGCATACTCCAGTCACCTGAAAATTCTGAGCAACTTCTACCAGAGATTTCATTAACAGGCAGTCCCAAAGTTACAGACATCCAATGTATATATGACTCCTAGTTACAAATGGGGTGAAACAACAGGAAGTGAGAGAAAACTGCCCCTAGGAAGGGAAATTCACCCCTGTAAAAGCTTTCATGGGGAAAAGATGTCTCCACTGAAGCTTTATTAGCAATCCCTGTTTCTGGGACAACTCAAAGTTATCAAAATCCAATTGTTACAGGGACAGAAAGTGAGGTGAAATTTTCTGAATGGGGCATGGACAGCAAAAGAAATGTTACAGGAATGTTAACCCTTATCTATGCAATCCAAAACTTAAAAAAAATTGGGCTGGAGTTACACTTTAAAATGTACCTCTTCCAACTTACATACAAATTCAGTTTATGAACAAATCTGCAAAACCTATCTTATCCGTAACTCAAGGACTGTGTGTATACATTAAACAGCATGGGGAACAAACCCAACTCCTGAGATTGCCACAGATCAATTTTTAGCACAGACATTTCCCAGCACTACATTCTGAAAGCATCCCTCCAGAAAGGATTGGAGCTACTGCAGTGTCTATGCTAGATAGCTCCAACCAGAACCATATTCAGTGGTATTTAAAACCATCTGAAGTTCCAAGAAAACTGTACTCCTTCTGTCCAGTTCCCAGTCTAGGTCATCAAGGCAACCAAAATCTTCTCTGTCCCATAGTCAAAACTGAAGCCAGATTGAAATGAATCTAGATAATAATTTCACCCATTAATCTCTGGATTTCAGAAACCACCAACTGTTCGGCATCCTTCCCAAAATAGGCATACAGTAGAGTCTCACTTATCCAAAGTAAACGGGCTGGCAGAACGTTGGATAAGCGAATATGTTGGATAATAAGGAGAGATTAAGTAAAAGCCTATTAAACATTAAATTAGGTTATGATTTTACAAATTAAGCACCAAAACATCATGTTATACAACAAATTTGACAGAAAAAGTAGTTCAGTACATAGTAATGCTATGTAGTAATTACTGTATTTACGAATTTAGCACCAAAATATCATGATATATTGAAAACATTGACTACAAAAATGCGTTGGATAATCCAGAATGTTGGATAAGCGAGTGTTGAATCAGTGAAACTCTACTGTATTTGAGAGTGGCTAATATTGATCCAACATGAGGGGCAGGCCCATGCAGACTCCTTCAGGGATGTTGGAACTCTGTGTTGCTATAATGAGGCATTGATCCCTTCTTTAACGTGAGCCTACCCTCTTCTGTCCTGTTTGAATCTAGAATAGTTCTACTCAAAGTGGTATTCCCTGGATCAGCAAGCTATTGGTTGCTGGTCCACACAACGTTTCCAGGGAAGAAAAAATCCTGTTTTAGTCAATGAGGACAATGGGCACAAATATGCAGGCGTATTTTTGTTAAATCTATTTTAAAATGTATGCAGCAAAGTTCTACTATGGATAAACACTTTCAAGAGAGGTTCTGATGGAACTTTTTGCCCAATAATTGTACTTTCATGGGCTTAAAAAGCTTCTCACCCCTCAACCCCCACTTAATATTCCTAAGCAAAAAAAAAATGCCAGCATAGCTTATAAACAACCCCCTCCCCCCTCTTTGTTTTTCACATTCATGTCACAATTTATTTGAGTTTCATTTGTCCCAGTACCATGTCCCTGATCCAGGGAAATGGTAAACACTATTGCATTTCCCATTCCCGCTCCTTCAAAGTAATTTCTGAATGTGAGTTAGCAAACTGAAAAGTAATCTTTCAAATACTTCCTGTTTCTATGTGCCTTCAAGTCATTTCTGACCTATAGCGACCCTATCACAAGGTTTTATTGGCTAAATTTGTTCAGAAGAGATTTGCCATTGTCTTCCTCTGTTTCTGAGGGAGTGTGATTTGCCCAAGGTCACCCAGTGGATTTCATGGTTTCTAGAGTTGTAGTCCAAAACTCAAACCAGTACACCACACTGGCTATAGTGCCTCATTTTTGTCCATTGCCATATGTGTAAGTTACTTGATCTATTCTAGCTGGTCTGTGTGGAGATTACTATTGTTAGATAGGGACAATCCAGTCTCTCTTCCTTTACACTCTTACATCCTGTTGCCTCCTTGCCCGTGATTTGCACAACCTTAAACTCTCTTACTGCCCCTTATATCTTCATGATAATCGTTAACAGTGGTCTTGATAAAGACCTTTGGTATTCATCCATTTATCCAATGCTTTTGGGTGTGGAAAGATTGGCCGCTTACAAGAAACGTTGCCCAGGGGACGCCCGACTGAGTCTTACTCAATCTTCGGGGAGGCTCTTTCCGTGTCCCCCTTAGATCGAACATTAACATATAGGAAACACTGCATGAACACCAAGCACAAAGTAGCTGCACGCAACAACATCCTGCGGAAACTGACTGGCAGCTCATGGGGTGCAGACCCACAAGTAATAAGAACATCAGCCCTGGCCTTGTCTTTCTCAGCTGCTGAGTACGCCTGTCCTGTCTGGCAAAAGTCTGCCCATGCGAAGCAAGTGGACATAGCACTAAACGAAACATGCAGAATAATCACAGGATGCCTTAAACCTACACCTGTTGATAAACTCTACAAGTTAGCTGGCATTGCCCCTCCTGACGTGCGACGGGAAGTTGCTGCTAACAGTGAGAGAAATAAGGTTAAACACTGTGAAAGCCACCCACTGCATGACTATCAGCCTCCTCCCACCAGACTCAAATCAAGGAAGGGCTTCATGAGAACCACCACTCCTCTTGATGTTCCTCCAGCAGCAGCAAGGGTGTCCCTCTGGGCAGCTAAACCTGGCAATTCTAACTGGATGGCCCCCCATGAGGGTCTTCCTCCAGGGGCAAACCAAGAATGGGCAACTTGGAAGTCCCTGAACAGACTCAGAAGTGGAGTGGGCAGATCTAAAGACAACTTGGCAAGGTGGCACTACCTGGAGGAATCCTCCACCTTGTGTGACTGTGGAGCTGAACAAACAACTCCGCATATGTATGCTTGCCCATAATGTCCTGCCTCATGCACGGAGGAGGAGTTGTTTAAAGCTACGGACAATGCGGTTGCTGTTGGCTGTTTTTGGTCTAAAACTATTTAGTTGCTTGTGGTTTCCTTTTTTCCCCCCATCATTTTAAATGTATTTGTTATGCAATGCTTTTGACACGAAATAAATAAATCTTCATGATGATACTTTACTTCGTTCTATCAAAACCATTCTCAAAACCTACCTTTTCTATGAAGTATTTTTCTCAGCATCATAGCTATCATATCATACTCTTGGCCAAGTCAAGTACACCTCTCTTAAGTACTCCTTTCATTTATCCCTAAGATGTCTCCTGGACAGTAGACATCTTAGGGTAGGGCTCTGCTTTCATGAAATCTAAGAAACACCACCTTTTTTGGTATCTTGAATTCTTCTCCCATTTCTATCAAGTCTGAAAAGAATTTAAATATGTGTCTTTCTACGACATAGCTACGGTGGGTAAATATGTACAATCCTTCATGATCTTTTCTTAAGAAATTGTATGTTTTTGCACTTTAGATGCAATACCCCAAATTATATCAAATCTGTATTAAAAAATCAGAAAGCTGGTAATCTTCACACACTTAACTAGAAAAACTCTTAAACAGCCCAATTTCCTTCAGTGACTGAGGTTTTTCTGTCAATCATCTGAACAATGTCATGGATAAAATATTTTAGGAATGTTACAAGAAGACCTTTGTAATGCTTTTTTGCAAGGTGATAGCAGTATTAGTGAATGCAAATGGGTTTTGTCCTCACCATGTTAACATCTGCAAGTTAAGATCAAAATATTCATCTGTATGAAATCATCTTCTTTGGCAAGCAATAAACATGTTCCTCTGTACTTGAATAAATACACATCATAAGCAACTCTTCCCAGTTTGCATGTGATAGGAACCACAGAAACTGAACAAAGGAAAACATTAATATGTGGAAAACATAAGCACCCTGTACACTTCTTTCATTTAACGTATAGTATACGTTATATATCTCATTAGCAGAGCTGGGAATGTAACCTTTTTAACTAGCTCTAAGGTTTAAAAAATGGTCGCATTTAATGTATTCAAGATTTTTTAATTCATGATAGGCAATTCCTCATTGTCTTCCAAAGGTAGAGCTTTGGTGGTGGGTCCGTAGGTGACTGTAGAGACCTATTCTGGATCCACATGGTATTTCACATTGAAGTGAAATTTTGCCTTTTTTATTTGGTTTTCAATAATTGAAGTAGACTGAAGATGAAAGGGGAACTGGGAGGAGAGTGAAATCAGGACATTTTAAAAGCAGCTGAAAATGTGCAACAACAAAGGACATCTCCACCAATGTGGCTCACTTGGAGGGTACAGATCACAAAGTACCACTTGGAAAAATTACTTTTTGTAGTACAGATTCCAGAATCCCTCAAATCCTCCAACCCACAAAAGTTAATTGCAAATTTAGACAACTGCAATGCAAAAATGGCACAAATATCTTTATCTGATTCAGATGGTCAGCATTTGCTGTGCACAGATGCTATGTAGCTTCTAAAGATCTTGGACACCAACAATCACTCAAAACCCAAAAAAGATGTCTGGAAATCATTGTGGAATAATTTGACATCTTCAGAGAAGTAGTTCTAGTCAAAAAGTACCCAAAAGGAAACTGCTATTTTCTCTAGCATAAAATGCAGATTGTTATGCTTTGGTGATGCAATAGCTGCATGAATTGTTCAACTCATAAAAAGCCTAGGTTGCAAATCCCCAAATATCAAAAAGAAATTAATTGATTTATGCTAGCTTTCAGTGATATTCCTTTATCTATGTTGTTTTAAGTATTTAAAAAACTATTTTTACTGGGAATTTCCAGATGAGTTAGATTTGTAATAAGCCTTTGTTTTTCAGTGAAGGAGCTATGAGATCTTTGCTTGTAAATAATAGAGTTTATTTTGCAGAATACTATCAGTATATTTTATATGCTAAATACCTAGCTGCTGCCATTTATATTTATGTATTGAGATAGGAGTCAGGTTGTAGAAATCCTGAAGCAATGAAAACCTTATTTATTTAAATCGATGAAACATGTATTTTTGATACTAAGGAAAAAGCTACAATATATAGCTCACCAAATACCAGTTTGATAATGTTTTAATAATTTCTCAAATCATTATGATCTGCTTTTCCTTTTTATACACTAAAATCCTATACATTGTTGTAACAAAGTCATTCTGTCACCTGTAGCTTCTAAATTAGAAATATTTCTTGCTCAATGTGGTACTTTCCAAAGCATGTGATTTTAATTCCCATTTCATCAAACAATTATGAATTAAAAAAGTAAAAACTGTTGAAATGTTACAGTGTAACGTTGTCTTTTTTATTTTCAAAATGTTAAGTATGAACTATTTGTAACCAAAGTGACCTGAAAAGCCAGTGTAATTTGAGTGCTGGACTAGGTGTTACGTGAATTTCAGCTTCACAAGAACCGTGTTGACGGTGAACTCAGCATACAATGCTTCAGATGTACATCATAAAATGGGAAACTAGCCTTGCACCTACTGATTTATTATTATTAAATGTTTGAATTTTAATCTATTTCATATTATTATATAACTAGGGTCAAAAGAAGAAGAAGGAGGAGGAGGAGGAGGAGGAGGAGGAGGAGGAGGAGGAGGAGGAGGAGGAAAGTAAAGGTTACGGTCCAGTCGTGTCTGACTCTGGGGGTTGGTGCTCATCTCCATTCCTAAGCTGAATTGTCCGTAGACACCTCCAAGGTCATGTGGCCAGCATGACTGCATGGAGCGCTATTACCTTCCCGCCAGAGCGGTACCTATTGATCTACTTACATTTGCATGTTTTCGAACTGCTAGGTTGGCAAAAGCTGGGGCTAACAGCGGGCGCTCACTCCGCTCCCGGATTTGAACCTGTGACCTTTTGGTCCGCAAGTTCAGCAGCTCAGCACTTTACCACGCTGTGCCACCATGGGCTCCAATAATAATAATAATAATAATAATAATAATAATAATAATAATAATAATAATAAGTTCCAAATGATTCATTGGAACTTATGCCTCAAGTACCACCTCCCAGCAGAAAAGAACTGGTGGGATCACAAACCTGCAAGAGTATTGGAAAATGAGCACGCAAAGATACTGTGGGACCTCCGAATTCAGACTGACAAAGTTCTGGAACACAACACACCAGACATCACAGTTGTGGAAAAGAAAAAGGGTTGGATCATTGATGTTGCCATCCCAGGTGACAGTTGCATTGACGAAAAACAACAGGGAAAAACTCAGCCGCTATCAGGACCTCAAGATTGAACTTCAAAGACTCTGGCAGAAACCAGTACAGGTGGTCCCGGTGGTGATGGGCACACTGGTTGCCGTGCCAAAAGATCTCAGCCGGCATTTGGAAACAATAGACATTGACAAAATTATGATCTGCCAACTGCAAAAGGCCACCCTATTGGGATCTGCATGCATCATCCGAAAATGCATCACACAGTCCTAGACACTTGGGAAGTGTTCGACTTGTGATTTTGTGAAACGAAATCCAGCATATCTATCTTGTTTGCTGTGTCATACAACGTCGTTGTGTCAGTAATAATAATAATAATAATAATAATAATAATAATCCCCCCCGCAGGTGCCACCTTGACGTGGTGGGGGGGCTTAGCCATTCCGAGGATGCTGAGGGCTGTGCTGGCGGTAGTGTAACTACCGGCAGGTCCAACCAAGCCAGAGAGGCCTCAGCGGAGGAATGCAACCAAGTGCACCTAACCCATTAGCATATGGAGAATCAAACCAAAACGAAGTCTATACTGGCTCGGTCGTCGCCCAGGATAAAAAGGACCGCGGTGGATGCTGCTGATTCTGGACATCCATCGACAAGTGGGCTACGGAATCATCAAAACCCAAATGAACAGTCACAGAAGCGGCAGAAATATACAATGCCAGAAAACCGCACAGTCATGAAATGCTATTACAACTCTGAACCTGAAAAGCGCGGCTACCAAAAAAGGATGCATCAGCTATGGAAACAAGAGTACCCTGACTCACAGATAACAGAACCCCGACTGGCTGACCAACGAAGATTCATAATCAGAAACAAAGTGTTCAGTGAAGTTGAACTCGAAGAAATCCAGAAAATCTGCAAAGCAAATTACCATCAGACCACAGCACAGACAGCAGCAGAGACTCCAGCAACACTTGGAATGGTGGAACAGATTGAACCAGAAGAAAGTGTGGAGCTTTTGCAAGAATTTGATGAACCAGCACTTGAAACACCTGTTGAACCACCAGGAACCTTGACAGCAAGACAACAAGAGCTCAAGAATAAGATCATGGCTCATGCTGCAGCAAATGCAATAAGACAGCGGCTCCCAACTCTAAAAACAGTGCCCAAGAGACACCTGGCGCCTCTCATGAAAGATGTGAATGCAGCACTCTCCACTGTCCAAATAACATCAATTGAACAAACAAACCAGTATGCCTACAGTGCAGCAGTGATAATAACAGAAGAGCTTGGGCTCCTACAACCAAGGCAGCCCCAAAGAAAATCGACTGGAAAACCAAAGTGGAAGGTCAGGCTAGAGTTGAAAATCAAGAAACTTAGATCAGATGCAAGTAACCTGAAAAATATGAAAGAGAGGAAACTGAAGAATGACAAAATCAAGCAATACCTGATCCGAAAGTACTGGCTGAACACTAGAAAAATTGAAGAAGCTTTGGAAATTGTGAAAGAACAAATTACAGCAACAGCCAGAAAAATTGAAAGATATGAAGCCAGAATCATCCAGTACAGACAAAATCAACTGTTTCAATCAGACCAAAGACGGTTCTACCAGAGTCTGAACCAAACAACAGACACAGTAACCATAAAGCTAGAGAAAACTGCAACAACAAAGTTCTGGAAAGAGCTTTGGGAAAATAATAAGAACTACAACAAAAACGCTGGGTGGATAAAGGAGTTTGAAGGAAAATTCTCACAGAACAAAATGGAACAGATGGAAATAACAACTGAAATGATCAGCAAACGAGTGCAAAAAGTCAAGAACTGGACATCGCCTGGTAGTGATCAACTTCATGGATTTTGGCTCAAACATCTGATTAGTTTACATGGAAAAATGGCCCAACAATTCAATGAGATGCTGCAGAAAGGAAGTATCAGTGAATGGCTAACAACTGGAAGAACTTACCTGATACAAAAGGATCCAGCAAAAGGAGCAGCACCAGGAAACTACAGGCCAATAACGTGTCTGCCCACTATGTTTAAACTACTGACTGGCATCATAGCTGACAGAATTCAAGACTATCTTGAAGAAAAAAACATCTTGCCAGATGAACAGAAAGGCAACAAACGGAAAAGCAGGGGCACAAAAGACCAGTTATTGATTGACAAAATGATTCTGGAGAACTGTAAAAGCCGAAAAGCTAATCTTCACATGACGTGGATTGACTACAAAAAGGCCTTTGACTCACTCCCACACAGCTGGATCATCAAGTGCCTGGACGCCATCGGGATTTGTAAAACAGTTGGCACCTTCATTGAAAACATGATGGAGCACTGGAAAACTGAACTGTTTGTTGGAAATGAAAGCTATGGACTTGTCAACATCAGGAGAGGAATTTTCCAGGGAGACTCATTGTCCCCTCTGCTTTTCATTATTGCCATGATCCCTCTGTCAACAATCTTACAAAAAACAAATCTCGGCTACCAAACATCTAAGAATTCTCACAAAATTTCGCATCTGATGTACATGGATGACCTGAAGCTGTATGGAAAAACGAAAACTGAAATCCAGTCTCTGACTAACACTGTCCGAATTTTTAGCACTGATATCAACATGGAGTTTGGTTTGGACAAATGTTCGACAGTGGCATTGAAGAAGGGGAAAATCATTGAAAGTGAGGGCATAAATATGCCTAATGGCCAAACAATAAAGTGTCACCAGCCAGAGGCCTATAAATATCTGGGCATATTACAGATGGACAACATCAAGCATGAACATGTGAAGACTGTGGTCAGTAAAGAATACACACAAAGGGTCAGAAAAATTCTCAAAAGCAAGCTCAATGGAGGCAACACCATCAAGGCCATAAACACCTGGGCCATGCCTGTCATAAGATATACTGCTGGCATTATAAACTGGACACAGATGGAACTGGACAATTTGGACAGAAAAACAAGAAAACTCATGACCATTCATCACTCACTGCACCCTCGCAGTGATGTTGACCGGCTATATCTGCCTAGAAGATCAGGGGGCAGAGGACTCTTACAAGTCAAACAAGCAGTCAAAGAAGAAGAACATGCCCTGGCAGAATATGTCAAGCAAAGTGAAGAACCTGCTTTGATTGAAGTCAAAAATCAGAAACTCCTCAAAGCACAGCAGACAAAAAACCAGTACAAGAAAGCCACACTACAAACTAGAGCTGACAGCTGGCACAACAAAACATTGCATGGAAAGTTCCTTGACAAAATTGAAGGAAAAGCTGACAAGGAGAAGACCTGGCTCTGGCTCACGAATGGGACCCTGAAGAAGGAGACAGAAGGCCTGATCCTTGCAGCCCAGGAGCAAGCCATCAGAACAAATGCAATTAAGGCCAAGATCGAAAAATCAGCTGATGACCCAAAATGCAGACTGTGCAAGGAAGCTGACGAAACCATTGATCATCTCCTCAGCTGCTGTAAGAAAATTGCACAGACAGACTACAAACAGAGGCACAACTGTGTGGCCCAAATGATCCATTGGAACTTATGCCTCAAGCACCACCTCCCAGCAGCAAAGAACTGGTGGGATCACAAACCAGCAAAGGTCGTGGAAAATGAACACGCAAAGATACTGTGGGACTTCCGAATCCAGACTGACAAAGTTCTGGAACACAACACACCAGATATCACAGTTGTGGAAAAGAACAAGGTTTGGATAATTGATGTCGCCATCCCAGGTGACAGTCGCATTGATGAAAAACAACAGGAAAAACTCAGCCGCTATCAGGACCTCAAGATTGAACTTCAAAGACTCTGGCAGAAACCAGTGCAGGTGGTCCCGGTGGTGATGGGCACATTGGGTGCCGTGCCAAAAGATCTCAGCCGGCATTTGGGAACAATAGACATTGACAAAATTACGATCTGCCAACTGCAAAAGGCCACCCTGCTGGGATCTGCACGCATCATCCGAAAATACATCACACAGTCCTAGACACTTGGGAAGTGTTCGACTTGTGGTTTTGTGAAACGAAATCCAGCATGTCTATCTTGTTTGCTGTGTCATACAACATCGTTGTGTCAATAATAATAATAATAATAATCTTTATTTATATACCTCCCTATCTCCTCAGGGGACTCAGGGTGGTTTCTAACAAAATAAACTCTAAGGTGGAAAGGGGTTATGAAAGGAAAAAGTTTAAGAAATTCTGGGAATATTACTTATCTACAGTTATTGATATTGTACATCAGCTATTGAGTTATTTATGTTAGTTATGTAGACATAACTAAATAGCATTTGTAGAATATCCACAACTGTAGCTAGGTATCTCTTGGCCTGATCCTCCATCCCAAGCTCACCTTAACTGCCAGCACCTGTAAAGGGAATCTGTTAAACTGCCAATCTGACGGTAAGGACACTAATGTTTCCAACCCCTTCCCACCAATGAGCAAATCTGGTGGGAGGCGTCCTGCTTCTGATTGTCACTGGTGAACTGGAAATGTCATCCTCCTTGCACCTCAAACAGCAAAGGCAGACCTCCTTCACCCAATGCCGCTGCTGGCTGTTAGGGTCACCTGGGACAACACTGGCATAGTCTCACAGTAAGGCTAACTCTAAGTTAAAAATCTCTAACTGCAATGCAGAGTTCTAGGCAATATTTCTATGGTACTCCATAGGATCTCTGGATGGGTTACAATACAACCAGCTGAATGTTAGACATATTTGTTTTTATGACTTTTTTCTTTTATCTTGCTGTTTTGGTTTTATTTGTATAATTTGTGCCTGAATCTGTTTTTATTTTGTTATACTGTTATTGTCATTGTTTTTGCTTTATATTTTAACTTGTTTATACCTTGTATTCTTTTGGGCTTGGCCCTGTGTTAGCTGCCCCGAGTCCCTTCGGGGACATGCTGGCGGGATACAAAAATAAATTATTATTATTATTATTATTATTATTATTATTATTATTATTATTATATAAAATATATAAAATAGGACAATAACTTTGTGAGAGGAAACTCTTCCTGAGAGTTCTGATTCTAACCTGCACAATGCAAGGTGATACAATTACAGTAATATATTCTCAAGTAAATCTCATTGGGCCAAATACAAGAGCATTACAAACCACACTTTGGCAAGATGAACATATTTTCTAGCTTCTAATCTCAACAATGTATCAAATGGTTTGTGAGGAGGAAGACAAAAACACATTTACCATTAGAATTGTGTTAATAAGGTTCTAGTCAGCTGAAAATAGATCTATGCAGCTTTGTTCTGTGTGTGCTTATGGTATAAGTTAACAGAGTGCTTCCCAGTTCCCATGTGCATTGTTTTTCTAGTATTTGTTTGGGGAGGAAACGCCTATCTATGGTTCACGCCATAACCTTGTCAAGTGCTGACCCTCACCAGCTCAGGGTGACACCATACAAATGCTGAAAGGAAAGGCCACAGCCAAAATTAATCATAAACATTAAGCATAAAATATTACTGTTGACCTCGCCAAGTGGTAGACCTCTAGGAATAACATCCTGCTCCTTAAGAAAATAACATCTCTCTCCAACTGAGAAGAGCAGACGGTCTCGCCTATGCATGACGGACATGCTGACCTTTTGCCTCAGGGAGCAGCATCCAAATCTTAACTGAAAGGGTGAGAGGCACTCTGAGTTTCAAGTGACTGATGTCCTCCCCCAAAGATGCCCTTGTTTAAACCTCAGTTGCACTTCCTTCCTAGGTCATCCTTGCCCTTGGATAGAGTGAACCACCCCTGGATGGGAAGCACCAGGTAAATAGGTACTGGCAAGAATTTGTAGGAAGCCGTTCAAATTAAACACACACTCATAATTTGGACTATACCTTCAGCAATCTTAGTACTACAAACTTCAAGATTGAGGCTCCATTGACATTGCCATATAATCCAGTTTCTGAAGGCAGATTAAAATCATTAAATTGGATTATATGGCAGGGTAGACTGATATAATCCAGTTCAAAGCCATTAATCTCAGTTCTGAAACTGGATTGTATGGCAGCGTAGATCCAGCCTGATTAGTATTTCAGAGGTTAACATGGCTGCCATCTTTCCTCTAATTACTTTGTTTCCATCTCAACATCACCTCCTCCAGCAGTTTTAAGCACTGAGTCATGACACAGTTTACTCATCTCAATGCCATTGAAATAGAAAGTAGACTATGAGAGTATAGTTCTTGTCATCCAAGGGAATCAGTCCAGATAGATACCAGAGTGCATAATACCAAAAATGTACATGTCTCCTTGACTCAGTGGATCCATTATATTAGAAACTAGCAATATAATTCCATTTTGAAATGGTACTTTTTACAATTTTACCTTTCAGTTTCTGGAAAGCAATTAAAACATGACATGGCACAAACCAGCATTTAACGATGTGGCAGTCCAGTTTGTGAAGCTGCACCTCCCTTAATAATAACAGTAACAAAAAAGTTACAATTCTATTGAATTTAAATTTTACTTACCAGGTAATGTACTATTCTTTTGTCATTGGTAACAAAAGAGAAATGATTGCATGTTAAGTTGCTATTTATATATTGCTACTTTCTTGTTCAGATCCTATTTTGATAAGGGTTTGGGTCAAATGAAAGATTTCTTCTGGAGTCTATTGAGTTGAAATTAAGTATTTCTAATTATCTCAATGTAATTAATGTATACATTATTTTCCAGTAGCATGTTTAGAGATGGCTCTACCAATAAGCAGAGTGAGGTGGCTACCTTGAATGTCAGTGAAAGTTGGTGAGATTTTGGGGATAGTTGTGTGTCATGTGGGTTGTTGCTCCTAAGATAGTCTGGTGTGCCCTCAAGTGTAATGCAGGATGATGTCTCATTTGTAGTGTTGAAAGAAGGTCCATCTCTCAGTCAAAGCAGCTTCTGTATGTAGAAGTCTGGTTGATGAAGTTGACTCTGATCCATCTTAGGTAAGGTAAAGGTTTCCCCTGACGTTAAGTCCAGTCGTGATCGACTCTGGGGGATGGTGCTCATCTCCATTTCTAAGCCGAAGAGCCGGCGTTGTCCATAGACACCTCCAAGGTCATGTGGCCGGCATGACTGCATGGAGCGCTGTTACCTTCCTGCTGGAGCGGTACCTATTGATCTACTCACATTTGCATGTTTTCGAACTGCTATGTTGGCAGGAGCTGGGGCTAACAGAGGGCGCTCATTCCGCTCCCGGGATTTGAACCTGGCACCTGTTGGTCCACAAGTTCAGCAGCTCAGCACTTTAACACACTGTGCCACCAGGGGCCCCTGATCCATCTTAGATCACCAGATTTCTTGAAATGATTATTTCATGTTAGCAAACTTTTGCTTACTAATATATTTTATTCAGATAATAGTACCGCAATATAAGAGTGTAAAGTTTTTTTCCAGTGAGGGACAAATAATGAAATATGGTTTCCAAGCATGAGATGACTCTGACAAGTGACTACACTGAAAGGACTGTGCATATGATTTTATAGAAATCTCATATCTGTGTGGTTTGATCTCCAATTTAATACTCAAAGTATTCATATTAAATAAGAACACTGAATAACCCAGAGTATTTTTTCTACATAGTTCTCATCACTTCATTCACTATAGGTCAATGGGAGGTAAGCAAGATAATACCCTCAAAATATTTTAAACCCTTTTCACCAGGAACAAGATCTACAGCAGCTGCTCCTTTCCAAAAGAAAGGAATCAATTAATGTAATCTTTCAACTATTATTTTATTGAACTGTTATGGCTTTGAATAATTTTAATACAAGATGAAAGCTTTATAAGAAGATGCACAACACATGCTACAAATATATGTGACACAACAGGCTTTTTATTATGTGAAGAAAATTATTGGTTGCCTAAACCAGAAGTCATTTACTTATAATGCACAGAAATAGGAATGGGGTTCTAATCTGGATCCTTTTGCAAGGGGGTTTAATGATTTGACACGTTTGATACCACCTTAGTCGCCAATATTTAGAAATCTGTCTTTTGTAGAAACCTTTAAAGGCACTAGAATGTAGAAATCAAAGAGACAATAAATTTTAAACCAATCTTATTGTCTGCAGCCTAAAGTGTTATTAAGATCAAAGTGGGGAAAACATCTGGCATTTGCTCCGCTGCAAAAAAATTAGAGCCAATCATCTACCATTGCCATTTTGCAGCCCAGTCACCAAGTTCTCTCCATGATATGTGCAGCTTGATCTTTCCTTCTCTTTGACAGCTTTAATTTTGCAAAGTCTGTCTTTCTTGTACATCTGGATTGAAAACTAAACAATAAAATCTAAATAAAATCTAAAGAGAGATTTCACCTTTTCTCTCCCTTCATGAGCTCTCAAAATATTTTCATTCAGTTGTCAAACATTTGGAAGGAGACTAATGCAGTCTGTATTGAAACCTGAGACCCTATGTTCAATTACCTGATAGTCAACCTTATTGAACATTCAAGGACTAATGTATGAATAAGTTTACAAGGATGCTACATAACATATTAGCATCCAAATTCTGGACAGTACCATTAATGTGTTAAATCCAAAATCTATTTGAAATTCCTTTAATTGTTTTCATTTATATAAAAAAGATCATGTGCTGTTTGTTGTACATGACTGCTCTCTGTAATTGTACATGGCTCAAAGAAGCATTAAGTACTGGTATGTGCACATAAGGGAGCATACCAAACTCCTCAGGACAAGTTTTATACAGTTTGTCCATCTGCTATGGTAGGCACTATTTTAAATAGTTTTAACTGGTTTGAAATGGTCTGTCTTCAAGTGACAGATAGTTTAAGGACTGGAAAACTGTTTTGGAGTAACAAATGCCTAAACCAGATTACGCATTCATTTCTGCTCTGTGTTTATAATCCCTATCTAGTCCTTAGTTTAGAGAGCATGTAGTCACCCCCAGTCCTCATT
The DNA here is from genome assembly GCF_035594765.1 of Anolis carolinensis. Taxonomy (NCBI): domain Eukaryota; kingdom Metazoa; phylum Chordata; class Lepidosauria; order Squamata; family Anolidae; genus Anolis; species Anolis carolinensis. The sequence continues at coordinate 316,534,090 of NC_085841.1, forward strand.
TACCAGGCAGCAGCTGCTGTAGTGAACAGGAATCTGTTCCACTGTCACTTGGGAAGCAGCAAACAGGCATTCCCGCTTCTGTGCAAGTGATCTCCAGTAGGAGGAGGAATTGCAACAGGGAATCATGGAACTTGTGGTTTGGTGAGACAGAGAAGGTAAAACTGCACCTCCCATAGCATTGGGCCATGGCAGTTAAAGTGATGTCAAATTCCATTAATTCTACGGTGTAGCTGGAGCCCTTGTCTCTGAGGACTACCTTGTCAACAGATGTCTGTTTTTGAATCTGTAATGTAAGAAAATATATATATATAAATGCCCTTGTCAGGCACCACTGCAAATGCTCTGCTCCATCTGATTCATCCTTAAAGGATGCGGTGTACATCTGTATCACACAAAAGATGAAAGAGACATGCCTTATTGGTTCTTAGAAATGTTTCTGTTTTACTCTTAATCAAACCATTCTCCTTTCATGTCAGCATATATTTGTCTTTCACATCTTCTTACAATTATTTAAAAGACATAGTATAAATATTGTTTCCAATAAGATGGAAAATAATGAAAGTGCAATCAAGCAGCAATTAAAAAGTCATTGCCTTTCCCGCCTTTCCCAACAAAGTCAAACTTTATTTGAGAATCTAGCCATAAGCACAGATGTTTGATTGTATGGAGCCTTGTCAAAGCCCACAGATCCTATCAGTTTGCAAATTCAACTAACTGAACTTAAAACTCTATACACGATGAAGAGTAGCCTGCACCTGCTCCTCACCTATTAATGCCCCAGCTTTTTTCTCTTCACTTTGCTTCTACATTCATTACAATATTTTCATGTGATATGGAATACTTATTTTTGACAGGTCTCTCCAATTCAAAAATTCATTCTCCATGTGTGGAGGATGACAGAAACAGCACTACACTAGACCTGTGTAAGCCGCCCCGAGCCCCATGTAAGCCGCCCGAGTCCCTTCGGGGAGATGGGGCAGGGTATAAAAATAAAGTTATTTTATTATTATTATTATTATTATTATTATTATTATTATTAAACTTGAAGCCCTCTTTTCTGTCCCATTGAATTCAAAGAGAAATTAGTGGTGTGTCAGACCCCTGGCAGCAGGGCACCAAGAACCAAACACGGAGGCTAATCTCTATCTAATATCTTTATTAAGGAAATGTATAAAAGCAATAAAACAAGTGAAGAATATAGTTCAGAAGCAGACCTTTCAAATGAGGTCAAATATAGTCCAAAAATGTATTGTCCAATAAATGATATTAGAGTTCAAAGTTTTTATCCAATACCGAAACACACACTATTGCCAAGCAATAGTGTGGGGAAATGTCTGAGTCTCAGGAGTCCTAGGTAGCTTGACAACAAGGCTGGAAACAAGGCTGGATACAAGGCTGGATACAAGGCTGGATACAAGGCAAACAGTGATTCTTAGAACAAGGTCCGTGGTTAAAAGCAAGGCGAGGCAATTCTTGAATACTTAATCCGGGAAGCAAGGAACTGGGGTTACGAAGTCCACACACGATCTTACTCCTGAAGCTGCTCTGTTGACTCCGCAAAGATTCTCCCGCGTCAGGCACCTATATTGGGTCTCGTTTTCCCGCCAACAACCTCTTTCCCTAGAGAACGGGAAGTGAAACCCAACTTTGTCCAGATGCAAGACTCCTTAGAATTTCCCAAGGGAAGCAGGTCTAATCAGCCTGTTGTTTGGCAGCAATTCGTAAACTCCTGCGATTCTGTTCCCTGACTCCTCTGTCAGCACAATAGGATTCTCTCCTAGAGAACGGAGGCGAGGAATGTCCAAGGTCTGTTTTACTGAATTCTTGGGTACAAACATCAACATCCGGCAGGTGAAAAGACTCCGGCTCTTGTTGAACCGGCGAAAACCCCATGTTTTCGTCTTCATCTGCCTCGATGGCACTAGGAACAGGACTACATGGCCCATGAGGCATCACATGGTGGCTCTTGCCTATTTTCAAACTCTGTGTGTGTGTGTGAAGGGGATCCACACAGAGAAACAAATATGATAGTCCCATCCCTGTTGTGGAGCTGCTCCTCATCTCACACTCAAGTTAGGGATGAAATATCTCAGCTGAAGATGGCAACATACACCGAATCCTATGTAAACTGGAACCTTGTACAACCAGGAATCTGGATTAAAGTTACTCCCATATTCAATTGGTCTTCCCTGGTGTCCTCATATGGCAGTGAGAAGACATTCAAGGAGTTGCATGACTTTGGAGTGGGCACACCAGCATGGTCCTTTCGAATGTGCAGAACCACTTCATGTGTGTCAGGCAAAAGGGACACACTTTTGTTGAATGGAGTAATGCCACAGTCAAGCTAGGCCATATACCATATTGATTCAAGTCTAACACACACTTTTTTGGGCTAAATAACATTGTTAAAATTGAGGTGTGCATTAGATTCAATAGTTAGGTCACTAGACACTAGAGCAGCACAGCTTCCCACCAAGACCACCAAGATGGGTCAGCGGTGGCTGTGTAAAGGCTGGTGGGAAGGTCAGACGGAGGGCACAACTTCCCACCAGCCTTTTCATAGCCACTACTGACTTCCTACCAGATCTGATGGAGGGACAGGGCTTCCCACCAGCTTTTTTGTGACAACCACCACCTCATATTATATTTGACAGCAAATACGTTTTTTTGTAATGCACACCTTAAAAACTGAGTGTGCATTATATTCAGTGGCACATTATACTTGAGCAAATATGTTAGTAATAAAGCCACTAGAAGATGCTATATAATTTTACATGAAAAGAAAGTTGTTTGAAATACCTCCTCCACAAGGAATCAAAATGCAAATAGGATTGATTAGACAGACTTCTGTATGCAAGGATGAGAAGAAAGCTACACTTCAATTTAGACTTAACCTTTCAAGGTGTTTCTAAAGTAAGGAGTTTAATGAGCTTTGACATTAATAAATATCTTCAAACCACAAAACCACGATTCCAAAAAGTCTCTATAGCACTCACAAGAGGAGTACATGCTGCTCATAGCTGAAAAGGTATCTGTGATGGTCTTTAACCATATCTTCTTACAAACTAGTTGATATCAATTGCTTATAAATGATGCCATGCAACATGATTTTGATAACATCAGACCATGTGTTAAGTGGCTTTCTATTATGTTCTGAACATAATAAAAGCCATTGGCTTTTGTCTATGTATTATTGAAGGCTTGGACTCCAGACCTGCATGCCTTACTTGCCAACCCACTTATTCTGCTTGAGCAAAAGGTGATCCATATGTGAAATAGCACTCCCTCCCTAGTTCTATCACAGCCTGGGCAAAATCCTTCAACACAAGACAGGATTTCTATGCAACCAGTTGCTGGAATTATTTGAAATATATTGTCCCAGTTTAGTCCCACAAACATGAATGTTGCATTCACATAGCCTCTCTCCAGGCACTCCATTTTTCCCAGCAACTTGCTGGGGAACACTGGTTCACCAGATGATTAAAAGAACAAGGCTTCTGTTCTTAGAAATGCATAAAGTGGTGAAGGATTATGGGAGTGGCAGTTCAAAACATCTGGAAGACAAAGATTCCACATTTCTATTTTAGAAACACTATTATTGGCTTGTGAAGTAGGGCTAGAATTATTCAATCAGACATGAGATCCAGCTATATTTAATCTGTATTTATTCATTTTGAATCAGATTCTAACATCTTTTTTCCCTTAAGGTGATATCTGCAAATCAAAACAAATGTGAGAGAAATACAGATAAGCTGGAAGTTGTTTTATTTCTCTGTTATGAATATATGAACATACAACTTGTTGAGAAATAACAAAAACGAAGTACTGCTTTGAAACGGACTTTTGCTTTGTAAAATGATACAGGAAAACACAACTGTTTAGCATTTTTTGCATTTTGAAAAAAATCAAATTTATATGCTCTCTTTGAACCCTTTGCACATATTTTTGTTTTGCTTTATACAGGAGAAAAATTGATTAGTAATCAGCCTTGGTATAAAATCTGCACCTTTCGTCTGAAAATTCTTCTGTGGTTTTTCTTCTTACATAGACAACTAATTCCCCCTTACTTATTTGCCTCAAATTCTTAACAAGCTTGTTTCAAAATATTGAATATAAAAAAGCCTGGGGGAAGGGTTGCACCACATAGCAAATATAAAGAGAGATAATAGCATAAATATCCCCAACACTTCAAAAAGAAAAAGGTGTCTCATTGCCCAAATATAAATTGGGAAATACAGGAAACCACTGAAATCCTGTGAAACTGACAACACCATTAAATATATTTTGGCTTAACTATTCACATTCCACACAGTGGAAATTATCTCCTGTACCTCAGAATTCAGGCTTTAAAATAATAACCTACAAAGAAAAGAAATCTGACATCTAGATAGAATGATACCATGGGTAACCTTAGTAATATGGATAGATTTGAATTGTTACGACTACAGACTACGTCAGTAAGTGTGCAATAAATACATTCAGTCCAATTCAATGTCTGACTTGCATTAGGAAAAATGCTTTGGCACCCATAAATGATGCTGATAAATATTCAGATATGCATCATAATGCATGTCAAGGCCCATTTAGGATTGAGCTTTTTCATGCGTTTGGAAGGATACAGCTCTTACTTGTGATGTATGGATTATTACTGGAGCATATTTACTGTCCAACATCAGCTGGCTCTAAGCAGAATTTAGCAAAAATTTATTATTTCTTTCTTTCAGATTGCAGTTTCCAGAATCTCTAATCAACACTGTCATGGTCGTACTTACTGGAGGATAATGTGAACTACAGTCCAAAAAGTAACTTTTTTTTACAGTCTTCTCAGTGAATCTATTTTTTTATGTATGTCAGGAGAGACTTGAGAAACTGCAAGTCACTTCTGGTGTGAGAGAATTGGCCATCTACAAGGATTTTGCTCAGGGGACGCACAGATGTTTTTGATGTTTTTACCATCCTTGTGGGAGGCTTCCCTCATGTCCCCGCATGGAGCTGGAGCTGATAGAGGGATCTCATCCGCACTCTCCCCGGGTTGAATCTATTAGGTCAGCATGTTCTTTCTTGTTTCTCAAGGTAGCAATGTTAGTCTCTCAGCATAAAAAGGAGGCAGGGATGAGGAGGAAAAAATTGAATATGACATCTTCAAAACTAGCTGATTTTTATTTGTCACTTACTTTTATAATCATATTTACATCCATAAAAAGCAGTTAGTTTAAAAAGTGGTGCCATGTTCATTTTCTCCTTCTCCCTTCCTCCTATCTTTGTTCTTTAGTGGTTTCTTCATTTTCAGCACAAATAATCTACAGTCTTGTAAAATGAACCAGAAAGGTATAAGAAAGATGGTCTCTTGGGCATATCATATATGAATTTTGGCTGAACTATCTGTTTGTGGACTTCAACAATATAAAGCAGCAGAATGTCACCACAAAGCTATGTCATTGTTAGATTTTTCAAGTTCTTACAATCAAAATGCCAATGTGTAGCCAGCAAAGCCATAAGTAGTTGCCAATTCCAAATTTTGATCCCTGAATAGATGGAAAGAGGAGCTGTGGGGTGAGAAGGGTGGCTATATTATAAAACATGGGGAGAAGGTACAAAGTATGAGACAGCAAATTGCTTAGAGTGCATCCCACAAATGAAATAAACAGTGTTATCTTCCTCTTTCCACTAAGAAACAGTGTTTGAGAAATTAAAATATATTTCATGTTTGATATATATATATATGAATGAGGCAGCAGATTAGTGGCATTTCACATGTTGCTGTGCAACAGCTTACATCATCCCTAACGTATGGTTGTGCTAATTGGATGACATTGATAGGAGTTAAGAGTCCAACAACCGGGCCAATGGTTGTGCTCTACATTATGTTCCCTTTGAAAGCTTGACAGAAAATGGCTTCAAGCATTCATCACAGGTGCTCTTCTCTTCAATCCATGCAAAAGGCTATGGCAACATTACTGTGCAGGACAGAAGCTGCAATGTTGACCCTAAAAGCCACTTGGCTTCCCTAAAAATGTCCAAGCAGTAGGCACCATTCTTGCATGGATCATACCCAAACTGACTATTTTTAGGGAAGTCTGTGACCCACCAGATGTTGTTTGACTGCAACTTCCATCATGTCTTGTCATGGCTGATAAAGGCGAGAATCTGAGTCCGTATTGTCTGTCCCTATTACTTATTAATGCAAAATGTCTAAATGTTATGGAGTATGGGCATAACTAGGAAATCAACATGGCAACAATCTTTTGGGTACTTCTTCACACTAAAATGTGAGATGGATTTCTTTAAACAAACTTTTATTATACAACTCTCTCCCCCTCCCCCCCAAATTGATAATTTGCTGCAAATTTGTAATAAGAGAAGCCGGACACTCCCAGCCGGACACTCACACTTTTTGGACTCACTTATTATTGCTTAAACATTATGCTTTGTTAATTTATTTAGTTGCATAGTGTGAGCCAGTGTGCATATACAGTATATGCACTCACAGGGTGCCTAAAGATGTCTCAGGAAATCCCAGGGTTAGTTCCTGTAGAAACAAGTTTTATTTTGGAAATCCATATGAGGTTTTCCTCACCAAAAGTTTTTCCGGGGAATTTCAGGACATTTTATTCCCATTACCCAGGCCAGTTTAAATTAACCAAGTAATTCCAAAAAGAAATGTATCGGTTTCTTGCTATGTCTTTTACTCTCTCAGAGCCAGTAAAGATAGCTGTCAGGTCAAAACAGCTATTGTTTCCAAGACTCTTTCTAGGGAAATAGGAATGTTAGCATTAAAACAAAATGATCTCAATACTTACGTAGTATAGTATTGTTAAAGCACTTTAGCCTCTGATTATAACTCACAAATAATAATAATAACACGACTCATTGAAAATTGGTAAAAAATTAATTTCTAAAATGTTGTATGAGGCTGGGTCTACACTGTCCTCTATCCCAGGAACTGATGTCAGATTATCTGCTTTGAACTGGATTATATGAGTCTACACTGTCAGATAATCTGGGATCAGATCCTGGAATATAGGGCAGTGTAACTCCAGCCTGAGAGTGGTGGCGGCAAAAGATCGAAGGAAGGAAGAACTGGATATAAACCTCTGAATATGCAGGTACAATCAAAACAAATAAAATTGGAAATCCTCAAGTATGGTTGAGCCCTTTGGCTACAACACACTTAAAATAGGTAATGGGGAGAGTCCATGGCATAGATTATAGTGAAAGATGGCAATCACAGTACAGGAAGGCCAACATAATGGTGAAAAAGTGAGATACTGAACCTAGGGAAAAGGCTACAGTTGAAGAAGTGACAACTTGCACTCCAAGTGGCTGTGTGATTTCACATGCATGCATCTCACATTCATAGCGGAAGTTCACATTTCCACCTAAAGAGTGTACATTGTTTGCTGCCGTTCTCTTTGATTAGTGTCCTGCCTAGAGATATGTAAGCAGGTTGAGGCACTGATGGCAGACGCCATGGAATATATATGGCTGCTTCTCAATCCAAGTCTATAGATATACAGCGACATTCTTTAACTCGTGTGATCCTTTTTCTTTTTCTGGGGGGCTGAAGCTCTGGACAGTTCAGAGTAACTAACATGGTGGTGACTTTCTTTGGTTTGCAGAAGGAACAGGACTGGAAAGCACCTTCCTCTTTCTGGACGTGCCTCGGGATGTAGAAGGAATTGCACTGGCCATAACAGAACCTGTTAATAATGGTTTGGCTATTGCAGCCTTCCTCGTTGATGGTTTGCTTAAGTGGCTGTGTTTTACACCAGTCCCGTTTCAGGTATCTTCTCTCGGTGACATGCAGAGCTTCTTGGCTTGACCCCAGGACCTCATCCTTGGATGGCTTGATTCTCTTGCCTGGGGGCCTGGAGCCAGGCTGTGGCTGAGACTGCTGTGTCTGTTCTGAATCATTGGGTTGAGCTTTGTCTGGAGGAGGGATAGCACCTTGCGACCCACGATTCCTCTTATTCTCTGTGGCGGGGAGGAGAAGCCCAAACAGAAGAAGAACACCAACAGCCGAAACACTGCGTGCCATCCTAAGGGTTTGGAAGGGAATACAGTCAATTTCACATGCCGTAAGACAAACGGTAAGTCCTAAAATAATATTACAGTGTCATGATATAGTACAATATAGTAATTTAATGCTAGTATTGTACTATGCTAATAATATAATGTATTGTATGTGAATGTAATTTGTAAGCCACTCTGAGTCCCCTTTGGGGTGAGGAGGGCGGCATATAAATGTAGCAAATAAATAAATAAATAAATAAAACTCCCTACAGTAACTTCTTCACTGTACATCACACAATGCCTAAAATCTGGACTGAAACCATGCAGTATAATGAGCAGGTTAAGATACTAGCATACATTTGTACCAATGAGAGAAATGCTATTTTTATTGCATCCCATGAATATAATTTCTACAAGAAAAATAAAAAAAACGTTTTGCATCACAGGTACTAGTCAATGTCATTTTAATTAGACTTTCTATATGTCCTTATTAAAATGACTACCAGTGCCTGAAGAAAAGCTCATGCAGAAAGCCCTTATTAAAAATGGTGGCCACCACTTCATTCCACCTCAAGAGCCCAAAATAGCGCCACTACATTGCTGATAAACTTCATTCAAACCAAAAAAGAAGGTGAGGAAGGAGGGAATGCTGCACCCATTTCCCCTCATCCTCCTGTCATTTCATATTCAGTCCTGAATAGAGGCAGGTTGATTCCTTGCTCTTCTCCCTCTTTTTTCACAGGCTGCAGTCTCATTCTTTTTCCTCACTTGCATTCATTTCGTTATCTGTATTTGTCTGGAGCCCCCAGTGATGCAGCAGATTAAACTACTGAGCTGCTGAACTTGCTGGCTTAAAGGTAGGCGGTTGACATCTGGGGAGCGGGGGTGAGCTCCTGCTGTTAACCCCAGCTTCTGTCAACTTAGCAGTTCTAAAACATGCAAATGTGAGTAGATCAATAGATACCGCTGCAGCAGGAAGGTAATGGCGCTCCTTGCAGTCATGCCACATGGCTCTTCAGCTTAGACATGGAGATGAGTACCAACCCCAGAGTCGGACACGACTAGACTTAATGTCAGGGAAAAACCTTTACCTTTATTAGTCTAGAAGTAGACATTTTAAGGTCAGGAATACAATTTAACCCTCCCCCTTTAACATTATCTTTAAGCATTTTTAAAGGAAAGGAAAAAACTTGTTTGTTACATGTCCTCAATTTATCCATATGTCAAAGCAAAATCCACAATTCTGGCCCCAACCTGCCCTCAACTTATACATGTTACATTACCTGCTGCCCTGTTCATTACTTTTCCATTACTTCATTTACATTTTTGGAAGGTAAAAAGTAGAATTATTGAGAGAATTGCCTAAAACTTGAAAATACAGACAAAATGTCTCTTAACGTAACTTCTGAAAAATAACTGCAAATTGTTACTCAGTGCACAATTAAAGTAACATTGCTTATACATCTTATATTGCATTTCTAACTTTGTTACATCCTTCCTGGCCCAAAAAGTAATTAGTTTAAGATAGTACTACTTCCAGATTCTTATAGTGATACAACTCAAGGATTCCATCAATATCCTAAGGAAACTGTTTAACCCAAGTGCTTAATTGGTATCATCTGGTGTAAATCTAGTGAAATGGGGCCAAAGTGCATATCATTTGACTCTAACAAGAATCAGTGATGAGTATAACATTGAACCATTGGTTGGTTGATGAGAGATCATTATTTCAACTACTGGAAAGCTTATCTGGAAGAAAGATGTGTGCACAAAACAAGTATTCCTTTTTAGTCTATTAGTTTGAGCAGATGAGTTGCCCATGATTGAAATTGATAGCAAATGATTGTTAACATCAGGTCACTTGCTAATGACAACACATACAAGGACTGTTATAATAGTAATTTCCAAAACGATTCAGACTCATTATTTTAATTTTCCAAGTTCAAGCCAAAATACAAAGTGTCAAGAAATTCAGACGAAAAAGCAACACTGAACACTAGTTCGAGAGTCACTAATTTTTCCTTTCTTGGCTGGTCAGTTTAGCCTACAACCTTCAAATTAGTTAAACATGTTTCTTTTAACATTTAATTTCCGCATTTTGTCTATTTTAGACTCATTTCAAAGCACTGCTTATTTGAACAGAAGATCAACAGAGATCAAAGTTGACCAGAGACGGGTCTCTTGGGTGGATAGATACACAGTGAAGTTGGGAAACCCTGTTTGAAGTGTTGATTTAGATCAGTGTCAGAATTTCTTAGAAAAGAAGACTCACCAGCAGACGTGGTTTAGTCCTTCTATTGTGCATACCCAGAACAAATAACAAAATGCAACTGGGTTTGAGAGTAATTGCTTCAATATTGAATCTCAAATCCATTGTTGAGGTTTTCAAACAAATGGGACTTTTGGTCCCCCCCCCCCCCCCCATGGTTAAACTCTATCTAATGAAACATGAGTGGAATGCAAAGATGGAAGACGCCTTTCCATGCCTCTTCCCTCTCTTTTAAAGTTACATGTTAGAAAGAGGTATTTTTGCACTTCTTGCAACACTCGTCTGCCATGTTTTCCTTTATCAAGGAGCCTGTATTAGAAAAAAGATGGGATAATAAAATAAAGTAGATAAAATAAATGAGAATAGATCCATGGCTAATGAGCCTTTCTCTTTGGCTTACCTATCAGGACATTTTAAGCAGTTATGCATTGAAATGGGACTTTCAGTAGAGACAAATTGACACATAGTTATTCTTAAATAAACTGAATGATTCCCACCTGTTCCTATGCCTTCTGCAAGTCACTATGAATCAGTACTAAAAACCATCTCAAAGTAATGTTGTTTAAGGCTTTCATGGTCAGATTGACTGGGTTGCTGTGAGTTTTCTGGGCTGCATGGCCATGTTCCAGAAGCACTCTCTCCTGACGTTTCACCTACATCTATGGCAGGCATCCTCAGAGGCTGTGAAGTCTGTTGAAAACTAGGCAAGTGGGGTTTATATATCTGTGGAAAGTCCAGGTTGGGAGAAAGAACTTTTGTCTGTTTGAGGCAAGTGTGAATGTTGCAAATGGCCAGCTTGATTAGCATTTAATGGTTTTGCAGCTTCAAAGCCTGGCTGCTTCTTGCCTGAGATAATCCTTTGTTGGGATGTGTTAGCTGGCCCTGATTGTTTCTTGTCTGTAATTCCCCTGTCTTCTGTGTTCTTTATTTACTTTCATGATTTTAGAGCTTTTTAATACTGGTAGCCAGATTTTGTTCATTTTCATGCAGACTGACTCAACCAGAGAAGACTTTGGAGCTGCCAGGCTATTCAATGCTAATCAAGCTGGCCAATTACAACATTCACACTTGCCTCAGGCAGACAAGTGTTGTTTCTCCCAACCTGGATTTTTCACAGATAGATAAACCCCACTTGCCTAATTCCCAACAGACCTCGCTACCTCTTGAGGATGCCTGTCATAGATGCAGGCAAGTCAGGAGAGAGTGCTTCTGGAACATGGGCATATAGCCTGAAAAACTCACAGCAACTCACCCAAAGTATTTGTAATCCTACATCAAATTGGTTTTAAGACATTTTCCTGCCCATTTGATAAGTATTCTAGAAATTTAAATTCAGATATTTTCTGGTGATGGACAGGATTACCAAAATGGCTGGAATAGTAATGTGTGGATTTACAACTCTGCATTGATTTCTTCCTTTTTTAAACATACACTTTCAACCTGTTAGGATTGCCATGTTGTGGAGAAATCTCCACTCATTAACCTTTTCTATGGTGACACCCGGCAACAATTCCTTTTTAAAATGCCATGCGACATACGGGTGCGTTTGCACTGTCAAATTAATGCAGTTTAACACCACTTCCAAATGACATGTCCCAATGCTATGGAATCGTGGGAGCTGTAGTTTTGTAAGATATTTACCCTTCTCTGCCAAAGGGTGCTGGTGCCTCGCCTAATTACAAAATCCAAAGATTCCATAACATTGAGCCATGGCAGTTAATGTGGTGTCAAACCACATTAATTAGACAGCGTAGATGCACCCAAGGAGGCACAGCATTGGCGGAAGCATTTGCTAGAACTGAATCTACACTGCCATATAAAATCTAAATTGTTTGCTTTGAACTGGATTATATGGCAGTGGGGACTCATATAATCCAGTTCAAAGCAGATAATATGGATTGTCTGCTTTGATAATTTGGATTATATGGCAGTGTAGATCCAGCCTAGGTGGGTCTGTCTCTCTGGATTTTCCTCTTCTGAGGAAAAAAAAAAACAATTGTTTTGGCCGGCATCATCATTAAAAGCAAGGAAGTCAGCTCATGAACACACATCTGATCCCAAAACATGGAAGAGAAAAAAAAGGCAGAAAAAAAGAGCAAGGAATGAACATTGGATGCTCCGCCCTCCAAGGAGTTGGGGACAAATGAGAAATCCGAACATCCAATAGGAATACTTGTCTGAAACTTTTTCTTTTTGTAGAGGAACTTTCTAGGATCACAGAATGAAAAGCTGCAGAGAAGAATTACTATTGGATGTTCTGATTTCCAATGTACCCCCAACCGAGGCCTGGTAGTGAATGACTCCAGCCAGGCTGCAGCCAAGTAGGGGAGGGTTTAGGGGTTCAACCCCCCCCCCCCCCAAAAATGTTTCAGATTTTTTTATTTTTATTTTTAAAAACTGGTTTACTCACGAATTTTAACTGATTAACCAAATCCCCCAGTGTCCACTGAAGTTTATCGATGGAGCCTGATTTCTAAATTATTTTGCATTATGGTACAACTCTTCATGATCAGATTAAAAAAAAGTTTCAACCCCCTCTCCATTTTTTCTGGCTATGGTCCTGACTCCAGCATCAACACTACAGAAGGAATACAGTTTGACCCCACCACCTTAACTGCCATGGCTCAAAGCTATGGAATCCCAGGAGTTTTAGCTTCTCAAGGTCTTTAGCCTTCTCTTCCAAAGAGAGTTGCTGCCTCAACAAACTCAAAAATTCTAGGATCCCATATTATTAAGCCGTGTCAAAGTGCACTGATTCTATAGTGTTAGTGCACCCCTAGGCTGGATCTACGCTGCCCTATATCCCAGGATCGGATCCCAGATTATCAATTTTGAACTGGATTATATGTCTACACTGCCAGATAATCTGAGATAAGTAGAGAATCTGAGAATCTGAGAGAGTGTGGCTTGCCCAAAGCGAGATCCTATGGCCAAAAGGGGATCCAATCCCGAGTTTACACGATAGAATTAACGCAATACTGGGATATAGGGCAGTATAGACCCAGTCCTTGGCCCATTCTACATTGCAGATTATCAAAGTACAGATATTCATCATTATCATCTTTGAACTGGATTATCTGAGGGCCCTTCCACAAGGCCATATAACCCATAATATTAAGGCAGAAAATCCACAATATCTGCTTTGAACTGGGTTATCTGAGTCCACACTGCCATATATTCCAGTTCAAAGCAGATAATGTGGGATTTTATTCACATATGTGGAAGGGGCTCTTGGGCCCTTCCACACAGCCCTATATCCCAGAATATTAAGGCAGAAAATCGCACAGTGTGGACTCAGATAACCCAATTCAAAACAGATATTGTGGGATTTCCTGCCTTGATATTCTGGGATATAGAGCTGTGTGAAAGGGCCCCTAATCTGCTTTAGGAAGGACAGAGGCTGGATCTACACGGCCATACAATGCAGTTTGAACAGTATTCTATGGTCTACTGGTGTCAGTGTAGAGATCCAACCTAATTTGCACCAGGCTGAGCGCCGGAGCGGCGCAGCGCTTTGAGAATCGGTGTTCAGGGTTCGAATCCCTCTTCAGCCATAGAAACTCTCTGAGTGGCCTTGGGCAAGTCACACTGTCTCAGCCCCAGGGAAAGACAAAAGCAAACCCAGCTCTGAACAAATTCTGCCTAGGTTCGCTTATGGCCATCAGCAAAACTAACAGCTTGCATTTAAAGCGGGAGAGGGTTTGCAACAGTGGCGCTTCCTTCCTTCGCCTTGGTGCTGCCTGAAGATGCCTCAACCATTGCATCGGTTGAAAAGGAGCCCACAGCAACGCCTTCGGGCGTGGAAAAGGCGGGTTAATCCCGCCCGGACAGTTTAACAGCCGCGTGGAGCTCACGATTCAAGGCGAGGCAAAAGTCCCAACACACTGACCGGGTGATACAGTTTCAAGCACTGTAGATGGGGTCCGGAGAGCGCCAGAAGATCTCACGGGCTTCCCAAGCGGGATCCGAGGCGGGTGGTGCCTCCCGCCACCCACGTCAAGCAATATTATCAACCACAGAAACATGAACGGAACTTTTGAAAGAAGCAGTTTAAAAAACGGGTCCCGGTTTACTCATTCTGGAGTAGATCTAATCCCGAGTAAAGCTCAACCAGATCCTCCGGAGCTAATTCGTGAGCTGCGCCTTCAAGCCCTTTCCCGATTGAGGGTCAGCCTGTCTTTGGGTTTTCCTGGCAAGGTGTGTTCAGAAAGGCCTTGCCATCGCCTTCCTCGGAGGCTGAGCGAGAGGGGCCCCATCTGCACTGCCAAATAATCCTAATTCTGATCCCAGATTACCTGCTTGATGGCACAAGGGTTTAACCCAGGCATGGGCTGGTAGGAATTGTGGGAGTTGTCGTCCAAAACACCTGGAGGGCCGAAGTTGGCCCATGCCTGGGTTAAACCCTTGTGTCGGCCGTTCGAATCCGGGGAGAGCGGGTGAGCTCCCTCTGTCAGCTCCAGCTCCCCAAGCCGGGACCTGAGAGAAGCCTCCCACAGGGATGGTAAAAAAAAAATCAAAACATCCGGCGTCCCCTGGGCAACGTCCTTGCAGACGGCCCATTTTATCACACTACTTTCTCAAGTGGCATCGTGACACGAAAAAAACAAAACAAAACTGCATGGAACTGGATTAGATAGCATTGCACTCATATAATCCAGTTCAAAGCATCTGGGATCAGATACTGGACGATACATGGCAGTGCAGATCCAGCCTGGGACTCGACCCGAAGGCGAGACTTATCTCTTGGCAAGATTTATTCATATCTTGCCTTCCTGGGGCTGAGAGAGTGTGGCTTGCCCAAAGCGAGATCCTATGGCCAAGAGGGGATCCAATCCCGAGCTTACACGATAGAATTAACGCAATTAACGCTCATGGCTCAAAGCCACAGGCACGGGCAAACTTCGGCCCTCCAGGTGTTTTGGACTTCAACTCCCGCAATTCCTAACAGCCTACCGGCTGTTAGGAATTGCGGGAGTTGAAGTCCACCTGGAGGGCCGAAGTTTGCCCGTGCCTGCTATAGACTCATTCATCGTCTGCGCTCTTTGCTTGGCAGAGAAGGCTCAAGGCTTGCGTGGCAATTAATTCATTCGACAGCCCTAGTTACTTAGTCCAACGCTCCTATCTCCAGCCCCGCGTTTGCCCTTGTCCGTCGTCTGGACTGGGAGACCCGACTCCTGCCCCTGCGCGGCTCACCTGCGGGGCCGAGGGAGGCTTCACTGCTGGGGAGGGAGAGGGTTTAGCCCATGGAAAGCGCCGGAGGGAGAGCCTCTCGCCGCCTTCGCCAACTTCGCCGCCTCCTGCTCCGGATTGGAAGCGCTGCCGCGGCGGGCTCCCCATTTAAACGCCGGCCAGCTGAGCGCGGCCCTCCTCCCCATTGGCTCGCTGCAGATTCCCAAACCGCCCCCTCGGAGGCTTCCAGCAGACTCCGCCAAGGAGGATGACAGGCCCCCGAGGAGGAGGAGGAGGAGGAGGAGGAGGGATCCGGGAAGCCTCTCGCTTCCACCCCTCGGTGCGGCCCGGGAGAGACCCCTGTCTCCACACTATTTAGCCTCCCTTTTAAACTGCCAGGGCTCAAGGCTGTGGGATCAGGGGAGCTGCCCTTTGGCCAGGCCTTTCGCCTTCTCTGCCAAAGAGGGCTGGTGCCCCACCAAAGGACAAACTCCTAGGATTCCGTAGCATTGAGCCATGGCAAGTAAAGTCGTGTCAAACTGCATTAATTCTATAGTGGCTTGCTGTGAGTTGTGCAGGCTGTATTTCCATGTTCCAGAAGCATTCTCTCCAGACGTTTCGCCCACATCTATGGCAGGCATCCTCAGTTGGAAACTAGGCAAGTGGGGTTTATATATCTGTGGAAAGCCTGGGTGGGAGACAGAACTCTCCTCCTTTTGAAGTATGAATGTTGCAACTGATCACCTTCATGAAAATGTACAAAATCTGGCTATCAGTACAGTAGAGTCTCACTTATCCAAGCTTCTGGATTATCCAAGCCATTTTTGTAGTCAATGTTTTCAATATATTGTGATATTTTGGTGCTAAATTCGTAAATACAGTAATTACAACATAACATTACTGCATATTGAACTACATTTTCTGTCAAATTTGTTGTATAACATGATGCTTTGATTTGTTTTATTGCTTGTTTTATACTGTTCATGACTGGGTTTGGCTTCCTTCGGAGAGATGGGGCGGGGTATAAGAATAAAATTATTATTATATTATGCTTTGGTGCTTAATTTGTAAAATCATAACCTAATATGATGTTTAATAGGCTTTTCCTTAATCCCTACTTATTATCCAAGATATTCGCTTATCCAAGCTTCTGCCGCAGGTTTAGCTTGGATAAGTGAGACTCTACTGTATTTTTAAAAACCCTCTAAAATCAGGACAGTAAATGAAGAGCAACACTCTGAAAACAGGGGAATTCCAGACAAGAAACATCCAGGGCCAACTAACACCGCCCAACAAAGGATTCCCCCAGGCAGGAAGCAGCCAGGCTTTGACTCTGCAAGGCCAATAAATGCTAATAAAGGTGATCAATTGCAACATTCACGCTTGCCACAAACCCACAAGAGTTCTTTCTCCCAACCTGGACTTTCCACAGATATATAAAAAAAAACCCCACTTGCCTAGTTTCCAACAGACCTCACAACCTCTGAAGATGCCTGCCAACGTCAGGGGAGAATGCTTCTGGATCATGGCCATACAGCTCGGAAAACTCACAGCAACCCATTATTAAAACTATCATTTTTTTTTCTCCTTAAGACTTGGGAGAAGTGCAACATCTGTGATGCAATGCAGGTTGGGCCTTTGGGGAGTTGTCATTGGGATGAGTCAACAGAGTGTAGTGGTTTAGGTGTTGGACTAGAATTCTGGCAGACCAGGGTTGGAATCCCTGCTTGGAAATGGAAAGCCACAGGTGACTTTGGGCAAGTGACACTCTCTCAGAGTGCATCAACACTTTAAAATTCATATTGTTTGGTACCACTTTTACTACTGTGGCTCAATGCTGTGAAATTGGAGTTGTAGTTTAACCAAGTCTTTAGCTTTCTCTGCTGGTGCCTCACAAACTACAAATGCAAGGATACCATAGCTTTGAGCCATTGTAGTTAAAGTGGGGTAAAACTGCATTAATTCTATAGTTCACTCTCAGCCTCAGAGGAAGGAAAGAGCAAACCTCCTCTGAACAAGTCTTGCCAAGAAACCCCCATGATAGGGTTACCATAACACTGAAATGACTTGAAGGCACACAGCAATACAGTTTGGGTGCAGTTACGGGAAGATAATAAAATGTGAGCATATCCCCACCCAAAGAAGAATTCTTCCCCCTCAGATGAACTGTGCATTCAATCCCTGATCTTTCAGCACCACAGTAATATTTTTAAGTCTTAAGAAATAAGGTTTGGGCATTCAAAGAAAAGATGCAGGAAGAATCACTAAATGAATGTGAATATAACAAATGTAAGAGTTCTAGCTGTCTACAGTTTACAATGTCCCACTATCTCCAATGCTAGAAATTTTGGGATGTATTAGGGAGGGACAGAACTCTTATTGGGATGTATTCCATGGCCAATCAGGGATTTGAAGACTTGTTTCCAGAATCATAGCCCAACACTCAAACCACTACACCACACTGATTCTTATCTTGATCTAAGATTGGCTTTGAGATTACCCCAACTTTTTCTAGGGTTGACATCATGAAGGAAGATAGATTCATTATGACATTCTGTTCAAAAACACACACCAGAGGCACGGTAGAACATGGCTGGAATGTGGAAATATGAATTATCTCAAAATACGAGGTATGACAGAAAAGTAATGAGACTGATTTACTTTTAACTGTGACTTTTATTCTGTGTCCAAGGTTATCCTCTTCAAAGTAGTACCCTTGGTCAGCTACATGGAGGCTCAGTTCCATTGTTTGTAGCAGTGCTGGAAGGCTTCTCGTGGAATGTGTTTCAGCTCATCGGTTACACGCTTCTGGATATTCTCCAAAGTACCAAAATTGTGCCCTTTCAGGTGCTTTTTGAGCTGGGGGAATGAAAAGAAGTCACAGGGACTGAGATCCAACAAATAGGGGAAGCACAGGAATGCCTTTTCTACCCAAAATTCATTGATGGAGACTGTCCTGACATGAGGTGTTGTTGTGGTGCAGCACCCAAGTGCGCACAATGCTTGATCACACATGTGCCACCCTCTTCCTGAGTCTTGCAAGGACTTCCCAATGAAAAGTTTGATTGATGCTTTGTCTTGGAGGCACAAATTCCTTGTGGATGACACCCCTGACTGTCCAAAAAATGAGCATCTATTTGATTTTTTATTTGCTCATTCTCATTTTCTTGGGATATAGGAGCTGCGGTGGCATAATGGGTTAAACCCTTGTGCTGGCTGCACTGCTGACCTGAAGATTGGGTTGCTGGCCTGAAGGTTGCTGGTTCGAATCCATGAGACAGGGTGAGCTCCTGTCTATCAGCTCTATCAGCAGGATGGTAACACATCCGGGCATCCCCTGGGCAATGTCTCTGTAGAAGGCCAATTCTCCCACACCAGAAGCGACTTGCAGTATGTTCTCAAGTTGCTTCTGGCATGATTAATTTTTTTTTCTTGGAATGGGGAGAGTTTGCAGTGTACGGATAATGATCTTGGTATTTGGTCTATGGGCTTCACTTGAAAATCCATAATTTACCACCGGTGATCATGCATCTGAAGAAGTCTGGCACCCTCGCAAGATGTTTCAACACATACATTTCTCCAATTTGCCTTCTGCTCAGTCGTTGGATTTTGTGGAACCATCTCCTGTCTGTTGTCCATTTCATAACACATTTCACAAACACAGCTTCACACCAGATGTTCTCAACAACTGCGTAGCTACAAATTCTAACATGTACTGAGTTTACAGCAGGTGTTAACCTGACTTCCATGTGAAAGGGGAGATAGCACTGTCAGTGCACAGAGGTGCCAGTCTCATTACCTTTCTGCGGTAACTCATATGTGTTTCAATATAAACTAGAAGTCTTGACTAAGACAGGATGACAAAACAACCAATGAGTAGTTTACAAATTTTCTTTGATGCTACTGATCTATCAAATATAATTGTGGAGTTTGTTTCCAAAAGGCACCAAACCCAGACACATTGAAAAATGAATTAGACAGCACAATGCTTGCTAGAAGTAAAATATTATGTACAGATAAACTATAAAACTATATCAGTTTGGTATCTTTTGGAAACAAGCTCCGCAATTTGGATCCTAATTTAGCTATTAACTACAATGAAGGTTTGGTATCCTTACGAAGAATACTATATGATAGGATATATGAATCAATAGCTTGGAAATATTTTTGATGGGACAATTTTGAACTTTGCAAGTCCAGGTAAAAATATAATAAAGGCATCTTATGTACTAAATGCATTCAATACACTTTTGCAGAAAAACATGTGAATTTGGCAAATGTTCAGCCCCCAATGTAACCTTTTGTAACAAAGATGTGAATTACAAGTGAGTGCCTGTAGAGTTAATACAGAAATATGAATTACAAAAATAAACACAATCACTACCTTTCAGTTGTATTTATGACAAATATTGCTCTCATCTTCAAGAAACTGCCAAGAGGATTTTCATTTCTGGGAAACGGTACCACAAGGCTGTGGCCAAATCTTTTGTCTTTCTATTTTCAAATGTTCTGGTTTCTCTCATGTGCTTTTCTGTAAAAAAATAATCCCAAACCCATCTCCTGTTCTGTCCTACTTTAGCAAGTCTGGTTCTTGAACCCTTCCTGTACTATAATATCTTGAAATGTAATTAGCATTCCCCGGCTCTTGTATTTTATTCCCTGACCGCATCCAGATGAGGAAAGGTTCTTCCCTTTTTGTAAAATTGAACTACTTAGAGCCAAGAAGGATAAATATATTTTCTTTTCCACAAATAGTTGAATTGCTTGTTAGCTTTATAAAAAGACCACTTGACATAACAGTTTGGAACATCAGCAGAATAATATGAGTAACATCAACCACACATACATACATATAGGGTTTTAAATCCATATAATGGCAAGTGAGGTTTTATGGGCAATTTAGCACCCCAAATGTGATAAGAATCATGTTCCAAAACTTTAAACGATCACTTTTGCCAAAATGTTCATCCTTTCAGTGCTGGACATAATCTTCCACCATTAGGAAGAAGTTGCACATGCTTGATAATGCTCAAAGTTCTTTACTGGAGCTGAACACTGGGGGCCTTTTCAGACAGGCCTTATATCTCAGGATCTGCTCCCAGATTTTCTGTTTATTCCAGATTATCTGGCAATGCGGACTCATATAATCCAGTTTAAAGCAGAAAACCTGGGATCAGATCCTAGGATATAGGGCCTGTCTGGAAGGACCTTGAGAGATTTAGCTGGGAGGTCTGGTTCATACAGTGCACAGTTTCATTCACTTCCATGAGATGAAACTATGGCTACTGATTTGTATGTCTTTAAAGTAGGGAGGTTTGATATATTCATAGAGAATGGTCTATCAAAGAATGGTTTATCACCTCCAGATTATGGGTGTTGCTGGGGAAGATGAAATGAAAGATGCATTTGAGCCTATCATTTACTGGTATATTTCCCATAACCAATTGATTGGTTGCTGTGTGACCACGATGTTGGACTGATATGCTTTTGGCCTGATCAAGCATGGCATTTTCTTATTTTCTAAAATGAGCACATTTCTCATGTTTCAGAGTGTGGCAAGATGTTTTGTTCAAAATTATTTCAGAATAAGGACGCAGCAAAAAGTCTGTCTCATTCTAAATTGCTTGGCGAGACATATTCTCAATTTGATCTTCCGTTCTAGGCAAGAAGATGGTGATCTAAAGTAAAGTGGGAGAGGTTTTGTAGCGCGGTTACATAGAGTTTGGAAAAATACTTGTAAAAATAATCAGGTACAGACTCTAAGTGTAACGTGTTAGTAATAGCAGACATTTAAACATAATAATACTAATAATTCAAAAGTGACCAACATAATTACCTTTTGTTACTTCTTTTTAAAACACCGGAATACTACAAACTGCTGACATCTGGTACGTAAGACACCTGAGTCTTGAGGCTGCACATGACTGTATTTATAAAAATAAAATAATTCAACCAAAGAAATGAAGTTACTCCTCATCCAACAATACTAGTAATGCAACTTAAATATGCCTTAGTTCAGCAGTTCTCAAACTGTGTTCCATGGTGCCTCCTTTCCCTCCCCCCATCTAGGAAGCATGTGCTGTTTGGAGCCCCTCTGCTGTCAGTATGGCCGATGGGGCCTCGCTGCTGCCTCCACTACTGCAGCTTATGGGGCTTCCCCACCACCTCTGCTGGCGAGGCTGATGGAACATCTCCATTACCTCCACTGGCGTGGCCTATGGGGCCTCCCCGCTGCTGCTTTGACTGTGCTTTTCCTGCATGGCAGAAACAGGTTGGACTGGATGGCCCCTGGGTAGCTCCTATTATTATTATTATTATTATTATTATTATTATTATTATTATTATTATTATTGCTGCAAAGGCTTCATGGCCATCTTTTTGGGGGTGATTTGATTTGTGCTTTTACAGCATGGCAGAAACAGGTTGGACTGGGTGGCCTCTGGGTTTGCTCCTGTTGTTGTTCTTGCAAAGGCTGGGTGGCCTTCAGCTGGGGATGCTTTGATTGTGCTTTTCCTGCTAGGCAGAAGCAGGTTGGACTGGGTGGCCTCTAGGGTTGCTCCTATTGTTGTTGTTGTTGTTCTTGCAAAGGCTGGGTGGTCCCGGGGATCTTCCACTGAAATACTGTTAAGTTTATGTTGCTTAAAATTGTTCTGGCCCATCTGTCAAATTTTAAAATGCGATACAGCCCCTGTGTCCAAAAATTTATTGGTGCTCCACAAGAAACTTTTCCTTCAAAAAGGATTCCACGACTTTAAAATTTTGAGAACCCCTGCCCTAGTTGTTGCAAAAAGAGAATAATTGTTAGAAATAAATCATTCCTAAAGTAATTTCTGTACTCCAGTTATGAACAGATCATCGGTATTAGTGATCAGTATCACTATTAGTGTTGCCAAATTCCAGGACCTGGCCCTTAGCTTCCAGTGTTCATGGATCAACTCCAGGCAGGAAATGAAGGACAAATTCTGCAGATTTGATGGACTCCGCTTCATACAAGAGGGAAGAAATGAAAATCTTGAGTGCCACTAGGAAAATAGCAGCTTGCTCCAATTCCCAAAGATTGTTGAACTTGCACTGAGGAGGGAATGGAGAGTGGTGAGATCCACTGAAACATCTTGTCCCATGTCTCACTCTCCTCCTGAAAAACATAGAACAGAGACTGGGTGGGATTAAATAGGGCAACAAGAGTAGATACATGGGAAGGGAAAGACTGACTAATGGGATGGGATGTAACTGGAATGGATTCTGTCAGTGGAATGGTAAAGGTAGAGCCACACTGGTTTGCAAGACCAGTGCAGCTGATGACCCAGGATCTTGGAGTCCCTTTGTTCATAGTAGCACCACAGATTGAAGTTGATTTGATCACAGATATCAAAAGGCTTCATAAAATACGGTATCTGGATTTCATGGTGGGGTGTGAAGGAAGAGGCAGAGTAGGATGATTATTCTGAGCTTTTTTTCTAAGCAAAGAACAGAGAGCTAGTTAAAATGAAACGCTTCTTCTTGATCCCTTCAGTACCATATGTTATTTTGCATGACCATGCAGCACATAGGTAAAAGTAGCATAACCTCACTGTGACACTGACTGGCTTTATATTGGCATGGTCCCTGGGCTCTGATAGCATTGTGAACTGAATGAGAATTAACAAACTGATGCAGTGCTGAAAGTATTACAAAATGTAGTGATGAGAATTTGTATTTCCTCAGTGCCATTTAATTTGTAGTCATGTTACTAAGGAAGTGTTGGATGTAGATGATCAGGACTACAGCAAAACAGTCGGAGCCAGAGCAGTCAGACACATCTTCATATAAGTGTCCTTTTTAGGCCGCTTCTACACTGCCATTTCATTCAGATTATCAAAGCAGATAATCTACATTATCTGCTTTGAACTGAATTAGCTGAGTCTACACTGCCATATAATCCAGTTCAAAGCAGATAAGCTAGATTTTATATGGCAGTGTAGAAGGGATATAAATCACAATGTGGTCGTCAAGTAAGTGGTTTCAATAACAACCTTAAAGCCCAAGTTGTCACAAGAACAAAAATCATTTCTTGTACTTTGAAATTATTCTGCTGCACAAAATGATTGAGATCCTACATTGGGACAGCAGAGCATACCGCTAACTCTATTCAGTTTTGTGTGGTCCCCCCCGCCATCCTGGCAAGGGCCAAATCCCAGAAGGGTTCCCCAATGCTGCTGCTTACTGGTGGGGAGAGGTGGAGACAATTCAGATGCTGAAAAAGAAGCTAGTCTCATGTTGGATAGGATAGATAATTGAGTCTACACTCACAGATAGAGTGAAGTCTAGAACAGTTTCATCTGAATTGGTGAAGTCTCCTTTTCTGGAGATTTTTAAACAGAAGCTGGATGGCCACCTGTTGGGGGTGCTTTGATAGTATGTTCCTGCATGGCAGGGGGTTAGGCTGGATGGCCCTTGAGGTCTCCTCCAACTGTACGATTCTATGAATTGTCTCCCCTTCCCTGTGGATAAGAAGCCGCAACACCAGCAGCCCTTCCCACAGGAAGCATTGTGTCTTGTCCAAAAAGCAGATATATATACTTAGTCACTATCAGAATGTGCCCAGATGCTTGAGTGAAAGTCCTGAGAATGTGATGAAAGGGAGTTTCTCAGTTGCAGTAAAAGGGAATGGATGGAATAATTTACAACACCAGATTGCTGGAGATGATAGTTAAGCAAAGATATTGCTACCTTTTATGGAACTATTGTAAATTGGACGTGGCGCTGCATACTTAATTGGAGCTGTTAGTTAAGTGGCTTTGCAGAAAAGACAGTAGGCTAACTTTGATTTACCTCAGCTGAGTCTCCTAAATTCAACTTTTAAAAGGAGCCAAGTTCAGTGATCTGTTTACAGTGTCTCTGCAACAAGAGCAGTAGGTCTAAGAGAGAGAGATGGCAAGCGCCAAACCCGCATCTGCTTACAATTTATCAATTCATTTGATGGAAGGAGGAGTCTCTGTCATGAAGAGAGAAAGATAGGATAATGGCAGTGATGTTGACTTTGGAGCAAAAATCAAAACAAGATTCTTTCCTTCTTTCTTTGTGCCATCAGCCTTAACCAATAAATCCCAATTTCATTGTAGAGAGAACACAATGCCACTGACTCCCACCCTTATTTTTCTTGGCTTACAGATGAGGAAATAACAGTGTCGTAAAATATCCATGTTTCTGTAGAAAGCACTTATTCTCCTTGTGGTGGAAAAATGATTTTAGTGACCCTAATCTTTCAAGATTGGAACCACCTTTCACCCTCCTATTTCCTCCCATGACCTGAACGCTAAAACATTAGATAGTGCTGACTGTGAAAGATCTTCAAAGTTCTGTCAGCTGTAATTGCTAATGTTTCTGCCATGGCACTTACTATCACTGAAGATTTGTAGTGCGCCCATGTGTTCAACACATGGCTACCAGAGAGTTCTCAATTGAGGAATGACATCGTCACTGGAAAACAGTTTCCATCATAAATAAAACAAGCATGAGCGGTTACTACAGACTTCCTTCGCATGGTGAATTAGGAGAAGGCACAGGAATGCAAGCTGATTCTTCAGCTTATGTCAGAAAGCTCCAAAGTGAAAGAGAAAATACTTTATATATGTCACGGGAGAATGATGTGTTTAAGCTTCCATTGACTCAGAGAAACAAATGTGCCTGGCTATATTCCAAGGTGGTTTTAAAAACGGAGTAATGCCAATGGTGCTACCTATTAGGGGCACCAGAATGTTTAGTTGTAACCAGAAATTCACACTGAAATGGGCTTTATTGGATAGATTGAAGCCTCATCTGGGGCAAAGTAGATCTTCTTCAATGAATCTCAAAGCCATTGGACTGTTCCTGAAACTTTGGACACACTTCAGAGGGATCTTGCCAGTCTTCCATCCATTAAAATGTACATATCATCCCAGAGTTCTTAATAAAAGGGAAATCATGGGCAGGAATATAAAAAAGGACTCTCTCTTTTTACTACAAGCCCACCACCTATTCCTAAATATAGTATTTTGAAGGAGTGATGTCATTTTATTGCATCACTTTGTTTTGATAGCTTTTTCTGACTGTATCTGTAATGGCAGCAGGAACATAGAAATATGCCTTATAATGAATTGAATCAATAGTCCAGCTATTCTAATGATTGTCGGTTCTTACTACCAGTGGCTCTCAAGAAGGAATGATTTTTCCTACTGTCCTGTTTCAGGATGGCAGGTGCCCTGGAGGAGACACCTGGGATTCGGGAGAGCAACCACTGAAGAAACCAAGCAGAATTTAATACAGATGCAATTAATAAAAACCAGGGTCAGACCATAAAAATAATCCAGTAAGTGCCCAAAGCCATGATTGAGTCCCCAACAAGAATATTACAAGGAAGACGCCAATGGCCAGGACACAAGAGCAAAGAATGGATCATAGAATCATGGAGTTGGAAGAGACCTCATGGGCCATCTAGTCCAACTCCCTCTCCTGCCAAGAAGCAAGAAAATCACATTCAAAGCACCGACAGCCTCTGCTTAAAAGCTTCCAGAGAAGGAGCCTCCACCACACTCCAAGGCAGAGAG
The DNA here is from genome assembly GCF_035594765.1 of Anolis carolinensis. NCBI lineage: Eukaryota > Metazoa > Chordata > Lepidosauria > Squamata > Anolidae > Anolis > Anolis carolinensis. The sequence continues at coordinate 316,560,106 of NC_085841.1, forward strand.
TTCCACTGCTGAACAGCTCTCACAGTGAGGAAGTTCTTCCTAAAGTTCAGGTGGAATCCCCCTTCCTGTAGCTTAAAGCTGTTGTTCTGCGTCCAAGTCTTCAGGGCAGCAGAAAACAAGCTTGCTCCCTCCTCCCTATGACTTCCCATACAGTTCAGAACAGAAATAGTGGATCCATTGCATTACAAGAAATTGTCTATGCTAATTTATAGTCCAGCTGGGATGATCACTACAGTATTCCTTTTTAAAAGCAGATCAAGGCTGGTCCTGGTCCTTTGTGGCTGCTTCCATTATATCCAACACTCAAAAGAATGAAGTATTTTTAATGTGTTCTTCAAGATCTACATGGGATGGTCCATGTTCTGCTTCCAATACAAGGCTGCCAGCCATCACTTGATCTGGCTGGTTACCTAGACTTTACTTTAATCAGAAGCAGCCTCTTTAAGGTAGATATGACAGTCTACTCTTATCTGCAGACCCTTGATGTCCCCTGGTAGTCTCCCATCCAAACACTAGCCACACCAGCCTTATCCACTCAATTCAATAAGTTCATGTTCTGAGGCAGTAATCTTGCTACTACGTACCTGCAAGTAAGCCCTGGTGAGCTGGGTAGGACTCCTGAGTAGATCCGTATAAAGTGCTGCTCCAAGTTTTTACTTTTTCAGAATCATGGCATATATTTCATCCCACTATCCAACCAAAGTTTTGATTAAATGCAGTCAGCCCTCCATATTCACTGGAATTAGGGGGATAGAGCCCCCATTGAAGTGAAAAAACCTATTTTTGTTTTGACTAGAGAGCATTCCTACAGGAATCTAATCTGAACACCTAGAGAGACCAAATTAATCAAAAGTGCAAACAATAAAACTCACAAATATCAAACCCACAAATGTAAAGGGCTTGCTTTATAGTCAAGTTTTCCCTCTTTTTATTTTATCTGTTTACTCTTTTGAGAAAACTTAATTTCAACAAACAGGCTATAAAACAGATAGTAACACCAATATCAACCACCTTAAAGACATGAAAATCAACTGAGAATCAAAGCTTGAAATGGTTTGCATATGTGAGAAATAGAACAAAGTTTATATTATCTATAATTAGGCCAAGTATAAAGTGCAGTGAATAGTGCTTCTTTGTGGATGAATATATTGCTAGCATACCTGTAGGATGTATGTCAAGAGTCCTTTCCAAAGCAATAAAACGCACAATATTTAATTGGGTATCCCTCACTGAAAACAAACTTTACAATTTGCTTACAGTAAATAAGATTGTCTTCTCAAAAATATTCTGAAACATGTATATTTCCATGCAAATGCTAAAGGCTGCATTTAATATTTATTGTAAGAGACAGAGCATATGGGGTAATACATTGTGAATTAGGTTATTATCTTGGAAGATAACTTGGTAAAATAATTGGTCTCAAAGGGCAAACATCACATTCTGTGAACAAATATAAAAGTTCAAAAATTGTCCTCCTGTATATAAACTGATTTTTAATGCCGTTTAATCTCCACTGAACGTTAATGTTATTTTAAAAAGCTGCTTCCATATCCAAAGCAAGAAAATTCTACTTCCATAACTTAACAAAAAACAGAACTGGGTTTTAATGTATCTAAAAGAACAAATGTTATAAATCTAGTTGCTTTAAAGCAATAATTATATAAGAAACAAACATGCAGCCACGATGAGGATTTGAATCAATGATTATAAGCAAAATTAGGGGTTTCAATTAGATTTCATTTGGTTTCTTCATTCTCTTTTTCTTCATCCGAAAAATGTGGAACAGATTTCTTGGCTACAACATTGTCCAGTCTTTGTCCTTGGAGATACGGATTTACACTCTGAAATATAAATATATATATAAACACACATAACAATTAAGTAATTAAGAATGAGAAAGAATTCTGAGAAATGTTCTATAGTGTTCAACTATATTCAGGATGTTTGTGCTTGAGTGAGTGTGTTAAAGATGACAACCTAAAATGTTCTTCCTTAATTTCAATTCTGAAAGGTTGGGAATCTCTTATCTAGAATCTGAAATCTAAAATATATGCCAGTAATTCCAAAAGTAGTGTGGCATCAAAAAACTGTTAGTATGAAATGAAACAGCCACATGTATATATATATATATGTGTGTGTGTGTGTGTGTGTGTGTGTGTGTGGTAGGCACTTGGTATCCACCAAGGTTTGGTTCCAAGACCTTCCATAGATACGAAAATCTGTAGTCAGGTGCCATTCCAGTCAGCTCTCCACATTCACTGGGATTAGGGGCACAGGACCCCCAGAAAAGTGAAAATTTGATAATAATGTAATTGCTATTTTTAATAGAGAGAACACCTTTCTAGGAATGTCTAGGTCTTCCAGCATGACTGTATGGTTGACTTCCAGTGGATGCTGACCACAGAATTGCATTGGAGGACCTAGAGATATCTAGGTCCTCCAGTTGTTTTGGACTTCAATTCCCAATAATTCCAGCTGGTTTACCAGCTGTTAGGAATTGTGGGAGCTGATATCCAAAACATCTGGAGGACCAAAGGTTGGGAGCCACTGCTCCAGGTCCTCCGTGATTGGTGGAAGTTGACCATAGAGTCACACTGGGGGACATAAAGATTCCAGAGAAAGCATTTACAATCAAAACTGTGAATAACCCAATCTACCAAAATGTGGAGCGTGTGACTGTATATTAAATGGCATGATAAAATGATGCCTCTTTGTCAAGATCTTATGCCTAGGACCTGTCATAAGGAAAATTGTGTTGATTTGGCTGCTAAAACCTTGCAATGTCATACCATTTGTTATGAATGTCATACCTTTTCTTGTAAGTAACTATTAAATTGTATTAAGCTCACAACATTTTAGCCGATAGGAATTAAGGTAGAAAACTGCATATTGTAGTTATGAAGTGAGTAACGGGCACTGCTTATCACTGCTATGAGACACCTGGGAGAAAAAGGGAGTTCAGTCTGATAGTAGCAATGCACTGGGATCCAAGGTCGTTCTCATGTGAAATGGTATTCGGGTAGATAATGTAATGTTTGGATTAATTGAGCAATTACAAAAAGACTGCAAAAAGGATAACAAAGAGGTTCCTGTGGGCCAATGGGATTGTAATGTTGAAATGTTTGAATGCTACGTCTATATAGTGTATTACAGCAATCCTCAAGCCCCTTCCACACAGCTATATAAAATCCACATTGAACTTGATTATATGACAGTGTGGACTCAGTTAATCCAGTTCAAAGCAGATATTGTGGATTATCTGCCTTGATATTCTGGATTATACGGCTGTGTGGAAGGGCCCTCAGTTGTGATAAAAGTAACATGTGGTCTGTACTGTGCTTTGAATAAAGTTCTATTTCTAATTTGTACTTATAATATGGCAAACCCAAGATTTGTTTTTTGGATTAAATATATATATGTTTAAACCATGGATGCTTGAATCTGTGGATGTAGAATCCACTGATACAGAGGGCCAATTATCATAGTCTGCTGCATCACAGCACAATTTAGTATAGTAGGTAAACTCAGCCTCCAGCTGGATCAAGCATTTTAGCCACAACCTAAATTTGTTGCATCTGTATGAATGATTTAAAAATTCTAATACAGATAGACAGTAATATTACATGCCCTATAAGTGAGGCACACCACAAACAGTGAAATACATATATAGATAGAGGAAAAGTTACTTATATAATGGATATGTCTTGCAGTTTTATACTCTAAAAAGAAAGCTTCCAATAGGGGCAGAGGTGAAGTCCATTTTAAATTTTAAATTGAAAACCAAGTGCCATTTTTTTAAATGTCAGGAGCAACTTGAGAAACTGCAAGTCACTTCTGGTGCGAGAGATTTGGCCATCTGCAAGGATGTTGCCCAGGGGACATCCGGATGTTTGATGTTTTACCATCCTGTGGGAGGCTTCTCATGTCCCCGTATGGGGAGCTGGAGCTGACAGACAAGAGCTCTCCCGCTCCTCTGATTTGAACCACCAACCTTTCAGTCAGCAATCCTGCTGACACATGGGTTTAACCCATTGCACCATCAGATGCTCCACCAAATGCCATGACTTGTACAGTATATTAAGGAAAACTAACTCAGATGAAAGAAACATCTGTGAGAAAGGTATCAGGTTTGGTGCAGAAATGTTTGGTGAAGCAAGGAGTACAACCAAATGTAAACATTTGCAAATAGTACACTATATTATTTCTTCAACAATCTGATTTGACTTTGTGTTGCTGTCTGAACTTGGAGGAAAATGAGAACAAGTTGTACTCTGAAAATTACCCTTTTCTTTCGTTTTGGTCCGCCCTTCATTTTCTCAAAGAGTAAGTTCTTGTTCTGAAAGGAAAAAAGAATACGAAGTATGGATCACATTTTATAACTTCTTTTCAAGCAAGACTTTATACCATGTAAATATTAGCATATGAATATTTTGGAAAGCAGTTTGGGAGAGAATGCCATGTTGCTGGAAGATAAACCACAAGAAAACATTTGAATTACTACAGCTATTAATAAAGTATTTTTGCTATTCTTCTGGGATACACAGTGTCATCAACTATTATAACAATGGGAAGAAATGGTGGTTTAAAGCTGTATGATGGTTTTAATCGAACTGTCTCAGCAAGCAAAGAACCAGAGTGGAAAAAACAAAGGGGTTTTAAAGCACATGCTTAGTATGGATGAGATCCCAAGTTAAGGCTCCAGCTACAGAGATCTCAGATTCCAGGGGAAACCTCTGCCTCAGACGTTAAGAGATCTATTGTCTAAGCCAGGACTTCTTAAACTTTTTGCACTCATGACCCCTTTCCACCTGAAAATATTTACATGACCTCAGGTATATAAAATAAGTATAAAAATCAAACATTTACTGATTATAAATCAGCATCTGTAAGGATTGCTAAACAGTCTGATTTTCCAGCTGTAGGCTATATTTCAGAGGAAGGAACTAGCATACCACTTCTGAGTATTCCATGCAAAATAAAACTCTACAGCATTCATGAGGTCACCAGAAGCTCACAAACAACTTGAAGGGATATATATTTACACACTCACATTCAATATGCTAAAGCAGAGCTATACAAATACATTTGACACACTTTTAGGAATGTATCATTTTGCAACACAGTAATTCAGTGTTACTTGCCAACCAGAGGTTACCAAATGTCTTATAACAGATAAGGACACATGCATAAACTGTAGGGGAAGAAAAAGGGAGAGGACAGTGGGATAGGGGAGGAGGGTGTTCTGATGGGTGGGGAGCCCTTATAGAGGTGGTGTCTGGGAGGGGGAGATACAGGAAAGAGAGACCAAATCATTTAATTCGGCCTAGGGTTTTTGGTAGGACATTAATAGTTCCAAAATGATCTCCTGACGTAGCTAATCTGGGTAGCCAGGATGGCGGTCCCTCCAGGTTAAAGGTGGTGCTGTTTAATGCCAGGTCAGTGAACGGGAAAACATCTTTCATCCAAGACCTCATCTTGGATGAGCATGTAGACCTGGCATGTATTACGGAGACCTGGCTGGACGAGATGGGAGGAGTTAATCTCACCCAGCTCTGCCCGCCGGGTTACTCCGTACAGCACCAGCCAAGATCTGGAGGGAGGGGAGGTGGGGTCGCGGTGGTCTATAAGGATTCCATCCCTCTAACCAGGTGCCCCGTCCTACAGTCAACCATGTTTGAATGTGTCCATCTGAGTGTGGGAGACCGGGACAGATTAGGGATTCTGTTAGCGTACCAACCACCCCGCTGCACTACAGTCTCCCTGCCTGAGCTAGCTGAGGTGGTCTCGGGCCTGGTGTTGGAGTCCCAGTGGCTCATAGTGCTGGGTGACTTCAATGTCCATGCCGAAACTAACCTTTCAGGTGCGGCTCAGGACTTCATGGCTGCAATGGCAACAATGGAGCTGTCCCAATAGGTATCTGGTCCCACCCACAGTGCAGGGCACACACTAGACCTGGTCTTCTGTAAGGGGTGGGAGGAAGGTGGCGGTGTGGAGGAGCTCACCATCACTCCTTTGCCATGGACCAACCATCACCTGATCAGGTTTAGACTTACTGCGCCCCCCAACCTCCGCAGGGGTGGTGGACCTATTAAAATGGTCCACCGCAGGAGACTTATGGATCCAGAAGGATTCCTGACGGCTCTTGGGGAATTTCCCGCCTCCTTGGCAGGTGATCCTGTTGATACTCTGGTCTCTCTCTGGAATGGAGAGATGACTAGGGCAATAGACATGATCGCTCCGGAGCGTCCCCTCTCGAGTAACCGAGCTAAACCAGCTCCTTGGTTTAGTGAAAGTGAAGTGAAAGAAGAGGGAACTAGAGTGCGTGTGGTGATCAGAGTATAACGAGTCAGACCGAACACAGCTAGGCTCCTATTTTAGGGCATATGCCGTGGAAATCAAAGCCGCAAGGAGAGTCCACCTTGTGGCCAACATTGTGTCCGCACAGAATCGTCCGGTGGCGCTGTTCTGTGTCATCAGAGGGTTGTTAAATCCCACCAATCAAGATGGGAGCCCTGATAACTCGGCAGCCCGCTGTGAAGCATTTGCTCGGTTCTTTGCGGACAAAGTCGCTCTGATCCGTTCCGACTTTGACACCATATTAACGGCAGTCTCTGAGGATGTATCGAGTGCACCTGCTTGTCCAGTTTTGTTGGATTCATTTCAATTGGTTGAGCTCGAGGATGTGGACAAGATCCTTGGAGAGGCGAGACTGACCACATGCATCCTGGACCCCTGCCCATCCTGGCTTGTGAGAGAAGCCAGAGGGGGATTGGCTGAGTGGGTGAAGGTGGTGGTGAATGCCTCCCTCCGGGGAGGGTAAGTTTCCAGCGAGCCTAAAAATGGCTGTGATCAAGCCGCTGTTGAAAAAGCCATCACTGGATCCCACTCAATTTGGAAACTTTCGGCCTATCTCCAATCTCCCCTATTTGGGCAAGGTCTTGGAACATGTGGTTGCCTCGCAGCTCCAGGGATTCTTGGTTGACACTGATTTTCTGGATCCGGCACAGTCTGGCTTCAGGCCGGGGCATGGTACCGAGACAGCCTTGGTTGCCTTAGTTGATGATCTTCACCAGGAACTGGACAAGGGGAGTGTGTCCCTGCTGGTTCTGCTGGACCTCTCAGCGGCCTTCGATACCGTCAATCACGGTATCCTTCTGGAACGCCTCGCAGGAATGGGACTTGGAGGTACTGTTCTGCAGTGGCTCCACTCACTCCTGGAGGGTCGGTCCCAGATGGTGTCATTGGGGGACGCCTGCTCGGCCCCACAACCATTGACTTGTGGGGTTCCGCAGGGCTCTGTGTTGTCTCCCATGTTGTTTAACATCTACATGAAGCCGCTAGGAGAGATCATCAGGAGTTTCGGGGTCCGGTGTCATCTGTACGCAGATGATGTCCAGCTCTGTCACTCCTTCCCACCTGTCACTAAGGAGGCTGTTCAGGTCCTGAAGAACCGGTGCTTGGCCGCTGTGTCGGACTGGATGAGCGCCAACAAATTGAAATTGAATCCAGACAAGACAGAGGTCCTCCTGGTCAGTCGGAAGGCCGAACAGGGTATAGGATTACAGCCTGTGCTGGACGGGGTCACACTCCCCCTGAAGGTGCAGGTTTGCAATCTGGGGGTGATCCTAGACTCATCATTGAGCCTGGAGCCCCAGGTCTCAGCGGTGGCTAGGGGAGCCTTCGCACAGTTAAAACTTGTGCACCAGCTGCGACCGTACCTTGGGAAGCCGGACTTGGCCACGGTGGTCCATGCTCTCGTTACATCCCATTTAGACTACTGCAACGCACTCTACGTGGGGCTGCCTTTGAAGACTGTTCAGAAGCTTCAATTAGTCCAACGGGAGGCTGCCAGGTTAATAACTGGGGCGGCGTACAGGGAGCCTACTACTCCTCTGTTACGCCAGCTCCACTGGCTGCCGATTAGCTACCGAGCACAATTCAAGGTGCTGGCTTTAGCCTATAAAGCTCTAAACGGTTCCGGCCCAGCTTATCTGTCCGAACGTGTCTCCCGCTATGACCCACCTCGAAGCTTAAGATCATCAGATGAGGCCCTGCTTGCGGTCCCGTCAGCCTCACAGGTGCGGCTGGCAGGGACAAGAGACAGGGCCTTTTCAGTAGTGGCTCCCTGCCTATGGAACGCCCTCCCCACTGAAGTCAGGCAGGCTCCCTCCCTCCTATCCTTCCATAGGAAGGTTAAAACTTGGTTGTGGGGCCAGGCTTTCAAATAAGAATCAGCAGCATTACTATTATGTACGCTGGAACTTAATTGACAGACCCAGTCTTTTAAACTTGAACACGCATATCTGTATTTTATAATGCGTTTTATGAATGTCTTATGTAAGTTAATTTTTAACTGATTTATAGTGTATTGTACAGGTTTTATATGTGTGTTTTATTGTAAGCCACCCTGAGTCCCCTGTTGGGTGAGAAGGGCGGGATATAAATATTGTAATAAATAAATAAATATAAATAGCAACAAAATGTATTGGGGACAATGTATCTCATGAAAACCTTTCATTTATATTTTTAAAATATGCGATTTATAGCTTATTTCACATAGAAATGTAACATTTCTTATTACATTTGTGCAATACACCTATACATTGCAGCCAACACACTAACGTGTTGAATGTTTCGAAAAGCAGGGAAGGAAGCTTATGGCCAGATATAATGGACTTTGAATTATGTTCTGCCTTTTTCCACAGAATGTGAGTCTATACAGTTAAGAATAGAATGAATGAATGAATGAATGAATGAAACATATTTTTAAAATATGTTTTTAAAATTAAAAAGGAATTATAATTATGGAGACTATTGAATTCCAAATTCTATCAAGTCCAGGCAGCACATTCAGCAGTTGTAAATGACAGGAACTATAGTCCCATAATATCTGGGAGTTTTCTTTTCATCTCTGTTCAAGCCTTTATTGCAAGTGCTTTCATTGTTTCATATATTTTATCCAAGTTGTAAAATCATGGAGGAGGATCACCTAGGCCAATCTTTTGCTCAACAGCTAAAACATTCTTGGCAGGATCAGTCCATCTCTGTTTGAAAACCACTAACAAAAGATAGTCCCACACCTTCCAAGGTATTTTTTCCGCTTTAGGAAACAGCTTTTAACTTCATGTTCTTCATAAAATCTTAATTGAAATCTCCTTTCTTGTAATTCAAATGCATTGGTTCAGGTTCTGTCCTCTGAGTCGGAAGAGAACAAGCTGCTCCATTCTCCATATGACAACACTTTGAAGATGGCTATCACTTCTCAAACGTCTCTTCTTCAGACTAAACATATTCAGCTCCCTTAAGTCTTCATTGCAGAACTTAGTTTCCGAAATCATTACAATTCTGTAATGGGCATGCTCCAGAGTAGCAAAATCCTTCTTAACCTGTAGTCCTTCAAGGTGTGGGTCAAGCAGAATAGAGTGGTACTATTACTTCTCTTGATTCCTTTGCACTACTGACTCATGTTTCACTTTGGGTTTATTAAGATCCTTTTGCTGCATAATCCTGTCAGAACCATATGCTGCTTATCTTATATTTGTATATCCTGTTTTTCCTGCCTAAAAGTATTAAGGTGTTGATTACTCTGGGTAAAGAAACCCTTCCCTTCATTTAAAAAAAAAACCCCACCTTTAAAAACATACTTTTCAAAAACAAAAAAGTGCACAATGTTTGGTCTAGAGATTTAATAGATTGAACCTTTAAAAACATCCAAAGTTGTCTTGGCAGACAGAAGGAAAAAAAGGAAAAAGGCAGTGTCTTTGACCACAGCTTGTACAAGTGTTTCCACATACTGTTAAATTTCCTAAATGTAGTGAGCTCAAATAAGATTTGGAATGTGAGACACATGCTCAACAGATTTTGTTTCAATTGGCATGGTAGTTCTGAATCAAACAAAGTGGAGAAAAAGATATTAAATTAAAATTAGGAGAAAAGCAAAATGTAGTGACACAGTTATATAAACAATTGACCCAATAGTCACAACACCAACAGAAGTAGTGAAAGAGTCACAAAACAATTGTTCCTAAAATAAGCCTCGTTTTTTTGAGAAACAAATGGTTTAGAGTGATTTGTGCTAAACATTATCTGTTGGGTACTTCTCATACTAATTTAAACCCAAGTTCACAAGACATAACTTTTGACTGACCTCAAACTATTTCATCTAAATTGTGCCAAAAAGACAGGGAAACTGAAGTGAAGTTGGCCAAATACAAACATTCTTGGATTTAATCACTTTTGCAAAAAAAAGAAAAAAAAAGAAAAAAAGAAAAAAAAAGAAAAGGGGGGGGGTTATTTACATGCCTTTTGGAAGCAATATATAATGTATAGTTTATTTTAATGTTGTAATTTAGTCATCTAATAAAAAGAGTTTTTCTAATTCGTTTTAAAAAGTTCCACTGCAATTAAAATTAGAAGTTGCATCTTTAAAGTTCAAATGCTTTGGGACAACAAAAATCATATTTTGTTTTGTCTTCCTAGCAATATTTTTAAACCATAACTAATTTTAAGTATAAATGGAACACAGGGCAGATAAGGTAGTGAAATTTGATAGATAATATTAACTCCATAACAAGTGTAAATCTGAAAATGCTGTGTGTCCCTTAAGTTCCACCAAAGAGAACACTCAGCTTCTAATGAGATGTTGAATATCTTTTGCTCACATCTTGAAATGTACTGAACAGGAAATCACACTTTATACATCATAGGATGGGGTTCTCAGGAAGAGTTGTACTTCTTGCACTCCAACCCAGAAACATTGAAAAGCAATGCAATGCTTGAAAGGTTTTAGCAGATGCCGAATGCACATCTCCTTTGCTAAGTAAAAGGATATGGCTTGGATGCTTGGACATGCATACATGAATCAAGACACATACTAGGATTGGTCTGGAGTACAGCCATCTAAAGTTTAGAATTCACAAAACAGTAGAAACTTCCAACAGATAGCAAACTAGCCTCCGTTTAAACACCTACAGAGAAGGAGACTCCAACCACAATCCAAGGCAGTATATCCCACTGTAAAACAGCTCTTACTATCAGGAAGTTTTTTCCTAATGTTTAGGTGGAATTTTCTTTTCCTGTAATTAGCCTCTGTTGCTCCATGTCTTAGTCTCTGAAGTAACTGAAAAGAAACTGGCTTCTTCAATATGACATCCTTTTGAAGATTTTAACCTGGCTTTGACAACCCTCAATCTTCTCTTCTTCCATAGTTCTCCTCATAAGGCTTGGTTTTCAGACCTTTTACCATTTTGGTTGCCTCCACTGGACACATTCCAGCTTGTCAATATTCCTTCTGAATGGTTGTACCCAGAAATGGATATAGAATATTCCATGTAAGGCTTGACCAAAGCAGAATAAAACAGTACTATTACTTTCCTTGATCTAGAGTCTAGACATTAGACTCTTATGGATGTAGTCTAGAATCATATTGGCTTTTCAGTTGCTGCATCACACTACTTAGACTTTTTTTTCTTTCTTGTGGTCAGGACATTTCCTGTTTAAGTGTAGGCTGCCACTGGCACCACCCCTCTATATGTATGAGGAAGCTATTACAATGGTGGACTTCCATAACATAATGGATTTTGTTGTATTCTCAAGGATTCTAGGAATGTTTCTGGCTGCTGCAGTTAGATGTTCCTGCTGCCCTCTGATATGGGCCGTTGACATGATCATTTCAAAATTTTAATCTTGAGACCTCGGAAGATTCAGAGGGATAGCCAGTCAACACAGACCCTCCTTAGAGCTGTGTGCAGTCTACATGAATCAAAGGTTCATGAATCAATGAGCCAGCCAAGGACAAGCATTTTTAATCCCCTGGTTTAGTTAAATGCCTGGATCATGCTTTATATTTGCAAGACTACACCTACAGTAGAGGTGGATACATGGCAGCCTTTCAGATGGTTATGGACTGCAGCTTCCATAATCCTTCCTCATTAGTTATGGTAGTCAGAGATGATGAGAGTTGCAAAACAACAATATCAAGAAGGCCAAATTGTCCAACCGTGAAGACATAATGCATGAGGACAACCAAGAAAATAGTTAATTGTTTTCAAAGTAGCATTAAAAATAAATTACTTAAGATGGCATAAATGGTTCATTTCAGTTCAACATCTGGTGTTTTTAATTTTACAGCTTTGGTAGTCAAGCACGTTATAGTAAGAATTTCCAGGATTTTTCCTCCCTATTCACCAAAAGTTTAGTAAGTATGTAAGTAATTAATGATATAATTTTGAAATTGGGTCAGGGCCCCTCTACACTGTTCTTATATCCCAGGATCTGATTCTAGGTTATCTGCTTTCAAAGGTTTTATATGAGTCTCTGCTGACATATAATCTGGGATAAGCATTGAGGGCTGTGCGGCGGCGGTGGGAGTGTGGAGGGATGGGTGTGTTGTGTTGCATTTAATTTCTTTGTACAATGTACAATGACAATAAAGTTATTAGATCAGATCCTGGGATATAAAGACTGTGTAGAAGGGGCCTCAGTCTAGTTGTTGAATACTTTCTTTTGTGAATAATACAAGAACAGACATTATCAAACCCAAACACTGATCAATAACAGAGTATGGACAGTTTTATTCTATGATACATAGAACTGAAAGCTGTATCACAGCCTTGAAATGCAGTCTCCTCCATTCTACAGTCTCAAATTATGAACAAGTATTTCTGATATATATATATATATATATATATATATATATATATATATATATATATATATATATATATACACACACACACACACACACACACACACACACACACACACACACAACAATTACATATATATGGTTTGGTTCATATGAAGTGAATTGCAGATTGATAACTTGCAATCTAGATCTAAAAATCTAGATGATCTGAAATCTTTCAGGACAAAGGACATGGGTCCAAAGTTTAAGGGCACAGAAATTTATCCACAACAGTTCTGTAATAGTATATTTTAGTAATTATTTGGAGAATTACAAATTGAAAAAGATTTACGCACCCATTTGCCCATGCTAGGATAGTCATGTTCTGGATCAAAGAGGTGCTGATGAAGTTGATATTCTTTGCTGAACTGTGCTGTATCTGGTGTGTTTTCAAGGCATCCATCATCAACTACAAAGAGAAAGAAAGCAAGAAGGAAAGAAAGAATCTGAGCAACTTGAGATATATGTGTGTGTGTGCGTGTGTGTGTGAATAAAATGTCCTCAAGAACATATGCCATGAAATTTATTATAAAACAATAACAAATAAGAAAATTTTAACTTTCTTGGAAGCAACAGTTAAAGGTAGTTTAAAATAATATCTACAATTCCCTGGAACTGATATAAAGTAAAAGTATTATCTACCAATTTATTCACACATAGCCATAGGATAATGTGTAAGCAGAAGAGATAGCTGTTCATTTATTTATTTATTTGCTACATTTATATGCCGCCCTTCTCACCCCGAAGGGGGCTCAGAGCAGCTTACAAATTAAATTTACATACAATATTATATTAGCGTAGTACAATACTGGTAATAAATTACTATATTGTACTGTATCAATATATTGTAATATTATTAGTAATATTACATGTAAAATATGATGTATAATTAATATTATTATATTGTATTATTAGTATTATATATATCAATAATCTAATCACATATATTACATATATTTGTATTTCTGTTCATACTAATAAATTCTTTTTGGCCACATGTCCACTTTTTTTGTTCTGTAGGTTGAAATTCAAAATGTGAATTCATAGTCCATTTCTCCAAAATAAGTAGACAATTGTTTGTTATATAAAAAATGATATATATCATAATGTGTACAATGAAACAATTATACTCAATAGAAAGGGGAGGTATCCAGTATTTCATTGGGTCAGATTTTCTGGGACCACATGCTGATGTTGTGGCCCAGCAATTGTGGCTATTTAGGACTTCACCACACGGGCAAACTTACCCATCCTAAGATGCTTTCAACACAGTTCGAGGATGGACTGCAGGAGACTGCTGGATCCCACCAAACAACACACAGCTACTTCCAGCAGGACTCTGTCCCCAAACTGTGCTGAAAGTGTTGTAAAACAGAGCAACAAGAACACAGGGGGGCTTCTTGTGTTCTCGTTGCCAGCAACGGCATAAGTGTGTGTGTGTGGGGGGGGGGGGGGGGGAGGGAGCCCGAGAGCTGCGATACTTTCCCTTATGTGGTGGGAAAAGCAGCAAAGCAGGAAATGTGGGGTGCAGGGTGACGGATTTCCCCACTGCCCCACAGATTCTCCATGATAACTGGGGAATCCCTTCACTGTCACATGCATTAGGACAAC